>NC_045629.1:1477500-1787142 GCF_009829155.1 Mustela erminea
ACTTGAGTGATCACATAAGACAAGGACTGTTCTTTGCAAATATGGTTTGGAAGTCTCAAAACTATTGGGGTAAAACACTTTTTGGCAATCACAAACAGAGAAGGAACTCTTGAAGCGGGGCAATCTGAAATCTAGAGATACCACATTGTAATATTCAAAGGCTCAATTTTCAAGAAAACTATCACAAGTCATACAAAGAAACAGGAAGACATGACACATTCAAAGAAAAGAAATGGACAGAAACTGTCCCTGAAGAAGCTCAAAATAAGACTTCCTGGACAGAAACTTCAAAACAAAAGACCTAAAGGAAAGCATGAGCAAAAAATTGAAAGAAACCAGGGAAACAATGTATGGACAAAATGAGAATATTAACAATAGAAGTTGGAGGTGAGGAGAGAAGTGTGTTGGGGGAAATCAGAGATTTCCATGAGAGATTTCCACAAACCATGAGAGACTGTGGACTCAGAAACAAACTGAGGGTTTTGGAGAGAAGGGGGTTAGGGGGTTTGGGTGAGCCCAATAGTGGGTATAAAGGAGGGCAAGTATTGCATGGAGCACTGCAATGTGATGCATAAACAATGAATTTTGGAACACTGAAAATAAAATAAAATAAAATTAAAAAAGTGGTGATAAAAGAAAAGAAGGCAGAGGTGAAAAATACTATACAGAAATGAAAAATTCACTAGAGGAGTTCAAGCAGGAGATTTGAGCAGGCAGAAGAATCAGTGAATTTGAAGATAAAACAATTGAAATTATGGGTAATGGAACAGAAAAAAAGTAAAGAGAAGTGAATGAATCTAAGGCACCATCAAACTGACAGATGTTTGCATTATGGGAGTCTTGCAAAAAAAGAGTGAGAAAAAGACAGATTATTTGAAGAAATAATGGTCAAACTCCCCAAATGTGATGAAAGAAATGAATGTACAAGTACAGGAAGCTCAGTAATTCCAAGTAGTAGAAACTCAAAGAGACCCACATGGAGATATATTCTAATCACACTAAGATGTGAGGGCAAAAGAGAATACTGAAAGCAACAAGAATAAAACTGATTCATCATACATAATATAACCTAAACATCTCTCATTCTCCTGCCAGCCAGTTCCTTGTGAACACCTAAATTTATCTAGGTGTGTCAGCTCCCTTGGGAGAAAACACAAACTTGAGCGATAGTGCCACCTTCTGGGATACAAAAGAAAGGTTTTTAAGTGCTATGCTGTTGTACAAAGTAATATCAATTTTTAATTAAGGAAAAGTGCCTGTTACTTCAAATGCAAAAGTAGAAGCACACATCAAACACTATGAAAAACCAAGTATCACCAGTATCACAAAAAGAAAATGATAATTCTTCAGCAACCAAACTAAAGGGTGTGCAATATTGTGATTGAGCTTACAAAAAAATTCAAAATAGCTATTATGAGGAAATTTAACAAGGTAAAAGAAGATTCAGGCAATCCAATGAACTCAGGAATAAAATTAATGAACGGAAAAGTTCTTTATCAAAGAGACTGAAATGATAAAATTAATTGAAATTCTGGAGCTGAAGAATTCAATAAAGGAGTTCAAGAATGCATCAGTGACAAGGCAGACCAGGTGGAAGAAAGAATAAATGACTTGGAGGATAGGTAAAGAGAAGTAATTCAGAAGAAAATAGAAGTTTTAGACTTAGGTGAATAAACCCTTAAGAGAACTACCAGATATGACCAGAAAGTTAAATATAATAATTGCCATACCAGAAGGAGAAAAGAGGGAGGAGGGGGCAAAAAGTTTATTTAAAGAAATATGAGAATTTCCAAAACCTGGGAAGGGACTTGGACAGACAAGTCTCTTTCAAGACAGACAAGTTCAGGAAGCTAATAGATCATTCCATTATCTCAGGGTGAAAAGACCTTATCCAAGACACATTATAATGTAACTTAAAAATCAATGATAAGAAAAAATATCTTAAAGGCATCTGGGACAAAATGAAGAAATTTGCAAAGGAAACCCCCATCACGGTATCAGCAGTTTTCTCAGCAGAAACTATACAGCCAGTATAGAGTGTAATAATTTATTTGAAGTGTTGGAAGATAAAAATTACCAGCCCCCCCCCCAAATTACCAGTCAAGAATAATTTGGAGAACCAAAGGCTTATCCATACAAACAAAATCTTGAGGGACTTTACCACCACTAGACATTATAAGAAATGGTGAAAGGAGCTCTTCAAGTTGAAATGAAAGGGTGATAATCAGTAGCTTAAAAATATATGAAAGTACACAACCTTCTGGTAAAAGTGATAGACAGAATTGGTGAAAACCTAATTCCAAATTAGAATGGCATGTTAGCCACTTAACTATTGTATAAAGGTTAAAAGAAGCATAAAAAAAAAAAACTATGGCTACCATAATTTGTTAATGAATCCACAGCACCAAATTATGACACTAAAAATATAAAAGGGGTGGAACAAAAGGGTGGCGCCTTTATAGACAATTGAGATAAGTTGTTAGCATAAAATGAAGTGGTTTATCTTTGAGATGTCTTTCATAACCACAAGGCAAAAATCTAGAGTAATTTTACAAAACATAAAAAAAGGACACTGAGCATACCATCATGGAAAACTACCACTTTACAAAGATAAGCAGAAATGCAAAACAAAGCAAAGCAAAACAAAACAAAACAAAAAAACCATGATGGAGATACACAACAAGGAAGCAAACAGTATGGTGGCAGCAGTAAGTCCTTACATAGCAATCATCACTCTAAACATAAATAGACTGAATTCACCAATCAAAAGGCACAGAGTGGATAGATGGATAAAAAGAGAGGACCCAACTATCTGCAGCTTACAGGAGATTAATTTCTGCTCTAAAAATACACAGGCTCAAAGGGAAGGTGGGAGATATTCCACATAAGTAGCAACCAAAAGATAGCAGGGATAGCTATACTTACATCAGAGAAAATAGACTTTAAGCCAGAAGTGATAAAAGAAATAAAAAAGGTTATTCTACAATGATAAATTAATCAAGAAGAAAGAATAACTATAAATATATACATATCCAACATTGAGGCACCCAGATGTATTAAGCAAATAGTAACATATGAAGGGAGAAGTTGACTACTATACAACAATAGCAGGGGTTTCAGTACACCACTGTCAGCAATGGATAGATCATCCAAAATTCAACAAGAAAACATTGGAACTGAGCCATACTTTAGACCAAATGGACTTAATAGACATATATAGAACATTCCATCCAATAACAGAGAATATACGTTCTTTTCCAGTGCATATGAAACATTATCCAGAATAGATCATATGATAGGACACAAAACAAATCTTAGCAAATTTAAGAATATTTTCTGACTACAATGATGTAAAATTAGAAATCAACCCCAAAACTTGAGAATCTATAAATACACAGAAACTAAAACACACACCTTTGAACAACCAGTTAGTCAAGGAAGAAATAGAAAGGGAAATAAAAAAAATCTCAAACAAATAAAATATGAATACAATATATCAGAACTTTTGCTGGGATGCAGCAAAAGCAGTTT
The DNA here is from genome assembly GCF_009829155.1 of Mustela erminea. Taxonomy (NCBI): domain Eukaryota; kingdom Metazoa; phylum Chordata; class Mammalia; order Carnivora; family Mustelidae; genus Mustela; species Mustela erminea. Next base: position 1,481,032 of record NC_045629.1, read on the forward strand.
TGAGAGGAATGTTTATAGTCATAAGTGTGCATATGGAGAAATTAGAAAGAGCTCAAATAAACAACCTAACTTTATATTTTAAGAAACTAGAAATAGAAGAGTAAATCAAGCCAAAAATTGGCAGGAGGAAGGAAACAATACATATCAGAGTGGAAATAAATGAAACAACAAAGAAAACAAAACACACACACACATGCAAGACAGGATCAAAGAAACTAAGAGTTCATTTTTTTAGACGATAAAACTGACAAAACTTTAGTTACAGTAAGAAAAAGAGAGAGAAGAGGCACATAAAATTAGAGATGAAAGGAAACATTACAAGTGACACTACAAAATATATAGGCTCATAGGAAACTACTTTGAACAATTATATGCCCACAGATTACATAACCTAGAAAAGTGAATGATGTCTAGAAACACACAATTTACAAAGACCAAAATCAGGAAGAAATAGAAAATCTGAACCAAATGATAATGAATAAAGAGATTGAATCAGTAATCAAAAATCTCCTAACAGAGAAAACCTCAGGACCAGATGGAGGATTCTATCAATTAAAGAAAAAATTAATGCCAATATTTCTCAAACTCTTCCAAAAAGTTGAAGAAAAGGGAACACTTCTACACTCATTCTACAAAGCCAGAATTACTCTGAAACTAAAATGAAATGGGAACACTATAAGAAAAAAAAAAAAGCCTATAGGATAATATCCCTGACTAACATAGATAGATAAATTCTCAACAAAATATTAGCAAACTGAATTTAAGTGGGTTTATCCCTAAGATGCAAAATGGTTAAACAGATGCAAATCAATAAATGTAATACACCACATTAATAGAATGAAAGATGAAAATACATGGTCATCTCAATAGATGCAGAAAAAACATTTGACAAAATACAGTTTTCTTGCATGATAAAAATCCTTGGCAGTTTGGACACAGGAGGAACACTCCTCAACATAATAAGGGCCACATATGAAAACCCACAGTTAACATCATACTCAACAGGAAAAAAAAAAACCTGAAATTTTTTTCTCTAAGATCAGGAGCAAGACAAGGATGATTTCTGTCGTTACTCTTATTCAATATAGTATTGTAAGTTTTAGCTAAAGCAACTAGGCAAGGCAAAGATATAAAAGGCATCCAAGTGGAATCAAGAAATGAAGTTGTTGCTATTTGCAGAGGATATAATTTTGTACAGAAAAATCCCCCAAACTCACGAAAAAAGAACTGTTAGAATTAATCAATAACTTAATGAAAGTTGTAGGAGACAAAATGAACATATAGAAATCAGTTGCATTTCTATATGCCAATAATGAAACATGTGAAAAAGAAATAGAGAAAACAATCCTATTCATAATAGCACCCAAACCAGTAAAATACTTAGAGGAGTCAATTTAGCCAAAGAAATGAAATATCTTCCCAACAAATATAGGACTATGCTTAAAGAAATTGAAGAAAACACAAACAAATGGAAAACATATCATGTTCATGTGTTGGAAGAATTAATATTGTTAAAATGTCCATATAATCCCCATCATGACACCAATAACCTTGTTCATAGAAACAGAAAAAAAAAATCCTAAAATTTTTATGGAACTACAAAAGATCTTGAACAGCCAAAGCAATCCTGGAGGAAAAGAACAAAGCCAGAGGTATCACAATGCCTGATTTCAAACTATACTATAAAGCAATAATAATAATAATAATGGTACTAGCATAAAACTAGACACTATGAAATAAAATAGCCCAGAATTACATCCCCATATATATGGTCAACTAATATTCAACAAAGGAGCTAAAAACACCCAGTGGAATAAGATGGATAAGGAAGATGTGGTCCATATACACTATGGAGTATTATGCCTCCATCAGAAAGGATGAATACCCAACTTTTGTAGCAACATGGACAGGACTGAAAGAGATTATGCTGAGTGAAATAAGTCAAGCAGAGAGAGTCAATTATCATATGGTTTCACTTGTTTGTAGAGCATAACAAATAACATGGAGGACAAGAGGAGATGGAGAGGAGAAGGGAGTTGAGGGAAATTGAAAGGGGAGGTGAACCATGAGAGACTACGGACTCTGAAAAACAACCTGAGGGTTTTGAAGGGGTGGGGAGTGGGAGGTTGGGGGAACCAGGTGGTGGGTATTATGGAGGGCATGGATTGCATGGAGCACTGGGTGTGGTGCAAAAACAATAAATACTGTTATGCTGAAAAGAAATAAAAAATTTTAAAAAAAGAATGGTCTCTTCAACAAATCATGTTGGGAAAACTGGATAATCATAGGAAGAGGAATGAAATTGGACCCCTATCTTATACCACTAACATAAATTAACTTGAAATGTCAAAGACTTAAATATAGATCTGGTACATAAGCTCCTAGGAGAAAACGTAAAGAAAAAACTTATTGATGTTGACCTTAGTAATGATTTTCTGGGTATAACACCAAAAGTACAAACCGCAAAACAACAAAAAAACTTCCTCTAACTTAAAAGCCTCTGCACAGCAAGAGAAACAACAAAATGAAAAGGCAACCTATAGAATAAAAGAAAAATTTTGCAAACCGTATACTGGATAAAGGGTTAATGCCATATATATATATAAAATTTTCTCATGCCACTCAACAACAACAACAACTAATCTGATTAGAAAAGGGAAGAGGAATTAAACAGCTATTCTGTGAAAGAAGACAACCAAATGGTCAATAGGTACATGAAAAGATTCTCCACGGGACGCCTGGGTAGTTCAGTGGGTTAAAGCCTCTGCCTTGGACTCAGATCATGAACTCATGAACCCAGGGTCCTGGGATTGGGCCCTGCATTGGGCACTGCATCCAGGTCTCTGCTCAAAAGGGAGCCTGTTTCCCTTCCTCTCTCTCTGCCTGCCTCTCTGCCTACTTGTGATCTCTGTCTGTCAAATAAATAAAATCTTAAAAAGAAAAGAAAAGATTCTCCCCATTGCTAATCATCAGGGAAGTGCAAAGCAAAACCACAATGAGATATCATCTACTGTTGTTAGAATGGTTATCATGAAGAAGAAAAGATATTTCTAGAGCTGTCAAGGATGTGGCAAAAGGCACCCCTGGGAATGTAAAGAGATTCAACCACTATGGAAAACAGTACAGAGGTTCCTCAAAAATTAGAAATAGATCTACCATATGATCCAGTAATTCCAATTCTGAATATATGCCCAAGGAAATGAAACAGGGTATTGAAGAGACATATGCACTCCCATGTTTACTGCAGCATTTTTCAAAATAGCCAAGATATGGAAACAATCTAAATGCTCATCAATGGATAAAGAAGATGCAAGATATATATACATGGAATATTACTCAGCAGTCAGAAAGAAAAGCATCATGTTCTTAATGACAAGATGGATGAAACTTGAGCACATTGGGCTAAGCGATATAAGTCAGACAAAGACAATACTTTATATCACTTATATGTGGACACTAAAAAGCCAGACTCATATAAAGTAAGTAAGGTGATTATGAAGGGTTGATGGGTGGATGGATAGGACAGATGTTTAGAAACACAACCTTGCAGAGAGTAGTAATTATGCTCTAGAGATCTAATACACAGTATAGTGAATATAGACAACAATATTGTATTTTAATCATTCTTTCTAAGAGACTAGAACTTAATAATTCTACCCAGTAAAAAGAAAGGGTAATTATATAATGTGTTAGAAGTGCTAATTATTGCTACCATGGGGATCATATTATAATAGATAAACAGAGTAACGAGTTTATACACTTTAAATTTTCAGAAAGTAATATACAAAATATATTTCAATATAAGTACATAAAAAACAATTTAAAAAAGAAAGTAAGATGATGGAAAGGACTTTTTTTTTTTAGATTTTGTTTATTTATTTGTCAGAAAGAAAAGGAGGGAGAAACAGAAAACAAGCACAAGCAGGGCGAGTGGCAGGCAGGGGGAGACACAGGCTCCCCACTGAGCAAGAAACCTGATACTGGACTCTTTCCCAGGACCTTGACACCATGACCTGAGCCAAAGGCAGCTACTTAATCAACTGAGCCACTCAGGCATCCCGGAAATGTTATTCTATACAAATTGTAAGCAAACTATAAGCAAATTATAAGGGAGCTGAGTCAGCTATACTAATACCAGATAAAATAAATTTCAAGTCAGAAAGTGTTCTGAAAGACAAAGAAGGACATTGATATTGATATAAGAGTCAATTCATCAAGAAAATATAAAAGTTATAAACATATATGCATTAACATCAGAGCACCAAAGTATATGAAGCAAACTGACAAAATCGAAGGGAGTAATAAACAGTTCTACAGTAATCATTGTAGACTTGAGTACCTACTTCCAATAGTAGAGAGAAGAGTTAAGACATAAGATCAATCTGGTAATAGAGAACTTGAACAACACTATGGAAAAATTTGACTCAATAGACAGGTGCAGGTCATTTTCCCCAACAACAGCAGAATATACATTTTTCTCAAGTACATTTGGACCACTCTCCAAGATAGATAATATTTTAGGCCACAAAGCAAGTCTTGGAAAGTGTAATAAGATTGAAATCATATAATGTATCTTTTCTGTTCATAATGAAACAAAACTAGAAATTAGTAGATGGAAAAGTGGAAAATTCACAAATATGTGGAAATTAAAGAACACACTCTTACAAAACCAGTAAGTCAAATAAGAAGTCACAAGGAAAATAAGAAAATGTCTTGAAACAAAAAAAATGAAAACACAACATATCAAAACTTAAGAGATGAGCAAAAGCATCCTGTAAGTTATAGTTATATGGATTGCTATTCTATAAGCATCTCAAACTTATAGCTGTAAAAGTTTACAAACAGAAGAAATATCTCAAATCAACAAATTAAATAAAGTAGATGAAGGGCACAAATTCTTAGATGCACAAAATGAAAAGTGATTCATGAAAAAAACAAGAAATCAGAATAGACCTACAACTGGTAAGTAGATTGTATAGGTACTCTGAAACCTTCCAATGAAGAAAAGTCCTGGATCAGGTGGTTTCACTGGTGAACTCTGCTAAGTATTTAAAGAACTAATAATGAGCTTTTTCCAAACTCTTCCAAAAAAGTGAAGAAAGAACACTTAACATATTCCATGAGGTCAGAATTGCCCTGATTCCAAAGCCTGACAGATACTGTAAGAAAGAGCTACCTTATGACCCAGCAATCGCACTACTGGGTATTTACCCCAAAGATGAAGATGTAGTGAAAAGAAGGGGCACCTGCACCCCAATGTTCATAGCAGCAATGTTCACAATAGCCAAACTGTGGAAGGAGCTGAGATGTCCTTCAACCGATGAATGGATAAAGAAGATGTGGTTCATATATACAATGGAATATTACTCAGTCATCATAAAAGATGAATATCTGCTATTTACATTGACATGGATGAAACTGAAGGGTATTGTGCTAAGTGAAATAAGTCAATCAGAGAAACACAGTTATCACATGGTTTCATTCATATGTGGAACATAAGGACTAGTGTAGAGGAGACTAGGGGAGTGGAGGGAAAACTGAATGGGAAGAAATGATTGAGGGAAACAAACCATGAGAGACTCAATTCCAGGAAACAAGCTGACGGTTGCAGAAAAGGGACATGGGTGGGGGGATGGGGTAACAGGGTGATGGGCATTAAAGAGGGTATGTGATATGATGAGCACTGGGTGTTATATTCAAATAATGAATCATTGAATATTATATCAAAAAAATCAATAATGTATATATAATGGAATATTACACTCCATGGAAAGATTGAATACCCAACTTTTGTATCAACATGGACGGTATTAGAAGAGATTATGCTGAGTGAAATAAGTCAAGCAGAGAGAGTCAATTACCACATGGTTTCACTTACTTGTGGAGCATAGGGAATAACATGAGGACCTTAGGAGAAGGAAAGGAAAGCTGAATTGGGGGAAATTGGAGGGGGAGATGAACCATGAGAGACTGTGGATTCTGAGAAACAAACAGGGTTTTGGAGGGGAAGAGGATGGGGGTTAGGTGAGCCTGGTGGTGGGTATTAGGGAGGACACATATTGCATGGAGCACTGGGTGTGGTGCATAAACAGTGAATCTTGGGACACTGAAAAAATAAAATTAAAATTTAAAAAACCTGATGATATACTATACCTTGGTCAATTGAATTTAAATAAAAAAGTACAGAACAATGTCTCTTATGAATACTGATGTAAATATCCTTATTCAAATACTAGCATACCAAATTTGGGTATTCCTGAGTTTATTCCTGGGATGTTAAAAATGGTTCAATATACAAAAGTCAATCAATGTAATGCACTACACTAACAAAATGAAGGAGAGAAACACATGATTACTGCAATAGATTGGAAAAAACATTTGATAATATTCAATACACTTTCAGGGCACCTGGGTGTCCTGATCTCAGGGTCCTGGGATCGAGTCCCACAATGGGCTCCTTGCTTGGCGGGAACCTGCTACTCTCTCTGTCTCTGCTCCCACTGCTTGTGCCCTCTCCCTCTCTGACAAATAAATAAATAAAATCTTTAAATAAATATTCAATACCCTTTCACAATAGAAACATTCAACAACTGTAAAGAGAAGGAAAATACCTCAGCATAATGAAGGCCTTATATGAAAAACCCTCAGCTAACATATTTGATTGTGAAAGACCAAAAGCTATCTCCAAATCAGAAAGAAGACAAGGACGCCTGGTTTTGTCACTTAAAAAAAAAAAATTAAAATATTTTGTTTATTTGACACCCCCACCCACCTCCTTTCTAGCAACCCTCAGTTTTTTCTTCCCTATAGTTGAGTCTTTCATGGTTTTTCTACCTCTCTGATTACTACTCATTCAGATTTTGTCTTCCTCTATTTAACGTAATATTGGAAGTTCTAGTTAGAGCAAGAAAAGGCAAGAAAAAGAAATAAATGGCATCCAAGCTGGAAAGGAAGAAGTAAAATTTTCTCTGTCTGCAGATGGCATGATATTATATGTAGAAAGTCAAACTGATTCCACAAAATACTGATAGAACTAATAAATGAACTCAGCAGTTGCACAATACAAAAATCAACATGCAAAAGTCAGTTGTCTTTCCATAACAATCTGAAGAGGAAATTGAGAAAATCTATTTCAATAGCATCAAAAATTAAAGTTATTTAGAAATTAACTTAATCACATATGTTAAAAATCATACATGGAAAATTTAAGAATATTCCTGAAAGAAATGAAAGAAAATTCGAATAAATAGAAAAACATACCCGTTTATTGATTGGAATATTTAATATTGTTTAGATGCCAATACTGCTTGAAGTGATCTATGGATTCAATGTAACTTCTATAAAATTCCAACAATGATTTTGCAGAAATATAAAAATCTTCTGTAGAATTCATATAGAATCTTAAGGAGCTACAAATAACCAAAACAATATTGAAAAAGAAAAACAAAGTTAAGAGATTCACGTACTGATTTCAAAACTCATGGTAGAGTTGGAGTAATCAAAACAATGTGATTCTGGCATAATGATAGAGATACAGACCAATGAAATAGTGTCTAGAAGTAAGTCTTTGCATACACAGTGAAATGATCTTTGATAAGAATACCAAAACCAAAGGGAAATGAGTCTTTTCAATAAATGGTTCTTGGAAACTTGATATGCAAAAGAATTAATTTGGCACCCTTATCCTACACCCTATGTAAACATTAACTCAAAATAGATTTAAAAAAATTGTCACTAAAACTAAATAAACTCAGAAGAAAATATAGGGCAAGATATTCATAATAATTGGATTTGGTATTGCTTTCTTGGTATGACACTTTAAAATCAGAAGCAATAAAAAATATAGGTACATTGGATTTCATCAAAATTAAAAACTTCTGTGCATAAAAAGACAGTATCAAAATAGGTGAGAAAGCAACCTACAGAATGGGAGAAAACATTTGTAAATCATATTTGATAAGACACTAATATCCATTATAAATAAAGAACTCCAAAGATACAGATGTAGTGAAAAGAGGGAACACATGTACCCAATGTTCATAGCAGCAATGTCCACAATAGCCAAACTGTGGAAGGAGCTGAGATATCCTTTGGCAGATGAATGAATAAAGAAGACATGATTCATAGATACAATGGAATATTACTTAGCCATCAGAAAGGATGAGTATCTACCATTTACATCAACGCGGATGCAACTGGAGGGTATTGTGCTAAGTGAAATAAGTCAGTCAGAGAAATATAATTATCATATGGTTTCACTCATGTATGGAAAGTGGAGAATAGTCCAAAGGACAGCAGGGTGGGGGAGGAGAAATGGGGAGGGAGACAAACCATATGAGACTCTCAAATTTGGGAAGTAGGGGTGAGGGTTGTGGAAAGGGAGGTGGATGGAGAAATGGGGTAAATGGGTGACAGGCATTAAAGAGGGCATGTGATATGATGAGCACTGGGTGATATGCTCATCAATTGATGAATCATTGAACATTGCGTCAAGGACTGATGATGTAGTATACCTTGGCTAAGTGAATTTAAATTAAAAAGAACTCTTAAAACGCAATAAATACAAAACAAAAAACCCAATTAAAAAATGGTCAGTTGGCTTTGGTGAGTGCTGTGAAGTGTGTAAACCTGGTGATTCACAGACCTGTACCCCTGGGGATAAATATATATGTTTATAAAAAAAAATTAATTAAAAAAAATGGTCAAAGGACTTGTCACTCAATGCATATCTTCCAAAGAAATATACAAATAGCCAATAAGTACATAAAAAGATGCTTAATATCTCTAATCATTACTTATTAGGATAATGCAAATTGAAAACATGAGATACCACTTTTCACTCATTAGGATTGCTATGCAAACAAACAAAAACAAAAGCAGAAAATAACAAATGTTGGTGCAGATGTGAGGAAATTGGAGCCCTTGTACCTTGATGGTGGGAATGTAAAATGCAGGTTCTGTGGAAAACAGTATAGTGATTCATCAGAAACTAAATAAGGAATTACTACATGGTCTGGAAATTCCACTTCTAGGTTTATGTCCAAAAGAATTGAAAACAGGGACTTGAGGAGATAGTTGTGCACTCATGTTCACAGCAGCATTGTTCATAATACCCAAAAGGCTGAACAGCCCAAATGTCCATAAACAGATGAATGGATAAACAAAATGTGGTATGTATATACAAGGGGATATTAGTTTAGTTTGAAAATGGAATGAAATTCTTATACATGCTATAACTTGGATGAACCTTGAAGACATGGGCTATGTGAAATAAGCTAGACACAAAAGGACAAATATTGAATAATTCCACTTATATGAGGTATATTTTTAATATAAATTCAATTAACCAACATATAGTTCATCATCAGTCTCTGATGTAGAGTTCAATAATTCATCAGTTGCCTGTAACACCCAGTCCTCTTCACACCATGTGTCCTCCTTAATGCGCATCATCCAATTTTATAGAGTAGTAAGTTTATAGAGACGGAAAGTAGAATTGTGGTTACCAAGGCTGGAGGGAATGGGGAGGGGATGGGAAGTTATTGTTTAACCTGTGTTACTGTTTACTTATTCTTTTGTCATCCCACACAGACTTGATTACTATACATTTTTAAAAGATTTTGTTTATTTATTTGAGACAGAGAGAGAAGGAGAGAAAGCATGAGCAGGGGGAAGAACAGAGGCAGAGGGAGAAGCTGACTCCCTGCTGAGCAGGAAGCCTGACATGGGGCTTGATCCCAGGACCCTGGGATCATGATATGAGCTGAAGGCAGATGCTTAACTGTCTGAACCACCCAGCTGCCCCAGCCCCATTCTCTTTTAGAGTCAACTTCCTTTACTAGTTTTGAAGAAGAGGTCATTTGGCATACTTCTTTTCTTGGGTGGTACCTCTGGCAGGTTTTTTACCATACCACATATTTCTCACGCAAGTTATAACTGCACTTGGGGTCACTGCTTAGCTGGCTCCCGGATCACCCTTACTTTCATAGAACATTCCCACCTTAGCATCAGGGGAGGGGCAATTGCAGAGTGAAGAGTATTTGCATTTACCAATCCATCCCTTCAAGGAAAAAAGTTTGAAGGTCCTCTTCATATTGATGCCTTTCATGGACCAGTGGAGAACATGAACAAGTTTAAACTATTAACTATTGAAAGTAAGGTCTCTTTGGAGACTGGGTTTCTACCTTTCCTCTCTATAGCTTCAAATCCACTCCCATCTTAAGGCTTCAGATCATGATTTTGTCAGTTTCTCCCATTAGCATTGCCCTATGTATTTAGTTTAATAAAAATACCTGGGGGTGGGATCGTGTGTTGATAGGATGTTCTTCTTAAATAAGAAGTCTAGTAGTAAGCTGCTTCAGATTAGTTGGTGAACCACTGTGCACAAAGCTCCCTTTCTGCTGCAACCTCCTTGACATATTGGCTTAGCTCTTAAGTTTACCCCTCAATGAGACAGGACAGCTTCTGCAGTTCAGATGTCAAGTGTAGTTTTAAGAAGATTTGGACAAAGAGGCGGGTATCTCTTCCCATACTTCTCTCATTATTTATTAGAAGGAAAATCATTCTCAGATTCTTACAGCAGAATTTCCCCCCAGGACCTCTTGACCAGGCCAGTTGCAAGGAGGTTGGAAAAGTAAATATATAGCATATCCTGCCCCTCTCTTGGGAGGTAGATACAGCTGGCAATGAATAAGAGAGTGAAAGATAGCTTTTGGATAGAATAGCAACAATACTCAATGGGAAGAAAATTTTTTCCCTGCTGTTTATGAATGAATTTGGAGTTACTTAAATGTAGAGTTTCAGAAAATTGGAGAGAAGGAATAGCTACTAACTCATTGTATGTACTACTCTGTGGTATTCATAACTAGTCTGATACTAAAAATAGATAAAAATATGGAAGAGAACATGAATATTAGAATATTAAATAGTAACACTATAGTAACTTTAATGATACTCATCTTATTGATATGATAGTACTATTTGCTTCTGGATGAAAATAAGTATGAAGTAAATTTATGATTAAAGATGGAAATTATAGTGAGTTCTGAAAGGAGCATAGAAAACATTGCATTTGGACTAAGAGGGAATTTAGGTTAAACCATTATGACAGAGGTGTTGAACGATAATGTAATGAAGTTAGAAATCAACAGTGAAAATATAGCCAACACTGTAAGCTCAGAAAATTGAAATATATCTAAATAATACATGAGTTAAAGGAGAAATAACAGTGAAAAATATAAAATATTTAGAAATTAACAACAAAAGTATTACACTTTTAAAACTAAAGTAGTATTTAAAGGGAAATTTATACTCCTAAGTAAAATTTTGGACAAAGACCAAAAACTAAGAACCTATAAATGAAGAGCAGAACAGATATGAGGAATTTGAGAGGCAGTGCAAGGGGCCGTGGGGGGCAGGCAGGAAAAAAATGAAACAAGATAGACCGGGGAGGGAGACAAACCATAAGAGGCTCTTAATCTCAGGAAACAAACTGAGGGTTGCTGGCAGGGGAGGGATAGGGTGGCTGGTTTATGGACATTGGGGAGGGTATGTGCCATGGTGAGTGTTGTGAATTGTGTAAGACTGATGATTCACAGACTTGTACCCCTGAAGCAAATAGTACATAATATGTTAATGAAAAAATAGCAGAACAAACCCCAAACAATTCAAGATAAAGAAATAATAATGACAAAATTATAAACTAATGAAATATGAAATAATAAAAAGACATGTTAATGAAGTCATGATATGATTTATTTGAAAGACTAAAATATTGGCAAACCTTGACATGACTTAAGAAGAACTTAAATAATATTAGGAATGAAATAGATGATATTGCTAAAAATATCATAGAAGAGTAAAATCATAAAAATTCTATGAATATCCTTATATTGGAAAATTGGAAATTTAGATAAAGTAGACAATTTTCTACCCAACTCATTCATACTATTGTATGAATACTACTATGAGTACTACTATGTACTATCAAGAAGTACTCTGATGTTAAAACTGGAAAAAAAATTACAACAAAAAAAACCCCAGACCAATATTTCTCATGAACATAGATGAGAACATTCTTAACAAAATTTTAGCAAATTGAATACAATAATATATTTAAAAGATTTTATCAAGTGGGATTTATCCACTTGATAACATACGTAATGTTAGGTTAATGTTAGAAAAATTAATCATTATCAGTTCATCCTATTAACAAATGGACATAAAACCACCTATATTTTAATCCCAGCAGATGTAGGAAAAGCAGCTGGCAAAACCTAACATCATTTCTGATAAAAACTCTTAGCAAACTAGGAATAGAGGGAAATTTCCTCAACCTAATAGAATATACCTAAAAAAAAAATCCTTAATTCTGAAGGAATGAATGGTTCCTTTTCAGATAACAATTTTTACTTTACCATTTCTATTCAACATCGAACTAGAGCCAGTGTGGCCAGGTAAGGAAAAGAAATAAAACCCATTTAGATAGGAAAGGAAAAAGAAAAATGTCTTTATTCACAATGTGATCATCTACATAAAAAATCTTATTAAATTTGTAAAAATAGCTACTAGAACTAATGAGTATAGTAAGCTTGTACAGTACAACACCAATATAGAGAAATCAATTGTATTTCTATGTACTTTAAACAATTGTTGCTATAAAATAAATGAGATAAATTTAAAGAAAAAGAGCAAAATGAAAGGACTATTCTATCAAATATTAAGATTTGTCACTGGGCTTCGATAATTAAGACACTATAAAGAAATACAGACAAATTAGTGGGTAAGACTAGAGCATTCAGAAAGAGATGTATACAAAAAGGAGAACTTGATATATAAAACAGGGGGATTACAAATAAGGTGTGGTACTAGAATAATTGGTTATAAAAATGAAAAATTTAAATTCGTACTCCATACTATTCTCAAAAAGTCAGTTTACAATTTTTGAAAGAAAATAATGGTGAGCATCTTTATGACTCAGAGGAGAGCCATATTTTCAAGACACATAAATCAAAGATTGTAAAAAAAAATTCTGCACATTTTATTAATGGAAAAATGAAAAGTTTTATGCATCACAAAGTGAAATGAAAAGTCAAAGACTGGGAGAAAATATTTGCAATGCATAAACCAAACAGATTTTTGATCCAAAAGGTACAGAGAATTGGACTAACAACCCAGTAGAAAATTGGATAAAGTGTATAAAGAGAACCCAGATGTTTACTAAGCACATGAAACTTTTCTCAAAGTCAAGATAATGCAGAAGACAATGTATAAGTGGAGAGAAATCGGTTGATTCTGGGAATTTTTTCTGCACAGGAGCACTGTCTCACAGCATGCGTGAAGCTGCTTTCCAAATAAGAGTAAAACAGAAGTGGGAATATGTTAAACTATTTCTAATAAAATCTATTGATATTTATGGAGAGCTCACCGTGTACAATGTAGCTTGAGTGGTGAGTCAGCTATGTCAGCCCATCCTCAGAAGAGCTTAGAAGGGCTGCCTTGGGAAGTGGAGAAAAGGGGAAACAGAGGAGGAAAGAGCTTTGTTTCCCATTCCTGCAGCAACTCAACCACTTCAACTTTTACCTCCTTTATATATTGAGTTTTACATTAGTTTTTGTTGGAAGATGGTGTTCTAATATGGGAAATGCTATCATAGAAGCACATGGGCATCTGTAGTCTCTGTGGGCTGGGAGCTTGGACCAAGGCAGGGGCTGCGAGCTCCCACATTCTCTATGAAGATGGCCAACCATTTCTCTCAAGTGTCTGAGGGCATCTCCCTGCAGAGGTAGGGAGGGTCCCTGGAACTGGAACTAAGCTCTCCACCACCTCTACGTGCACAGTCCACCGGGCCCAGGATATGAGCATCTGAGCAGCATCCTGAGTGGTAGAGCCAACACCCACAGGCCACACAGGCCAACACCTAAGGGCACACATTCCCCAGCCTAGAAGCCTATAGAAAATTCCCATTAAGAGAAGTCCCCAAGCTCTCTGGCAATGTCCATTGGAAGCCTGCTGCACAAGGCAATTTCATATCCAATATTCCCTATAATCAAGAATCTGAGAGGATTGCCTATGTTTGCATCCTGTATGCAAATGAGAATTCATTAGCTACATGACCATGGTAATGAGCTAAAGTTTCTCCGTCTGTGGAGTAAAATTAATAGTGATGCCCATCTGAAAGTATTTCTGTGGCAATTCAGTGAAATCACATGTACAACACTTAGAACAGTGTCTGGCATAAAGTAGGCACATGATATATTTTAGTGATTATAATCAAATATAATAAATAATATAATAATATATATAATATATAATAATAATAAAATATAATAAAATATACCCAACTTGCTCATGTATATCTGAACATGTGTGGAGACCCATTGTAGCAAGAGTGCCAGGAGTGTACATTTTTCATGGAGGATCTAAAAACCATTCATTTGTCCATCCATCCATCCACTGAACAATGTCTATCAAAAGCTTCACATGTACCAGAGATTGTTCTAGGCGCTGGGAGATGGTAGTGAGAAAAACACATGAAGCTTCTATCCCCATGGAGCTTCCATTCTAGCCAGGGTATGTGGGGGACTGATTCAAAGTAAACAAACAGAAATATGTTGTACTATATATGTGTATGTATAATGTGTTAAGTGGTGGTGTGGAGAAAAAGCAGAATCAATGTACCTTCTTTGGGGTGGTTTCATTTTAGGGTAAGCCACTATAGAAGCCCTCAACACGGACTATAGTTTGAAGAGAACAAAGCTTCCAGTCCTGGTTTCACTGTACCTGAAGTTTTTAGAGTTTAAAAATGTGAACTGTAGCAATTTTTGTGTTGTCATTCTAGTGTCTGATGAAGCTTTTAGCACTCTCAGACAAGACTTCAGTTCCCAGGACCCCGCAAACCGGCAGTTTCTTCTCTTGGCCTTAAGACCAGTCAGTGGAAAGGAATGGCTGTTACAGGGGCTGCGCCAAGGCCTGTGCATAGGCTTACATGCTAAGTAGCAGCCCTGGACATTACCTTTCTTTTCGGTTGTGAGGAAACAACTGTTTTTCTTTTTAAAAACACACTCAACGTTTGCTGTGGAAAGAATTCATTGTTAACACCAAGTTGTATATTTTTTCTTGAAAATGTTGTAGATGTTTGATTTTTATCATGTGAGACCAGACCTCTAATCAGCAGATGTGCAGTTGCCTGCAGGTGATGCACACAGGAATTTTATCTCATATTTGGTCTTACCCATTACTTTTTTTTCTGGTTCCACAATGAGAATTTTTAGTGAAATGGAAAATAGATATGAACTGGGTAGTCTACCTCTAGTTGACAGGTCTGAATGAGAAAGAGCCCATCTTGTGGCCAAAGGATGTTCATTTTCCTTTAAATATGTGTCAGGGAAGTGACAGCATTATGAGGCAGCATCAGAATAAGATTGGTGTTCGAGTTTTCCATTGTTTTTGGCAGAGGAAAAAATACATGGAATTAGGAATGAGAATTAGCTATGTGATTTGGGGGCATCACAACCTTTTCAGGTTTCAGTTTCCCTTGCTGTAAAATATAGCCTTCACACTCTGACTCAAAGTCTTCAGTTTGGGTGACTGGTTCTTCCTTGTGTTAGAAGCCTGGTTTTTATGCTTCAAGCTACATTTAGGTAGCCCAGTTGAAAGCTGTGGATGTGGAGAAGGGCTGGTGAAAGTGGTAGAGCTTGATCCAGCCAAAGTCAGAGGTTGGTAGTGAGGAAGTGGGATCACATCTGAGGAAGTGGAATTCTCAAATTTTGTTGAAACTAAGATGATGCTTTTGGAGAAAGCATCAAATAATGTGCTGTCTGTGTAAACAAGGACTGTGAGTTAACCTAGCTCTGGCCAGTGGTCCCAGTGGGGTTTCCCAGGAGAAGTTGTGTTTCTTTGTGAAAGAGTTGATTTTCTTCCTGGAAGTGACTGAGTCACATTTTTTTTTTAATTAATTTTTTATTTTTTATAAACATATATTTTTATCCCCAGGGGTACAGGTCTGTGAATCACCAGGTTTACACACTTCACAGCACTCACCAAAGCACATACCCTCCCTAATGTCCATAATCCCACCCCCTTCTCCGAAACCCCCTCCCCCCAGCAACCCTCAGTTTGTTTTGTGAGATTAAGAGTCACTTACGGTTTGTCTCCCTCCCAATCCCATCTTGTTTCATTTATTCTTCTCCTACCCACTTAAGCCCCCATGTTGCATCACCACTTCCTCATATCAGGGAGATCATATGATAGTTGTCTTTCTCTGCTTGACTTATTTCGCTAAGCATGATACGCTCTAGTTCCATCCATGTTGTCGCAAATGGCAAGATTTCATTTCCTTTGATGTCTGCATAGTATTCCATTGTGTATATATACCACATCTTCTGGATCCATTCATCTGTTGATGGACATCTAGGTTCTTTCCATAGTTTGGCTATTGTGGACATTGCTGCTATAAACATTCGGGTGCATGTGCCCCTTTGGATCACTACGTTTGTATCCTTAGGGTAAATACCCAATAGTGCAATTGCTGGGTCATAGGGCAGTTCTATTTTCAACATTTTGAGGAACCTCCATGCTGTTTTCCAGAGTGGCTGCACCAGCTTGCATTCCCACCAACAGTGTAGGAGGGTTCCCCTTTCTCCGCATCCTCGCCAGCATCTGTCATTTCCTGACTTGTTGATTTTAGCCATTCTGACTGGTGTGAGGTGATATCTCATTGTGGTTTTGATTTGTATTTCCCTGATGCCAAGTGATATGGAGCACTTTTTCATGTGTCTGTTGGCCATCTGGATGTCTTCTTTGCAGATATGTCTGTTCATGTCCTCTGCCCATTTCTTGATTGGATTATTTGTTCTTTGGGTGTTGAGTTTGCTAAGTTCTTTATAGATTCTGGACACTAGTCCTTTATCTGATATGTCGTTTGCAAATATCTTCTCCCATTCTGTCAGTTGTCTTTTGATTTTGTTAACTGTTTCCTTTGCTGTGCAAAAGCTTTTGATCTTGATGAAATCCCAATAGTTCATTTTGCCCTTGCTTCCCTTGCCTTTGGCGTTGTTCCTAGGAAGATGTTGCTGCGGCAGAGGTCAAAGAGGTTGCTGCCTGTGTTCTCCTCAAGGATTTTGATGGATTCCTTTCGCACATTGAGGTCCTTCATCCATTTTGAGTCTATTTTCGTGTGTGGTGTAAGGAAATGGTCCAATTTCATTTTTCTGCATGTGGCTGTCCAATTTTCCCAGCACCATTTATTGAAGAGGCTGTCTTTTTTCCATTGGACATTCTTTCCTGCTTTGTCGAAGATGAGTTGACCGTAGAGTTGAGGGTCTATTTCTGGGCTCTCTATTCTGTTCCATTGATCTATGTGTCTGTTTTTGTGCCAGTACCATGCTGTCTTGATGACGACAGCTTTGTAATAGAGCTTGAAGTCCGGTATTGTGATGCCACCAACGTTGGCTTTCTTTTTCAATATCCCTTTGGCTATTCGAGGTCTTTTCTGGTTCCATATAAATTTTAGCATTATTTGTTCCATTTCTTTGAAAAAGATGGATGGTACTTTGATAGGAATTGCATTAAATGTGTAGATTGCTTTAGGTAGCATAGACATTTTCACAATATTTATTCTTCCAATCCAGGAGCATGGAACATTTTTCCATTTCTTTGTGTCTTCCTCAATTTCTTTCATGAGTACTTTATAGTTTTCTGAGTATAGATTCTGTGTCTCTTTGATTAGGTTTATTCCTAGGTATCTTATGGTTTTGGGTGCAATTGTAAATGGGATTGACTCCTTAATTTCTCTTTCTTCTGTCTTGCTGTTGGTGTAGAGAAATGCAACTGATTTCTGTGCATTGATTTTATATCCTGACACTTTACTGAATTCCTGTATAAGTTCTAGCAGTTTTGGAGTGGAGTGTTTTGGGTTTTCCACATATAGTATCATATCATCTGCGAAGAGTGATAATTTGACTTCTTCTTTGCCGATTTGGATGCCTTTAATTTCCTTTTGTTGTCTGATTGCTGAGGCTAGGACCTCTAGTACTATGTTGAATAGCAGTGGTGATAATGGACATCCCTGCCGTGTTCCTGACCTTAGCGGAAAAGCTTTCAGTTTTTCTCCATTGAGAATGATATTTGCGGTGGGTTTTTCATAGATGGCTTTGATGATATTGAGGTATGTGCCCTCTATCCCTACACTTTGAAGAGTTTTGATCAGGAAGGGATGCTGTACTTTGTCAAATGCTTTTTCGGCATCTATGGAGAGTATCATATGGTTCTTGTTCTTTCTTTTATTGATGTGTTGTATCACATTGACTGATTTGCGGATGTTGAACCAACCTTGCAGCCCTGGAATAAATCCCACTTGGTCGTGGTGAATAATCTTTTTAATATATTGTTGAATCCTATTGGCTAGTATTTTGTTGAGTATTTTCGCATCTGTGTTCATCAAGGATATCGGTCTATAGCTCTCTTTTTTGATGGGATCCTTGTCTGGTTTTGGGATCAAGGTGATGCTGGCCTCATAAAATGAGTTTGGAAGTTTTCCTTCCATTTCTATTTTTTGGAACAGTTTCAGGAGAATAGGAATTAGTTCTTCTTTAAATGTTTGGTAGAATTCCCCCGGGAAGCCGTCTGGCCCTGGGCTTTTGTTTGTTTGGAGATTTTTAATGACTGTTTCAATCTCCTTACTGGTTATGGGTCTGTTCAGGCTTTCTATTTCTTCCTGGTTCCGTTGTGGTAGTTTATATGTTTCTAGGAATGCATCCATTTCTTCCAGATTGTCAAATTTATTGGCGTAGAGTTGCTCATAGTATGTTCTTATAATAGTTTGTATTTCTTTGGTGTTAGTTGTGATCTCTCCTCTTTCATTCATGATTTTATTTATTTGGGTCCTTTCTCTTTTCTTTTTGATAATTCTGGCCAGGGGTTTATCAATTTTATTAATTCTTTCAAAGAACCAGCTCCTAGTTTCGTTGATTTGTTCTATTGTTTTTTTGGTTTCTATTTCATTGATTTCTGCTCTGATCTTTATGATTTCTCTTCTCCTGCTGGGCTTAGGGTTTCTTTCTTGTTCTTTCTCCAGCTCCTTTAGGTGAAGGGTTAGGTTGTGTACCTGGGACCTTTCTTGTTTTTTGAGAAAGGCTTGTACCACTATATATTTTCCTCTCAGGACTGCCTTTGTTGTGTCCCACAGATTTTGAACCGTTGTATTTTCATTATCATTTGTTTCCATGATTTTTTTCAATTCTTCTTTAATTTCCCGGTTGACCCATTCATTCTTTAGAAGGATGCTGTTTAGTCTCCATGTATTTGGGTTCTTTCCAAACTTCCTTTTGTGGTTGAGTTCTAGCTTTAGAGCATTGTGGTCTGAAAATATGCAGGGAATGATCCCAATCTTTTGATACCAGTTGAGTCCTGATTTAGGACCGAGGATGTGATCTATTCTGGAGAATGTTCCATGTGCACTAGAGAAGAATGTGTATTCTGTTGCTTTGGGATGAAATGTTCTGAATATATCTGTGATGTCCATCTGGTCCAGTGTGTCGTTTAAGGCCTTTATTTCCTTGCTGATCTTTTGCTTGGATGATCTGTGCATTTCAGTAAGGGGAGTGTTAAAGTCCCCTACTATTATTGTATTATTGTTTATGTGTTTCTTTGATTTTGTTATTAATTGGTTTATATAGTTGGCTGCTCCCACGTTGGGGGCATAGATATTTAAAATTGTTAAATCTTCTTGTTGGACAGACCCTTTGAGTATGATATAGTGTCCTTCCTCATCTCTTATTATAGTCTTTGGCTTAAAATCTAATTGATCTGATATAAGGATTGCCACTCCTGCTTTCTTCTGATGTCCATTAGCATGGTAAATTCTTTTCCACCCCCTCACTTTAAATCTGGAGGTGTCTTCGGGCTTAAAATGAGTTTCTTGGAGGCAACATATAGATGGGTTTTGTTTTTTTATCCATTCTGATACCCTGTGTCTTTTGACAGGGGCATTTAGCCCATTCACATTCAGGGTAACTATTGAGAGATATAAATTTAGTGCCATTGTATTGCCTGTAAGGTGACTGTTACTGTATATGGTCTCTGTTCTTTTCTGATCTACCACTTGTAGGCTCTCTCTTTGCTTAGAGGACCCCTTTCAATATTTCCTGTAGAGCTGGTTTGGTATTTGCAAATTCTTTCAGTTTTTGTTTGTCCTGGAAGCTTTTAATCTCTCCTTCTATTTTCAATGATAGCCTAGCTGGATATAGTATTCTTGGCTGCATGTTTTTCTCGTTTAGTGCTCTGAAAATATCATGCCAGCTCTTTCTGGCCTGCCAGGTCTCTGTGGATAAGTCAGCTGCCATTCTAATATTTTTACCATTGTATGTTACAGACTTCTTTTCCCGGGCTGCTTTCAGGATTTTCTCTTTGTCACTGAGACTTGTAAATTTTACTATTAGGTGACGGGGTGTGGGCCTATTCTTATTGATTTTGAGGGGCATTCTCTGAACCTCCTGAATTTTGATGCTCGTTCCCTTTGCCATATTGGGGAAATTCTCCCCAATAATTCTCTCCAGTATACCTTCTGCTCCCCTCTCTCTCTCTTCTTCTTCTGGAATCCCAATTATTCTAATGTTGTTTCGTCTTATGGTGTCACTTATCTCTCGAATTCTCTCCTCGTGGTCCAGTAGCTGTTTGTCCCTCTTTTGCTCAGCTTCTTTATTCTCTGTCATTTGGTCTTCTATATCACTAATTCTTTCTTCTGCCTCATTTATCCTAGCAGTGAGAGCCTCCATTTTTGATTGCACCTCATTAATAGCTTTTTTGATTTCAACTTGGTTAGATTTTAGTTCTTTTATTTCTCCAGAAAGGGCTTTTATATCTCTCGAGAGGGTTTCTCTAATATCTTCCATGCCTTTTTCGAGCCCGGCTAGAACCTTGAGAATTGCCATTCTGAACTCTAGATCTGACATATTACCAATGTCTGCATTGATTAGGTCCCTAGCCTTCGGTACTGCCTCTTGTTCTTTTTTTTGTTGTGAATTTTTCCGTCTTGTCATTTTGTCCAGATAAGAGTATATGAAGGGGCAAGTAAAATACTAAAAGGGTGGCAACAACCCCAGGAAAAAATGCTTTAACCAAATTAGAAGAGATCCAAAATCGTGAGGGGGTAAAGGGGATAAAAAGAGGTTCAAAAAGGAAGAAAGAAAAAAGAAGAAAAAAAAAAAAGAAAATAAAAGAATTAAAAAAAAAAGAAAACACCTAAGAAAAATGTAAAAAAGAAAAAAATATATAAGATAAACTAGTAAAAAATCGTTAAAAAAGAAAAAGGTAACAGTTAAAAAAAAAAAATTTTACCCGAAGGCGAGAAAAAAAAAACAAAAAATGAAAAAGAAAAAAAAAATTAAATTAACTGCAAGACTAAAAAAAAATCACAGGGAAAAAGCCATGAGTTCCGTGCTTGGCTTTCTCCTTTTCTGGAATTCTGCTGCTCTCCTTGGTATTGAAACTGCACTCCTTGGTAGGTGAACTTGGTCTCGGCTGGATTTCTTGTTGATCTTCTGGGGGAGGGGCCTGTTGTAGGGATTCTCAAGTGTCTTTGCCCCAGGCGGGATTACACCGCCCTTACCCGGGGCCGGGGTGAGTAATCCGCTCGGGTTTGCTTTCAGGAGCTTTTGTTCCCTGAGCGCTTTCCGTAGAGTTCCGGAGGACGGGAATACAAATGGCGGCCTCCTGGTCTCCGGCCCGGAGGAGTCGAGAGCCCAGGGCCGCACTCCTCAGTGCGCCCTCAGAGAACAGCTCCCAGTTACTCCCGTCTGCCTGACCTCCGGCCGCGCTCCGAGCTCACCGAGCCTGCGACCAGTTCAAGGTAACACCGAGCTGTGAGCTTACTGTCGGCTCTGTCTCTGTAGCCGGCTTTCCCGTTCCAATACCCGGAAGGTCTGCGACACTCAGACACCCTCGATCCTTCTGTGACCCTGCGGGACCTGAGGCCACGCTGAACCCGCGTGGGCTTCGCCCCGGTTTAGCCTCTGGAGCAATGTCCCTCAGCGGAACAGACTTTTAAAAGTCCTGATTTTGTGCGCGGTTGCTCCGCCGCTTGCCGGGATCCGGCCCCTCCCCCCGGGGTCTATCTTCCCGTCGCTTTGGATTCACTTCTCCGCCGGTCCTACCTTTCAGAAAGTGGTTGTTTTTCTGTTTCCAGAATTGCTGTTCTTCTTCTCTTCGATCTGCCGATGGATTTTCAGGTGTTTGCAATCTTTAGATAAGCTATCTAGCTGATCTCCGGCTAGCTGAAGCAGTCTCAGCCTGCTACTTCTCCGCCATCTTGACTCCTCCGACTGAGTCACATTTATGTGCCTTCAAAGACCTTTGTTTGGTGGACTTTCCTTCATTTTTTCCTAACTTCCACGTTTAGAAAGTGCTGTGTTCCAGTAGTTTTACCTAATTTATTTCAAATGATCACAGGTGATTTGTCTGGAGCCAATAAGAAATTTTAACAAATTCCCTAACATAATACAACAAAGCCAAAACAATCATTTCTACCTTAAAGTGTAAGGGGTTGAGAGCAGTAAAAAGAGAGATTTTTCTTTAAGTATTTTATTTGCTTATTTGAAAGAAAGAGAGGGAAAGAGAACATGAGCAGGGGGAGGGTCAGAGGGAAAGGGAGAAGCAGACTCCCCACTGAGCAGGGAGCCCAATATAGGTCTCAATCCTAGGACACCAGGATCATGTCCTGAGCAGAAGGCAGATGCTTATTGCACAAGCTTGGACATATATTACATGCCTTAGATGTGTAGTCACTGAAATTGATAAAAATTTCTTAAATCCTTGAAGATCAACCCATAGGGAAACTATTAGTCACCTTTGGTATGAATCTGGGCTTGTATATTGACAAGGATAGAAGCCTCATATATTCTACCAGTTTGTCTACAAATGAGGCTACCTTTTTGAAAGTTACCTTGTATAAAATCTTCATTTCCTAAATGATGGACACTGAGTGCCAATCCTTAGGTCAACCTTGTTTTCACTGGCAAAGAACACAGCTTCTGTTTGACCTACTCACTGATCACATCCAAAAGGGATGTGAGGAAACAGGGCAAAGTAGGCGATTTCTTCTCATTTAGTTACATAGGGTTTTCTGAGTCAACAAAGCCAGCTGCCTAAATGGTTCACCTGGATTTCCAAATGATTTTTCCTCCTTTGTGTCCTGCTCATGCACCACAGTCATTCTTAGAGTCTTAGTGTTGGGTGGGGGTGGCCGGTGGGGACATCATTCTCCTCTCCTTCAGTTGTTGCAAGCTGGGCTAAAACATTTAGGGTTTGTCTGTCTTTCTTTCTTTCTTTTTTTTTTTTTTTTGGTGTTTAGTTTTTATTCTCAAATTAAGGTGTTTTAAACAGAATTGACATACCACATTGAAACGTGACTCCTCTCCCATTCCAGATTAAGCCTCACTGACAAGTATACTTTCCTTTAATCTTTTTTTTAGATTTGTTTTTTTAATTTAATTTTATTTTTCCAGTATTCCAAAATTTATTGTTTGTGCACCACACCCAGTGCTCCCACCACCAGACCATCCCAACTCCCAACTCCCTTCCCCTCCAAAACCCTCAGTTTGTTTCTCAGAGTCCACAGTTTGATAAAGAAGACATGGTCCATATATACAATGGAGTATTATGCTTCCATCAGAAAGGATGAATACCTAACTTTTGCATCAACATGGACAGGACTGGAGGAGATTATGTGAGTGAAATAAGTCAAGAGGAGAGAGTCAATTACCATACGGTTTCACTTACTTTTGGAGCATAAGTAATCAGAGGGGGAGACGAACATTTACAGTTTTAATGATCAATCACTTGGAAAATTTTTTTCCCAGATGGTTACATTTCTGGTCTTTGTGATTTGTAGATGACACTTTCTTAAACTTTTGATACCCATCCTCCCTCCTTTTTATTGTTTTTTTTTTTTAAATTTTTTAAAATTTATTTTCAGCATAACAGTATTCATTATTTTTGCACTACACCCAGTGCTCCATGCAATCCGTGCCCTCTATAATACCACCACCTGGTACCCCGACCTCCCACCCCCACCCCTTCAAAACCCTCAGATTGTTTTTCAGAGTCCATAGTCTCTCATGGTTCACCTCCCCTTCCAATGTCCCCCAACTCCCTTCTCCTCTCTATCTCCCCATGACCTCCATGCTATTTGTTATGCTCCACAAATAGGTGAAACCATATGATAATTGACTCTCTCTGCTTGACTTATTTCATTCGGCATAATCTCTCCTAGTCCCGTCCATATTGCTACAAAAGTAGGGTATTTGTCCTTTCTGATGGAGGCACAATACTCCATAGTGTATATGGACCACATCTTCCTTATCCATTCGTTGTTGAAGGGCATCTTGGTTCTTTACACAGTTTGGCGACTGTGGCCATTGCTGCTATAAACATTGGGGTACAGATGGCCCTTCTTTACACGACATCTGTATCTATGCGGTAAATACCCAGGAGTGCAATGGCAGGGTCATAGGGAAGTTCTATTTTTAATTTCTTGAGGAATCTCCACACTGTTCCCCAAAGAGGCTGCACCAACTTGCATTCCCACCAACAGTGGAAGAGGGTTCCCCTTTCTCCACATCCCCTCCAACACATGTTGTTTCCTATCTTGCTAATTTTGGCCATTCTAACTGGTGTAAGGTGATATCTCAATGTGGTTTTAATTTGAATCTCCCTGAGGGCTAGTGATGATGAACATTTTTTCATGTGTTTGATAGCCATTTGTATGTCTTCATGGGAGAAGTGTCTGTTCAAATCTTCTGCCCATTTTTTGATATGATTAACTGTTTTGTGTATGTTGAGTTTGAGGAGTTCTTTATAGATCCTGGATATCAACCTTTTGTCTGTACAGTCATTTGAAAATATCTTCTCCCATTCCGTGGGTTGCCTCTTTGTTTTCTTGACTGTTTCCTTTGCTGTGCAGAAGCTTTTGATTTTGATGAAGTCCCAAAACTTTATTTTCGCTTTTGTTTCCATTGCCTTTGGAGACATATCTTGAAAGAAGTTGCTGTGGCTGATATCCAAGAGATTACTGCCTATGTTCTCCTCTAGGATTCTGATGGATTCTTGTCTCACACTGAGGTCTTTTATTCATTTTGAGTTTATTTTTGTGTACAGTGTAAGAGAATGGTCGAGTTTCATTCTTCTACATATAGCTGCCCAGTTTTCCCAGCACCATTTATTGAAGAGACTGTCCTTTTTCCACTGTATATTTTTTCCTGTTGTGTCGAAGATTATTTGATCATAGAGTTGAGGGTCCATATCTGGGCTCTCTACTCTGTTCCACTGGTCTATGTGTCTGTTTTTATGCCAGTACCATGCTGTCTTGGTGATCACAGCTTTGTAGTAAATCTTGAAATCAGGTAGCATGATGCCCCCTGTTTAATTTTGTTTTTCGATATTTCCTTAGCGATTCGGGGTCTCTTCTGATTCCATATAAATTTTTGGATTATTTGCTCCAGCTCTTTGAAGAATACTGGTGGAACTTTGATCAGAATGGCATTAAAAGTATAGATTGCTCTAGGCAGTATAGACATTTTAACAATGTTTATTCTTCTGAACCAAGAGCATGGAATGGTCTTCCATCTTTTTGTGTCTTCAATTTCTTTCATGAGTGTTCTGTAGTTCCTCAGGTACACATTCTTTACCTCTTTGGTTAGGTTTATTCCCAGGTATCTTATGGTTCTTGGTGCTATAGTAAATGGAATCGATTCTCTAATTTTCCTTTCTGTATTTTCATTGTTAGTGTATGAGAAGGCCACTGATTTCTGTACATTGACTTTGTATCCTGCCACGTTGCTGAATTGCAGTATGAGTTCTAGTAGTTTGGGGGTGGAGTCTTTTGGGTTTTCCATATAAAGAATCATGTCATCTGCGAAGAGAGAGAGTTTGACTTCTTCATTGCCAATTTGGATACCTTTTATTTCCCTTTGTTGTCTGATTGCTGTTGCTAGGACTTCTAATACTATGTTGAACAAGAGTGGTGAGAGTGGGCATCCTTGTCGTGTTCCTGATCTCAACGGGAAGGCATCAAGCTTTTTCCCATTGAGGATGATATTTGCTGTGGGTCTTTTATAGATAGTTTTGATGAAGTTCAGGAATGTTCCCTCTATCCCTATTCTTTGAAGTGTTTTAATCAGGAACGGATGCTGGATTTTGTTGAATGCTTTTTCTGCGTCAATTGAGAGGACCATGTGGTTCTTCTCTCTTCTCATATTAATTTGTTCTATCACACTGATTGATTTGCAAATGTTGAACCATCCTTGGAGCCCAGGGATGAATCCCACCTGGTCATGGTGGATAATCTTTTGAATGTGCTGTTGGATCCTGTTTGCTAGGATCTTGCTGAGAATCTTAGCATACATATTCATCAGTGATATTGGTCTGAAATTTTTCTTTTTGGTAGGGTCTTTGCCTGGTTTGGGGATCAGGGTAATGCTGGCTTCATAGAAAGAGTCTGGAAGTTTTCCTTCTGCTTCAATTTTTTGAAACAGCTTCAGGAGAATAGGTGTTATTTCTTCTTTGAAAGTTTGGTAGAATTCCCCAGGATATCCATCAGGTCCTGGGCTCTTGTTTTTTGGGAGTTTTTTTTTTTTGTTTTTTTGTTTTTGCTTTTGTTTTTTTAATTTTTTTTTATATACATATATTTTTATCCCCAGGGGTACAGGTCTGTGAATCACCAGGTTTACACACTTCACAGCACTCACCAAAGCACATACCCTCCCCAATGTCCATAATCCCACCCCCTTCCCCCCAACCCCCTCCCCCAGCAACCCTCAGTTTGTTTTGTGAGATTAAGAGTCACTTATGGTTTGTCTCCCTCCCAATCCCATCTTGTTTCATTTATTCTTCTCCTACCCACTTAAGCCCCCATGTTGCATCACCACTTCCTCATATCAGGGAGATCATATGATAGTTGTCTTTTTCTGCTTGACTTATTTCGCTAAGCATGATACGCTCTAGTTCCATCCATGTTGTCGCAAATGGCAAGATTTCATTTCTTTTGATGTCTGCATAGTATTCCATTGTGTATATATACCACATCTTCTTGATCCATTCATCTGTTGATGGACATCTAGGTTCTTTCCATAGTTTGGCTATTGTGGACATTGCTGCTATAAACATTCGGGTGCACGTGCCCCTTTGGATCACTACGTTTGTATCTTTAGGGTAAATACCCAATAGTGCAATTGCTGGGTCATAGGGCAGTTCTATTTTCAACATTTTGAGGAACCTCCATGCTGTTTTCCAGAGTGGCTGCACCAGCTTGCATTCCCACCAACAGTGTAGGAGGGTTCCCCTTTCTCCGCATCCTCGCCAGCATCTGTCATTTCCTGACTTGTTTATTTTAGCCAATCTGACTGGTATGAGGTGATATCTCATTGTGGTTTTGATTTGTATTTCCCTGATGCTGAGTGATATGGAGCACTTTTTCTTTTTTTTTTTTTTTATTTGACAGACAGAGATTACAGTAGGCAGAGAGGCAGGCAGAGAGAGAGAGGAGGAAGCAGGCTCCCCGCTGAGCAGAGAGCCCGATGCGGGGCTCGATCCCAGGACCCTGGGATCATGACCCGAGCTGAAGGCAGAGGCTTAACCCACTGAGCCACCCAGGTGTCCCTGGAGCACTTTTTCATGTGTCTGTTGGCCATCTGGATGTCTTCTTTGCAGATATGTCTGTTCATGTCCTCTGCCCATTTCTTGATTGGATTATTTGTTCTTTGGGTGTTGAGTTTGCTAAGTTCTTTATAGATTCTGGACACTAGTCCTTTATCTGATATGTCGCTTGCAAATATCTTCTCCCATTCTTTCAGTTGTCTTTTGATTTTGTTAACTGTTTCCTTTGCTGTGCAAAAGCTTTTGATCTTGATAAAATCCCAATAGTTCATTTTTGCCCTTGCTTCCCTTGCCTTTGGCGTTGTTCCTAGGAAGATGTTGCTGCGGCAGAGGTCAAAGAGGTTGCTGCCTGTGTTCTCCTCAAGGATTTTGATGGATTCCTTTTGCACATTGAGGTCCTTCATCCATTTTGAGTCTATTTTCGTGTGTGGTGTAAGGAAATGGTCCAATTTCATTTTTCTGCATGTGGCTGTCCAATTTTCCCAGCACCATTTATTGAAGAGGCTGTCTTTTTTCCATTGGACATTCTTTCCTGCTTTGTCGAAGATTAGTTGACCGTAGAGTTGAGGGTCTATTTCTGGGCTCTCTATTCTGTTCCATTAATCTATGTGTCTGTTTTTGTGCCAGTACCATGCTGTCTTGATGATCACAGCTTTGTAATAGAGCTTGAAGTCCGGTATTGTGATGCCACCAACGTTGGCTTTCTTTTTCAATATCCCTTTGGCTATTCGAGGTCTTTTCTGGTTCCATATAAATTTTAGCATTATTTGTTCCATTTCTTTGAAAAAGATGGATGGTACTTTGATAGGAATTGCATTAAATGTTAATGCAATTAAATGTTAATGCATTAAATGTTAAATGTTAATTAAAGATTGCTTTAGGTAGCATAGACATTTTCACAATATTTATTCTTCCAATCCAGGAGCATGGAACATTTTTCCATTTCTTTGTGTCTTCCTCAATTTCTTTCATGAGTACTTTATAGTTTTCTGAGTATAGATTCTGTGCCTCTTTGGTTAGGTTTATTCCTAGGTATCTTATGGTTTTGGGTGCAATTGTAAATGGGATTGACTCCTTAATTTCTCTTTCTTCTGTCTTGCTGTTGGTGTAGAGAAATGCAACTGATTTCTGTGCATTGATTTTATATCCTGACACTTTACTGAATTCCTGTATAAGTTCTAGCAGTTTTGGAGTGGAGTGTTTTGGGTTTTCCACATATAGTATCATATCATCTGCGAAGAGTGATAATTTGACTTCTTCTTTGCCGATTTGGATGCCTTTAATTTCCTTTTGTTGTCTGATTGCTGAGGCTAGGACCTCTAGTACTATGTTGAATAGCAGTGGTGATAATGGACATCCCTGCCGTGTTCCTGACCTTAGCGGAAAAGCTTTCAGTTTTTCTCCATTGAGAATGATATTTGTGGTGGGTTTTTCATAGATGGCTTTGATGATATTGAGGTATGTGCCCTCTATCCCTACACTTTGAAGAGTTTTGATCAGGAAGGGATGCTGTACTTTGTCAAATGCTTTTTCAGCTTCTATTGAGAGTATCATATGGTTCTTGTTCTTTCTTTTATGTGTTGTATCACATTGACTGATTTGTGGATGTTGAACCAACCTTGCAGCCCTGGAATAAATCCCACTTGGTCGTGGTGAATAATCCTTTTAATGTACTGTTGAATCGTATTGGCTAGTATTTTGGTGAGAATTTTCGCATCTGTGTTCATCAAGGATATTGGTCCATAGCTCTCTTTTTTGATGGGATCCTTGTCTGGTTTTGGGATCAAGGTGATGCTGGCCTCATAAAATGAGTTTGGACGTTTTCCTTCCATTTCTATTTTTTGGAACAGTTTCAGGAGAATAGGAATTAGTTCTTCTTTAAATGTTTGGTAGAATTCCCCCGGGAAGCCGTCTGGCCCTGGGCTTTTGTTTGTTTGGAGATTTTTAATGACTGTTTCAATCTCCTTACTGGTTATGGGTCTGTTCAGGCTTTCTATTTCTTCCTGGTTCAGTTGTGGTAGTTTATATGTTTCTAGGAATGAATCCATTTCTTCCAGATTGTCAAATTTGTTGGCGTAGAGTTGCTCATAGTATGTTCTTATAATAGTTTGTATTTCTTTGGTGTTAGTTGTGATCTCTCCTCTTTCATTCATGATTTTATTTATTTGGGTCCTTTCTCTTTTCTTTTTGATAAGTCGGGCCAGGGGTTTATCTATTTTATTAATTCTTTCAAAGAACCAGCTCCTAGTTTCGTTGATTTGTTCTATTGTTTTTTTGGTTTCTATTTCATTGATTTCTGCTCTGATCTTTATGATTTCTCTTCTCCTGCTGGGCTTAGGGTTTCTTTCTTGTTCTTTCTCCAGCTCCTTTAGGTGTAGGGTTAGGTTGTGTACCTGGGACCTTTCTTGTTTCTTGAGAAAGGCTTGTACTGCTATATATTTTCCTCTCAGGACTGCCTTTGTTGTGTCCCACAGATTTTGAACCGTTGTATTTTCATTATCATTTGTTTCCATGATTTTTTCAATTCTTCTTTAATTTCCTGGTTGACCCATTCATTCTTTAGAAGGATGCTGTTTAGTCTCCATGTATTTGGGTTCTTTTCATACTTCCTTTTGTGGTTGAGTTCTAGCTTTAGAGCATTGTGGTCTGAAAATATGCAGGGAATGATCCCAATCTTTTGATACCGGTTGAGTCCTGATTTAGGACCGAGGATGTGATCTCTTCTGGAGAATGTTCCATGTGCACTAGAGAAGAATGTGTATTCTGTTGTTTTGGGATGAAATGTTCTGAATATATCTGTGATATCCATCTGGTCCAGTGTGTTGTTTAAGGCCTTTATTTCCTTGCTGATCTTTTGCTTGGATGATCTGTGCATTTCAGTAAGGGGAGTGTTAAAGTCCCCTACTATTATTGTATTATTGTTTATGTGTTTCTTTGATTTTGTTATTAATTGGTTTATATAGTTGGCTGCTCTCACGTTGGGGGCATAGATATTTAAAATTGTTAAATCTTCTTGTTGGGCAGACCTTTTGAGTATGATATAGTGTCCTTTCTCATCTCTTATTATAATCTTTGGCTTAATATGTAATTGATCTGATATAAGGATTGCCACTCCTGCTTTCTTCTGAGGTCCATTAGCATGGTAAATTCTTTTCCACCCCCTCACTTTAAATCTGGAGGTGTCTTCGGGCTTAAGATGAGTTTCTTGGAGGCAACATATAGATGGGTTTTGTTTTTTTATCCATTCTGATACCCTGTGTCTTTTGACAGGGGCATTTAGCCCATTAACATTCAGGGTAACTATTGAGAGATATGAATTTAGTGCCATTGTATTGCCTGTAAGGTGACTGTCACTGTATATGGTCTCTGTTCCTTTCTGACCTACCACTTGTAGGCTCTCTCTTTGCTTAGAGGACCCCTTTCAATATTTCCTGTAGAGCTGCTTTATGTTTGCAAATTCTTTCAGTTTTTGTTTGTCCTGGAAGCTTTTAATCTCTCCTTCTATTTTCAATGATAGCCTAGCTGGATATAGTATTCTTGGCTGCATGTTTTTCTCGTTTAGTGCTCTGAAAATATCATGCCAGCTCTTTCTGGCCAGCCAGGTCTCTGTGGATAAGTCAGCTGCCAATCTAATATTTTTACCATTGCATGTTACAGACTTCTTTTCCCGGGCTGCTTTCAGGATTTTCTCTTTGTCACTGAGACTTGTAAATTTTACTATTAGGTGACGGGGTGTGGGCCTATTCTTATTTATTTTGAGGGGCATTCTCTGAAACTCCTGAATTTTGATGCTCGTTCCCTTTGCCATATTGGGGAAATTCTCCCCAATAATTCTCTCCAGTATACCTTCTGCTCCCCTCTCTTTTTCTTCTTCTTCTGGAATCCCAATTATTCTAATGTTGTTTCGTTTATGGTGTCACTTATCTCTCGAATTCTCTCCTCGTGGTCCAGTAGCTGTTTGTCCCTCTTTTGCTCAGCTTCTTTTTTCTCTGTCATTTGGTCTTCTATATCACTAATTCTTTCTTCTGCCTCATTTATCCTAGCAGTGAGAGCCTCCATTTTTGATTGCACCTCATTAATAGCTTTTTTGATTTCACCTTGTTTAGATTTTAGTTCTTTTATTTCTCCAGAAAGGGCTTTTATATCTCTTGAGAGGGTTTCTCTAATATCTTCCATGCCTTTTTCGAGCCCGGCTAGAACCTTGAGAATTGTCATTCTGAACGCTAGATCTGACATATTACCAATGTCTGTATTGATAGGTCCCTAGCCTTCGGTACTGCTTCTTGTTCTTTTTTTTTGTGTTGAATTTTTCCGTCTTGTCATTTTGTCCAGATAAGAGTATATGAAGGAGCAAGTAAAATACTAAAAGGGTGGCAACAACCCCAGGAAAATATGCTTTAACCAAATTAGAAGAGATCCCAAATCGTGAGCGGAGAGAAAAAGGGGATAAAAAGAGGTTCAAAAAGGAAGAAAGAAAAAAAAGAAAAAAGAAAAAAAAAGAAAAGAATTAAAATAAGAAAATAAATAAGAAAAATATAAAAAAGAAAATATATATATATTAGATAAACTAGTTAAAATACGTTAAAAAAGAAAAAGGTAAAAGTTAAAAAAAAAATTTAACCAGAAGGCGAGAAAAAAAAAACAAAAAATGAAAAAGAAAAAAATTAAATTCACTGCAAGACTAAAAAAAATCACAGGGAAAAAGCCATGAGTTCCGTGCATTGCTTTCTCCTCCTCTGGAATTCTGCTGCTCTCCTTGGTATTGAAACGGCACTCCTTGGAAGGTGAACTTGGTCTCGGCTGGATTTCTTGTTGATCTTCTGGGGGAAGGGCCTGTTGTAGTGATTCTCAAGTGTCTTTGCACCAGGCGGAATTGCACCGCTTTTATCAGGAGCCGGGGTGAGTAATCTGCTCGGGTTTGCTTTCAGGAGCTTTTGTTCCCTGAGCGCTTTCCGTAGAGTTCCAGAGGACGGGGAATACAAATGGCGGCCTCCTGGTCTCCGGCCCGGAGGAGCCGAGAGCCCAGGGCCCCACTCCTCAGTGCGCCCTCAGAGAACAGCGCCCAGTTACTCCCGTCTGCCTGACCTCCGGCCGCGCTCCGAGCTCACCGAGCCTGCGACCGGTTCAAGGTAACACTGAGCTGTGAGCTTACTGTCGGCTCTGTTTTTGACCACTGCTTCAATCTCGTTACTAGATATCGGTCTATTCAGGTTGTCAATTTCTTCCTGGTTCAATTTTGGGAGTTTATAGTTTTCCAGGAATTCACCCATTTCATCTAGGTTGCTTCGCTTATTGGCATATAACTGTTGATAATAACTTCTGATGATTGTTTCTACTTCCTTGGTGTTCGTTGTGATCTCTCCCTTTTCATTCATAATTTTATGAATTTGGGCTTTCTCTCTTTTCTTTTGGATTGGTGTGGCCAATGGTTTATCAATCTTATTTATTCTTTCAAAAAACCAGCTTCTAGTTTCGTTGATACGTTCTACTCTATCTCTGGTTTCTACCTCATTGATCTCAGCTCTAATCTTGATTATTTCCCTTCTTAGGTGTGGAGTTGGTTTGATTTGTTGTTGATTCTCCAGTTCTTCAAGGTGTAGAGAAAGCTGCTGTGTTCTGGATTTTTCAATTTTTTTGAGAGAGGCTTGGATGGCTATGTATTTCTCCCTTAGGACCGCCTTTGCTGTATCCCATAGGTTTTGAACTGAAGTGTCTTCATTCTCATTGGTTTCCATGAATTGTTTTAGTTCTTCTTTGATCTCCTGGTTGATCCAAGCATTCTTAAGCAAGGTGGTCTTTAGCTTCCAGGTGTTTGAGTTCCTTCTGAACTTTTCCTTGTGATTGAGCTCCAATTTCAAGGCATTGTGATCTAAGAATATGCAGGGAATAATCTCAGTCTTTTGGTATCGGTTGGGTCCTGATTTGTGACCCAGTATGTGGTCTATTCTTGAGAAGGTTCCATGTGCACTTGAGAAGAATAAGTATTCTGTTGTTTTAGGGTGGAATGTTCTGTATATATCTATGAGGTCCATCTGGTCCAACGTGTCATTCAATGCTCTTGTTTCTTTATTGATTATCTGCTTCGATGATCTGTCTATTTCTGAGAGAGGCGTGTTAAGATCTCCCACTATTAATGTATTCATATTGATATGATTCTTTATCTTGATTAACAGTTTTCTTATGTAATTGACTGCTCCCATATTGGGGGCATAGATATTTACAATTGTTAGATCATCTTGGTGGATAGTCCCTTTAAGAATGATGTAGTGTCTTTCTGTATCTCTGACTACAGTCTTTAGTTTAAAATCTAATTTGTCTGATATGAGAATCGCTACCCCGGCCTTCTTTTGAGGCCGATTGGCATGAAAGATTCTTCTCTAACCCTTTACTTTCAGTCTGGGTATATCTTTAGGTTCAAAATGAGTCTCTTGTAGACAACGTATGGATGGGTCCTGTCGTTTTATCCAGTCTGCAACCCTGTGCTGTTTTATGGGCGCATGTAGGCCATTCACATTGAGGGTGATTATTGATAGATACGTTTTTATTGACATTGTGTTACCTTTGAAGTCTTTCTTTCTGTAGATTGTCTCTATATTTCTGTTCAATGCTATTCTTGGGCTTTTTCCTCTTTTATAGAACCCCCCCTTAATATTTCCTGCAGTATCGGCTTGGTGGTTGCATAGTCTTTTAAGCCTTGCCAGTCTTGGAAACTCTATATCTCTCCATCCATTTTGAATGCCAGTCTTGCTGGATAAAGTGTTCTTGGCTGCATGTTCTTCTCATTCAGTGCCCTGAATATATCTTACCAGCCATTTCTGGTTTGCCAGGTCTCTGTGGATAGGTCTGACATTATTCTGATGGGCTTTCCTCTGTATGTAAGGATCTTCTTTGTCTTAGCTGCTTTCAAGAGGTTCTGCCTACAATTATAATTCTTCATTCTTACTATTAGGTGTCTTGAGGACTTTAGAGAATCTGTAATCTTGGGGGGAAACCATTTGGCCTCTAGTACATGAAGGCTGGTTCCATTCACAAGAGTCGGAAAATTTTCATGAAGAACTTGTTACACTATATCTTCTAGACTTCTTTCTTTCTCCTCCCCTTCAGGGATTTCAATAATTCTGACATTGGAATGTTTTATGGCATCATTTATTTCCCTGATTCTGTTTTCGTGACTTCTAAGCTGTTTATTCCAGGCTTCCTCCTGATCCTTTCTCTCTATCTGTTGTCCTCCAGATCACTAATTCTGTCTTCTGTCTCAGTTACTCTAGCGTTGAGAGAATTTAGATTAAATTGGAACTCATTGAGAGCATTGTGAAGCTCATCTCTGGTAGCTTTCAGCTCTTCCCTAATATTGAAAACATGATCTCTGGTCGTTTTCAGTTCAGCCCTAATCAATTCCGTTTGGTCACCCATGGCTTTCTCCAACCTAGCTATTGCTTGGATAATTGTTAGCCTGAATTCTCTTTCTGACATATTGTCTATGTTGATAGCCATTAGCTCTGGTGCAGAAGGTCCATCCTCTGTATTTTTCTTCTGTTGGGCATTCCTCCTCCTAGTCATTTTGGTGAGATATGGCTGAACGGATGTAGCTGGATGTATCAACTGTGGTGCAGTCAAGGTGCACCCTGGAATGCTTCT
This sequence comes from Mustela erminea, assembly GCF_009829155.1. Taxonomy (NCBI): domain Eukaryota; kingdom Metazoa; phylum Chordata; class Mammalia; order Carnivora; family Mustelidae; genus Mustela; species Mustela erminea. The sequence goes on from NC_045629.1 coordinate 1,516,318, forward strand.
GAGCAATCAGGGTTCCCCACCCAAATGAGAGGAAAAAGAAAAGGAAAAGAAAAGAGAGAGAGAGAGAGGAACGAAAGGTGAGATAAAAGAGAAGGTTCAGCCCAAATAGGCCCCAAGGTAAGATTTATGAAGTATACGAACAAAAACACTGATAAAAGTATATGACAAGAGAAAAAAATATATATGTATTTGCATATATATATATATATATATATATACACACACACACACACACACACACACACAAATAAAGGAAGAACCTCCTCAAAAAGAACCCCGAGTGTAAGATTTATATACTATCAGGACAAACACAAAAACACAGAAATACTGGTGGAAGAAAAAGATGGGAGAGTGGTTGTAAATTCTCAGTGTGGGTGAGGAAGGTTGTTTTGATTCTTCCTGGATGTATCTTGATATCTTTGTTAAAGGACTCAACTTTCCTAAGATAAAGGGGGATTAGGAATTGGTTTACCTATAGGGGTGGCATTGATTGGGAAAAGGGGATTACCTTGAAGTTTAACTCTATATGAATATTAGAAAAAGGAATAAACTAGACTAAACTAAACTAAAATTAAAAAAAAAAAGAAATTTAAAAAATAGAAATGCATAAGGAAAACACAGGTGTATGTATCAAAAAGTTTGGGCTAGAAGGTTATTATGGAATTTGATGTACTGGACATCTCACTGTGATGGTAAATAGGTTAAAAATTATCTATATAATAATTAAAAATTATCTATATAAAAAATGAGACAGAATAGTGGGAACGAATTAATAATAAAAATTGTCCTATGAAGTAGTGGTGGTTGTTCTGTTGTCTTTTTTTTTTTTTTTTCCTTTCCTGGTTTGTTTTCTGGGGGAGGGGCCTGCCACGTGGGTTTTCAGTCAATGATGTTCTCTGAGTTAAGTCCTCCCGCCCCCCTCAAGGGGGTGGGCTCTGAGGAAACTGGTTTTTTCAGTCTTTTGTTCTGTGGGGGTTTTTATATTTGTTCACTTTTGTTTTTCTCTCTCGCTTTGACCGCTTTTGATGGTTTCTGTAGGTTTAGAGGAAAGCCAACTGCACCCTGACCTCCCTCTCAGAGAGAAGCCTCAGTATGGCTGCAGAGCCCAAATAAATCCCCCCTTAGCCACTGGCAGAGAAGGTTCCCAGTCGTGGTCCCTGGGGACTCAGGAATTTTTGCTTGTACCCAAAACCACGGCAGTGGCTGCTGTCTGGGCAGCTCCAGACTACCAGAGAAGTTCTAAGCAGCAATCGCACACTGAGATTTTCCTGCTGGCTTGGGCTGGGAGTGCCTGGTCTTTCCGGGTCTGAGAGCACCGTGCTGGCGCCTGTGCGCACCTCTCTCAGGGGAAGGCGCGGGGCTCCCCCCTTTTTAAAACTGGAAGTAACTTCCAATCCAATGAGCTAGTTGTTTGACTCATTGTCAAAGTCCAAGAGACTGGATGACCTAGCCTCAACACTGTCCAAGCACAGGGGGCAGCAGAGATCAGGTTACCATGGCTTGTGGTAAACTGTTTTCATTTCTTTGCTGCTTCCATGAAATGTACTTGTTTAACTTTTGCAAAGTCACCTTCAGGAAACAGAGGCTCGTTATGTGAATGGGAGACCTGTATTAGACTATGTGCCATCAAATGGCTGTAGCAATTGGCTTCGGGCCCAGCCTCTCTGGGAGCCTCTTTGGGTAGTGAGTCCTTTGAGAACTCTGCAACTGTTGATAGGGTCACCACTGCATCCGGGAGCATCTCAGTCTTTCAGCTGGCAGCAACAAGCCTAGGGAGAGACAGCTGCTGTGGTGAGGGGCCAAGACAGAGGAGGTGGGTCGGGGCATTCTGGAGCTAGAGAAAGCCATGCACAACAGCACTTGGGCAGTGATTCATTCAGAAAGAGAGAAGACAGTGATGGCCGTAAGTGGCAACATCCTGACCTTGCTGAGGTAGAGGTTGTTTGTCTACACTGAACTTCTTAGTCACCCAGTGAACAGAGACAATATTGTCCTCTCACATGCCCTGGCGGCTGCACATGTAAAGATCAGGGGTGTGGATTTGAACCCTGGCTCTAATACAGAGGAACATATAACTTTGGGCAAATGGCTTTAAGGCCAAAAGTTTCTGTTTCATCTCCTATAAAACAGAGATAACAGGGATGCTGTGAGGAGGAAAGAAGAAAGCAAGTGAAGCCCTGAGCCATTGGTGGCAATGTCTAACAAACAGTGTAAGCAACCATTGTGACCTTGTTTGATGTGGGAGTAAGCACTCTGCAGCTGATTTAGGGGTCAACCAATAGCAAGGAAAGGAATCATGGAACCATTTGTTTTACAGAGCATTAAAAACTGCTGAAAAATCAAAGCAGTCTGTAATTTCTATTATGTAGATAATTGCTCATACATGCAAAAGCACCATAGTTAGTAGGCTCATAATTAATAGGGTCCAGTTTGACCATCCATGGGCTAGAAAGCAGTGACTTCTTAGAATGAGAGAAAAACAGTGGTCCACTGATGTGCATCTTCAAGGATTGTGGCAAGATGGGCTGCAAGCCTCTGATGAGTAGAGATAAGTCATTGAGAGGACACCTGGGGGACTCGGGCTTTTAGAAGTTGGGCTTCTATGTCTTCCGTCGTTGGATGCTTTTCTCTCCCCATGAAGAGGGGGTGGCCATTCTTTTATTCTTTTGAACTGGTGCCGACCTACAGCCATTTTGACAACTTTTGAAGGAAAGTTATGCCCATATCTTGGCCTGTAAGGTGGATAGTTTTTCCTTTCTTTCTCTCTCTCTCTCTCTCTCTTTTTTTTTTTTTAAGATTTTATTTATTTTATTTGACAGACAGAGATCACAAGTAGGCAGAGAGGCAGGCAGAGAGAGAGAGAGAGGAGGAAGCAGGCTCCCCGCTGAGCAGAGAGTCTGATGCGGGGCTCGATCCCAGGACCCTGGGATCATGACCTGAGCCGAAGGCAGAGGCTTTAACCCACCGAGCCACCCAGGTGCCCCCCCTTTATTTCTCTTAAAAGATCCTGTTGGGGATGGGTGGAAGCCATGGAAGCTAAGAGAGCATGCTTTGAGAAAGCTAGCAATGTGGAGAAACTATGTGGAGGGTGTCATGCTGCCAAGGCCCAGCTATTCCAGGGGTTCCAACTCAAGCACTGGACACACTGGAAGGGAATTGTCTGGAACATGTCTGCTCCCACAGACAACAGGTGGAAAGGAACCAAGGCTCAGGGCTCAGGTTAGGCTGTCTCACTAGGTCTAGCTGACTGGGCCATGACTCTAAGGCTCCCCAAAGAGGCCAGTCAACCCAGGTGTCCCACCCGACTTTCCCACTTATACAAACTCAAGCATGGTGAAATGGCTGCTATTAATGCCACCAACTTGTGGAGCAACAGACAGCTGGACAACCATGTGAGTGCTTCCTGCACTGCTTGTCTTGCCCTTGTCTGTGTGAGGATTCCCATTGCTGTGATCTCACAAGATAGCATGATGGTGGGTAAGCCAGCAGTGCCAGCATTTTATTGTGGAAGTTCTGAGTCTGAATGCCACTCCACTTCATGAGCAAGTGGTGAGATGGGTCAGTGGTTCTTCTAGGATTGGACAGTCTCTGTCATCTGTGCAGTTCCCACCCCCTTCTGAATATCCCAACACACAGAGAGCAGTCTTGAAAGGGCCCAGCTTTCATCTTCGATCTTTCCTATCTCCCTTTTCCTGGTCACCCATGTTGGTTGCAGGTGGCAGACTCTTACCTGACCTACACCAGTGTATTAATGGCCACAGGAAATGACCAATCCCAAGACCAAGACCTGAAGCAGTCAGGGCAAACAGGAGCTATATATGTTTGAACTTACCACTTCTAAATAACTCTTAATTCATGATTTTTCTTTATTCATTATTCATTAACCCATTTTTGTGAGAGAAAATCTGGATAAAGTATACTTAGGATAAGTAATTTCAGCATCACCTGCTAACAAATGCATATACACAATGCACACTTCCACATCCACGTGTGTGCAAAGTTTTCCTGTGTGCATGTATACACACACACACCCATGAGGGCATCATGTGAATAGACTTCAGTTTGGGATTAAAGGACTAGCCACATCCCTTTGCTGCAAAACCTGTTAGCAGATGTGGTGGTCCCACAGCCTTCTGAGCCTTCCTCGGTGTGGTCTGCCCCAAACACCTCACCATCACTATTTAAAGCATCTGCACTGCAAAGTTTGTTTGCTTATATGTGCCAAAGCACAGTCTTTCTGGCAAGTGGGACGGGTGTGCATTAAGGACTTTGGGAGTTAAGTCAGTAGGTTTTCACATTTGACTCCACCTGGGTATTTTTAGGAGCAGCCTTTTAGAGCGAGATTCACTGGTACCTGACTTACTGGAGGCCCTTGAGAATGAATGGAGAAAGATATTCACAAGGAGAAAGACCACATGAGAGAGAGTGCTCTAGAAGGAGAATCCTAGAGATCAATGCTGAATGCAGATTTGAAATTTTAACTTGAACACTTGACACATATAAATGATTTCTAGAGCTTATATAGATTTCAGGGTTTGGCTAATGAAGTTTTAAAACAGGACAAGTTTTCTCAATCAGTTTGAATTGCATTTGATTAAATGAACAATGATGCTGGGGTAGCATCCATTTTTTTTTTTGTTTGTTTGCTCAAGATGTCCAGAGAGAGGCAGGCTGGGGCTTGTGTTGATGCGATGAGTCCTTTGCTCCTTTGAGGTTCCTATTCCACTCTCATCAGTTTGTGGTTTTTGTCCCTCCAAAGATGCTGGGAGCAAGTTCAGACATCAGTTCTGCATTTTGGTCAGGAAGAATAAGGAAGAGCAAAGGGCAAAAATGATCTATCAGTTGAGTCTTCCTTTTTATTAAGAAAACAATGATTTTCTTAGAGGTGTTACTGAGAAGGATTAAATTTCATCTCATTGACAAGGTCATGGCAGTCCTAGTTACAAAATTTGTTTCTGTTTGTAGGAAGGAAAGAAAGGAAATTGTGACAGATTCCAAAGGGACACATGCCATATTTCTGTTTAAATAAGGAAGCTAGTTTAGGAAGTGGCTATCTATATCATTTTATATATCAATTATGTAAACTTAAATTGTATTTATATAATTATACAAGTGTATCAATTATATGTATATAATAGGTGTATTGAGGTTCTTTTATTAAGTGCTAGTGACTTGAAATCTTTCCCAGACCTCAGTGGGCCAGACTGGGGGTTTGCACTCTGGGGAGGAATGGCAGGGCATGCACAGTGGGAGGCCAGGCTTTCACAATGAGCAAACAGTGTTTGCAGAAGTGTACATGAGGTATATTCCTGATTTACAGAGGAAGGGAAATGGGTAATGACTATTTGAAGCTGGGGCTCTAAAAATTTTTTTCTTTCACATATAGATGAAGATGATTTCATTTAAAATGATCACCTGACATAGCCTTATAATTTGTCAGGTGATACGGGGTTGATTTCTCTGTTTCATGGCTATGAAGACTGGGGTTTGGGATGTTTGCCATTTTTGGTTACAAAACAACCAGATCAGATTTTGAACTTAAGACTCTTAAATTCAGACTCTTAAATTCATGACCCTCCTCCACCACAGCTGCCTTTTATTTTAAGTTAATCTCTTTTTTCTTTATTGTGTTATGTTAGTCACCATACAATACATCATTGGTTTTTGATGCAGTGTTCTAAGACTTACTGTTTATGTTACCCAGTGCCCCATGCAATATATGCCCTCCCTAAAACCCACCACCAGGCTCACCCATCACCCCATTCTCCTTCCTTCCAAAACCCTCAGTTTGTTTCATAGAGTCCACAGTCTCTCATGGTTCATCTATCTCTCCAACACCCCCCTTCATTTTTCCTTTCTTTCTCTTAATGTCCTCCATGCTATTTCTTATGTTCCACAAGTAAGTGAAACCATATGATAATTAACTTTCTCTGCTTGACTTATTTCACTCAGTATAATCTCCTTCAGTCCCATCCATGTTGATGCAAAAGTTGGGTATTTATCCTTTCTGGTGCTGAGTAATATTCCATTATGTATATATGAACCACATCTTTATCCATTTGTCTGTTGAAGGGCATCCCGGCTCATTTCATAGTTTGGCTATTGTAGACATTGCTGCTATGAACCCTGGGGTGCATATGGCTCTTCTTTTCACTACATCTGTGTCTTAATCTCTTCTTGTCCTTGAATTTTGTTTAATCCTTCTAGATGAAGAAACTGAAGCATTTTCTTTTATCATTTGAGAGGAAACTGCAAAAAGGAGGGCATTTCTTAACTTCTCACAGTTCTTCCAGAGGAAAAGTCATGAGAACAAGGCAGACCCTTCCCCATGTAGCTACAACTCATCAGTCTAGCTTGGTGCAGCGCCACCGTTCTGGGAGCACCTCCTCCTCTGGGCCTCAAGGTATTCTTCACCAGGTTTTGTGTGGGTCGTGAGCCTTACCCTGCCCACCTGAGTTGCTGCCTTTGTCTCTACGTGTTTCATTCCTTTGGAAAGAGTATTCATTGTTTTAAAAATGAGACCTGTTTATTACAAAATTTATATATTTTCTGTATTACATATTTTATGCCTCTCTAATGATAAATTCAAATAACAAATCAAAGTTTGATAAGATCTTGTTTAGATAATCACTGTTCATTTGTTGTTTTAACTCTAGTCTAGAATCTTCCTGTGTATATATACAAATGAGCAGATATATGTAGATATGTATTTTTCATTTTACATAAACAGGACCATATTTTTTTATATGGTCTTGTTACCCAATTTTTCAAACAACAATATGTCATGAACTTCTATCCGTGCCAATAAAATAAGTCACATTATTATTTTTTAATAGTTGGAAAAATTCCTTTGTGTACATATTCCATAATTTACTTAACCAGTTTCTTGTTAATGGACACAAATTTGTTTCTTATTAAAAGAAAAGAAAAGAAAAACTAAGTAGGCCAGGTCCGTGACTCAGGCCACGCCCAGCCCAGTGGATGGTGGGCCACATTCCAGGGGTCTCCATATGGAAGGTCCTGACACAGAGCCTGGAATGCTGAGACTTTTCTTATCTTGCAAGTGTTTTGTGCAATGCTTTGGGCTGCAGCTGAGACTGATAAGAGCAGGGTGGAGAGAACTGAAGGACCCAAACATCTGGAACCCATTTCTGTGGGGTTCTGAAGGCAGGTTTATCTCTTGTCCATGTTCAGAAATCCACAAAGGGATAATTAACTGCCCCTTGGGCAATTCTTCTTTGCCTGGGACACTCTCCTTGTGGAAATACCAAATACGTGCAAAGCTAGTGCAGGAAAAAGCCCCAAATCCTAATGACCCTCCCCTGACATTTACTGAGTCTCTGCAGTATTCAGGTATGGCATTGCCCATCCTAGCTCCTCTAAGGTCACATCTGAGTGGACAAGGCACAAGAAGTTTGGCAAGATGACTGCTACCCAGAAAAGTGTGGTTTCCTCACCTGGTTTCCAGCCAAGCTGCCTATTGTTCAGAACTAGTTTTTCTTATTCTTGACACTGTTTCACCTGGAGTGGATCCCACCAGATCCTGGTTTGTCTTGTAACTAGTCTTTCATCCCAGAGGCATGGACCCACCTTGCTTGCTCATAAACTGGGGCAGCAAATTGTGGTTCACAAGGGAAGGAGGGCAGAGCAGCTGTTACCAGTAACAGTAACGACAGGATTGCCGAGACAAACATTTTCATGGTGATGCATGGGAACACTAAATCCAAACCACATTGTTTAGCTTTCAGTCCAGTAAAGGGGAATGCCACATCCCCTAAAGTAAATGGAAGAGATCATAGTTTAGAAAATATGACAGAGTTGAAAACTTAAAGCTGTATCACACAGTAACATCCTTCAGAAGAAAACAATTAATACAAAAGAGTGTATATATATTTCCATGTCAGTTTATTAATTTGGATTCTTCCCTAGTCCAAAAATGGAACTCAGTGGCCGTGAGTCAGAAGTGCCTCAGGCAGGCAGTTACAAGGAGGCAGGAACATTTTAACAGTCACTGTTGGGAAGGGACACATGTTCACAGACTTGAGGAATGCACCAGACCATGAGAACCCATTTTCATGTGTCTGCTTCCGTTCAATGTTTGTTTCAGATTGACATCAAATGCCGTACATGGAGCTGTGCGACCCTGATATTTACATGCTCTAGTTCCCTGTTTTTCTTGTGTATTGAAAAGTCACTAGGAGTCTGTAAACACTGTGCAATGGAGTTTGATTTCACAGAGGCCAGAGCAGGCTTTGGGGGAAGGGCAGAGGTCATCTGATGCTCAGGAAGAAAGGGGTGGAGGTGCAGCTTTCTTTCTAGCCACAGAGGACAAAGCTAACAAATCTCAGACTCAGGTGCTCCTTGCGTGGGCTTGATGGGAGATGCTGGGAGCTGTGATCCAGGCAGAGAGAGGAAGCCAGGTTGCTGTCAGCAAGCATTACTATGTAAGCATTTCTGCTAAAGGGCTTTCAGAAGAAAGCTCTGAATTCCTAAAGCTCACTTTATTTGTTGTGATTTTTTTCTTTCATTCTGGTAAAATTTCATATTTGCAGTTGTGCAGCTCTTTTTCTTAATGAAGGGCCTCGACTTGAATAAGATTCTGATCTCACAGAACCTTGAGCCTAGCACTATAATTTTTGGCTGTGTCACCTTTGAAATGAGTGTCTTCAGGAGAGATGGTCCCAGACAACCCTAGTCCTCCTGCACAGCTCTGCCAACTGCTTCCCGGCAGAGCATGTTCTCCAACGATGTGTCTGCACACAGTGGGTAGAAGCCGAGGTGAACTCCCAGCACTCTTTCCCTAAGCCTTGCAAGGTGGTGAAGCATTTGCTTAGGCAAAGAAAGCAGGAGATGAAGATCTGGACCTCGGACTCAGGCTGCAGGGAGCACTACAATGTGAGGATCAGAGGACAATTGGGAGCAGCCGTGGCACCTGCTGATGGGGGAAGCCTGACGACGGGCATAGGAAAGTGGGTGCTTAACAGTCAGAATCTGAAGAATCTGAGATAGCATCTAGTTCAGTCTCTCATTTTACAGATCAGAAAAAAGATCAGGAGAGATCCGCAACTGGATTCAGACAGAGGTGGCTGTGAGCGTGACTGTGACTTTGGGTATTGGTTGGGGTGTGACAGCAGGGCCACAGGCTGGGAAATACTGGTCAACATGAACTTTTCCTTCAAAGATAGAATGTGTATGAAAACAAGCAACAGGAATCTTGTATGGATTTAAGAATTTTATCTGACATCCAGAGGATGGAACAACTTTTTCCACTGTGACTGTGGAAACTCCAAGTGGTACAGGCATGTGCTGAGGCAGAGTGGGCTGCTGGGTGCATCGCCAGATGGCGAGTGGATTCTCTGAGGCATGGTTGCTGGGGTTTTTGCCTGTTTCTGCCATCTGAGCACTCAGAAGTCTCGAATACTAACTCCTGTCCTGCCTTTCCCTGCATTTGGCGCTGGCCACTGGCAGGTGCAGATGGGAAACCCAGGAGCAAGGACTCAGTCCTGTCAGCATTTGGTCTGGAAAGCCACTCTGCAGGACCCTTACAAGCAGACCAGGTGGCTCATGCTTTTTCCACTTCAGCTATCAGTAAATTAAAAAACCCTGCAGCCTGCCTCTCTACTGGAGCCAAAGAGCAGGCAACACAAACTCAACACAAAAGAGGGCATGTAGGCTTTTGTTTAATTTCATAATCCTTGGTTTCTGTTCAAAGTTTTAGCAAACTAGGAAAAGCTCTTGGGGAAGCAGTGTCTCTGCTGAAAGCGGCTCTGTGAAATCCTCCCTTTGGACCAGCACCTCCAGGCCCTTAAGCTCGTTGAGTGCCTGGCCCCACAGGGTGTGCTTCCTAGCTCCTGAAGCCTCAACTGAAGAGACACTGTTCCATGCTTTGACTTGCATGAGGAACAAGAAGTCATCCTAGATGTGGCCCGGGAGATCAACGATGTTGTGTCTCAGAGTGGTGCTCGTGGCAGAGTGCTTGTCTAAGGATGTGTCCTCTAAAGACTGGTGTCATCCTCATAAACCTGTGAGCCGCCTTGGAACTCATGCCACGGTATTACCTGGGCCCTTCCAGGCCTGGCACTGGGGGCACTTTGGAGGTTTTAATTGATGGATTTCAAGAACACTGACAGAACTGCAGCCTGGCCACACAGGACTCACTAGGATGTGTTAAAATGAGGGTGCTGAGGTTCAGAGGTTCAGACTTAATAGTTTTGAGTAAGTCCCAGAGAGCAGCAGTTCTAAAACTGCCTCCAAGTAGATCTCTGCCTATGACTAGATCTTTCCCTTGGATTAGATCACGGTCTTGGGCTAGATCTCAGTCTCAGACTGGATCATTGCCTCAGACTGGATCGCTACCTCAGACTAAATCACTGCTTCAGACTGGATCTCTGCCTCAGATTAGATCACTTCCTTAGACTGGATCTCTGCCACAGACTAGGTCAAATGGTTCTCGACCTTGGCACTCATTCAGGGAGCGTCACTAACTTCAGGCTATCAGATTGGGAAGAAGAAAATGAAGAGGTCAGAGCACTGGAAATGAAGTCCACTATGATCCATGTGGAGAGCCAATTTTCTGTATAAACAGTAACCCTTTGTTATATGTCATCCTATTACATTACTGCAGAACGACCTTCCAAAATCATCAGCAGAGTGAAGTAGAAGAGTTTGTATTAGTGCCTTATCAAATCATTGTGTTTTTGAAAAAGTTATACAGATATTTAAAATCAAAGTTAAAATCTGAAACAAATCAAGCAGTTCTCTCTTGGAATGTGACTAGAAATGGAAAACACTAGGAGCTTTCTGGGGCCTCCTGGATGAAGCACCCTGAAGGACCCTGAAGGACAAGTTGCACATTGTTGATCTTGCTCTGGTTCCTGTTTTTTAAGACACTTGGTCTGAAAAAAGTAGTACCTGCACAAGCACATACTTCTGTCACTCTGGAAATGGTTTAGTTACTAATTTGGGGGAAAGAAACTCAATTTGAGGTGAATTTTGTGCCACAAACATGCAAAAAATAGGTTTTTAAAAAAGATCAGGAAATTCATTTCTCCTTTAGAATTGAAATGTTCACTGCATACCCCTATCATGCTCCAAGAATGACTCATGTCCTGAATGAATTTGCTTAAGTTTAGGGAAAAAAAAGTATTTTAGACTCCCCCTCCTCCTTCCCTCAGTTAGACTCCCAAAATGTGGGTTTCTTAGTTTCCCAACCTAATGTACTTTTTGGACTAAAACAAAGTTGCTGTTGAATACTAGTTATCATTCCTGATTACCACACTTCATGTGGCAGATGCATGTAGACTGGAGCTCTGTTATCTTCAGCACAAGAGTCTTGGAGCTGCTTGTCTGTGTGGACCACATATTAGGGCTGCCCTTGCCAGGCAGCTCCCAGATGAAATCGTCCTTAAGGGTTTTGTCCCTCTAGAAGTAAATAAAGAACCATCGAGCAAGTCTAGCCTCTGAAATCACAGCGCAACCTTCCTGCTAGGCCTGGAGAAGAGGCGAGTGCCTCCATATGGCTCCCAGGGTCTGGTGACTGCAGCAGGCAGAAAGGAAGCAGGCAACATCAAAGGATGCTGGTCAGAGCTCCACAGCCGCTTGGAACCTCTCTGTGACACAAGGTTTCATAAGTCTGCTTTTTTATCAGCTGAAGGCTAATAGCTTCCTTCCCTCTGTGTGCTGTTTGCCTTTCTGACTTGCCATATTTTTCTCACACTTTTCAAATTCACCCTAAGTGATTCTGCTGGCTAGAGCTCAGAGCTAGACCAATCCATTCCCGATGGCTAAGTCCAGGCCTGCCAAGATCAAGACCTGGAAGTGCTTAGCAATGAGAACTAGGGAGCTGGGATGAGGGGAAGGCTTCTTTCTGTCCTTTGGGGACCTAACCTGAGCTCCCTCTCCCACTCTCCTTAGTTCCTCTGAAGTCTCAGAGGTCTGCCAGCAGTTGGAGAAGGAGAGTTGATTGCCACCCTGGCCAGTGAGCTCAGAGGGGTCTGCTGCAGACAGATACAGGGATTCTTCCCACAATCCAGAAACATCTCACTGGCCCAGCACTAGGGGGATAGAGTAAGCCACAGGTTATAATTTAGGTGGACAAAAGATAACATTTTAGTGCTTCTCAAACTGAGATGAAGGACCACTTTTTTCCCCTCTAATTTTCGATGTATCACACAATTATACTTTTGTAAATGATTATAAAACAAATTACTAAAAATCAAAAGAAAAAACAATGACATGCAAAGTACAATTGTAATTTTTTATCCTTACATTGCCAGACATCATGTTATAGTCTGTCAAATTGCTTCAACATTTTCTACCTGTCTACTTATGATTTTTGTGGTTATCCTGTCACAGCCGGGAATAGCGAGAGGACAGCTTGCTCTGCGTACCATGCTTCGATAAGTGCAGTGAGTCCTGGAGAGAGAGAGAGAGTGTGTGTGTGTACTGATAGTGAGAGTGTTAGTATGTGTGTGTGAGTGTGTACACGTGTTTGAAGTGGGGAGTGGGAGTGTGTGTGGAAGTGAATGTGGTACTGGGCAGGGAGGGAAGGGATTTAGGCGGGGATGATGGGAAGCCTGTATGGAGGCTTAGAGGGGACTACCCATGCACAGGCTCTATTTAGTTGTTACGTGAGGGGTGAGTGCACGCACAGCCAGGACCAGTGTATAAAGAAATGTGAGGGGGGCAAGGAGAGGCCTTTTCCATAGAATAGACAAGGTAACTGGTGCTAAATGAGCATGCCAGTCGTGGCTGCTCTACCCACACTTTGTGCATAGCACCTGGACTATACAGCTGCCTTCAGTATGGACCCACTGTGTGTGCACAGAGCCCAGGTGTCTACACACCGTACCCTTACCAGCCCTCCTGGTCCTGTGAAGACCTTCTGTCATCAGCCCTATTTTACTGCTGAGACACTGAGGCTCAAAACTCCTAGTAGCTCCTTGAAGTGGCAGGGCTGGAAGCCAAATTCACAACTTACACCCCCAGCTCTGGTTTTCATTTAAAGCAGCTCCTAGGAGCATCCCTTCATTTGTAGTCATATTGTTGCTGAGTCTTCCTAGAAAAGCGAGTCAAAGGAAAGAGAACTGTCATATGCTTTGAAAAGCACTGGCTTTCAAGAAGTGGCTGGGCCAATTTGGGTTGGGGAGACTGTGATCAGAAATATGTAATGTAGTATAATATATTACAAAACAAATGATCTTAGATAAATATTTTATAACTACTCAAAGTTATGCAGGCATCTTCTTTGTGAGAATTGGCAGTGGGTGGTGGCACAAAGATATTTTTGCTGTTCTGTAGCGATGTATTCATTTTCTTTTTTAAAGAGATTTATTTATCTGAGAGAGGGAGAGAGAGAGAGAACTGGTAGAAATGGGAGGGGCAGAGGCGGAGGGAGAGAGAATCTCTAAGCAGTCCATGCTGAGCCCAGAGTGTGACATCAATTTCTGAGGTTCAATTTCTGAGATCACGACCTGAGCCGAAACCAAGAATTAGATGCTAAAACCAACTGTGTCACCCTGTTACCCTGAAATGTGTTCATTTTCTATTTTTAAAAAGTGAAAAAGTATTTTCTGAGATTTTTTTATTGTGACCAAGAAATAAGCCCAGCTGTTGTTAAAGGTTTTCCTTCTTGTCCCTTCAAGAGGAAGTCTCTTTATGAAAGGACCTCTAGGGCTCTAGGAGCACTCAGCCTGCTGCATTACCCACCCCTGGGAGGAGTCAGACAGGAGCAGCCAGCCTGCAGACCCCTCTCCTAGCTGGGTTCTGCACTGGCCGGGGAGGTGCACACTGGGATTTCTGAAGAGCCTGGAGACCATGTCTGATTTATATAATGTTGCATATTCTTCTGTAAAGACGATGACGTCTTTTGAGCAACAGTCCCTGGCTTGTGCTTAAATAGCCTGTGCCTTTCTTAGGGCAATGATTTGGTTGGGGGGGAAGGCTGTGTTCCACAGCCAGAACCATGTCCTTTGGAATCTTCTGCACTGTGCTGTGTTCCCCCAAATCTTCAGTGTGGGGTTCCCATGGATGATCCAGATAAAGGACATTTGAAACCTTCTTAGGAATTTTATTTTTACTGTGGATAAACCATCAAGTTGATAAATAAATCCTGGCCCCTGGTGGGAAGATATGTGCTCTCTGGTGGGTAGGGGAGATATTTTGGGTTATGCTGCTGGCCATGGAACACAGTACAAGCAGTGTCCTCTCCAGATTGGTCTAGTCACCATGGTGGCTGGTTGTCCCCACTTTCTCCTGTTTCTCTGGCAAAAAAGACTTTCCTTAGATCATTTTATTTTATTATTTTATTTTAAAAAAGATTTTATTTGTTTATTTGAGAGAGAGAAAGAGACAGAAATAGTGACAGAGAGCATGAGTAGGGAGGAGAGGGAGAACAAAGCTCCCTGCTTAGCAGAGAGCTTGATGTGGGGCTTATTCCCAGAACCCTGGAATCATGACCTGAGCTAAAGGCAGACACTCAACTTACTGAGCCACCCAGGTGCTCCAGACATTTCTAAGCTTTTAATCTGTTGAGTAATTCATCCTCTGGAACCATGGCTGTCTTGTCTGAGAGGCAATTCACTTTGATTTTCTTAAAAAAAAATGAATCAACATATGAATGGGAAAAGTTTCCTGCTAATAGATTCCTCTGACCACCGCAGCCCTCTTTGTTGTTGCTTATCTGTATTTGACTTTTCCAAAGCAGTAATTTTGGGCTCATTTCCAGTGGTTCTATAACACTAGGCATATATGTCTGTAATATTAAGTAATTGGTATTTTCTTGTCACAGACAAGGAGTCATGGTGGTATGGTGGAGGGTGCCCAGAAGACTTGGGCTCATGTCCTGTCACTCAGTAACTCTGAATAAACAGTTTTGGGTCTGTTCCCTCTTTTGTAAAATAAGGGGCTCGAAGTACCTTCTGAGCTCATTCCAGCTATAAGTCTCTGACTTTGACTGTCCAGGAAATTTTTGCTCAGTATGGTCTGCAGAAAAGCAATAACTTATTAAATATTCCTTCTGTGCTATCATCAGGCCAGGAAATTTTTCTGGAATCAAGGTGATATAATGAGATTGAGAGTCAAGAGGTCAGAATCAATGCCTTGGTATTGCCTGGAATTGGCTGAGGGCTCTGGATTTCTTACCCAACCTGAGCACCTATATCCCCATCTTGAAATAAAGGTGGGGGAGGGTGAGATAGACCTATGAGACTTATGCCCAGTCCCAAACAGTTCAATATCACTCACACCTTTGTTAAATACAATCCCATGGATTCTCTTTCTTAGTCTTATAAGATCATAGCCCATTGCATCATTTCTAACAGATGGTGGATCATTCTCAGACTCTATCATCAGGAGAATAAAGGTCTTGATGGATTAGAGCAGCTACACTGAGCCTGGAGCCCTGATGACAGGCACAGTTTGTGAGGCAAAGTCAGGATGTGTCCATAGCTCCAGAATAGATGGAGCCTTCAAGCAAAGTTTCAGGACTGACCCTATGCCATATGCCAACTATAAAGGAAGTGACAGTGTTCTTGTGGCTCCATCCTCCTTTTCTGTGCCTTGTCCTCTTTAGACATTCTCTCATTTCTCAATTAATCAGCTTCTACCTATCTAATGTACCCTTCTGGTGACAAATCTGCTTTTCTATTAAGTGATTTGATAAATTCATTCACATTAAGTAATAAATAAATTTTATTACTCTCACTTAAAGGCACAAAAGCTGTCGAACTTAATTTCTAACTTAATTATATCACTAGTTTTTGAGCATTTTCTTTCCTTTCAGGGCTCAGTACTAGGTTACAGAAATGAGCAAAACTTCAGTGGTTTGTTGTTTTGCTGTGCTCTGTCGATGTCGCCAACACTATAAAGTATTATCTCTGACATATTCATACATCACCATGACACACATGGTGGGGTATGTCCACCATTTCTTAAGCCCCAGAGATTTCTTGAGGAACATGCTCAGCAGATTTGATTTTCAAAGATCTTATCAAAGTAGTGTACCAAATTAGTTGAAGGCCTTATCTTCCTTCAGAAGGAGCTTAAAAATAAGGATGCATTAGTGAGGAATGAGAGAATATATTTCTTCATGGCTTTACCAAACATTTGAAGCTCTGAGAAGAGACTTGACATGTTCATCCTTTTTCCTTTAGTTGGAGGAGTCAAGACAGAAGGTGAATATATGAAATCAGTTCTATCTAGGTAGGTCTCTTTGAAAATAAAAATCATTTGCTCTTGTATATTCTTTTGTGGCAACACAAACATTTTTTGTGTGTCTTTCAGCTTAGTACAGTTCAGAATTTTCTAGTGCAGGACCAAGGGACCAAGCTTCTTTCTTTTCCTGTGCCAGCTTCAAAATTTTAGGCCGTTTTTAGTACTGTCATTAATAGTTATAAATTTTCTTTTCCCTCTTTTTAATATTTTTAATTACAAATTTAGTGGCTCCATCCATCCATTCATCCATCCACCCATCCACTCATTGGTGCTGGATCTTCTGTCAGTTCTAGAAATCCCAATAAAAATAAGATAGTCTGTGACCCTACTCTGTTCTCTAATCATGTTCTAGATAAGGAGGTCTGTATGGCATGATCTGGTTAAAAGGTTGCTCAAAGGCCAGGAAACATTGTCAGGATTAAAAATAGAGTTGTTACTGTCTTTAGGGTAGTTTTTGTTTTTGTTTATTAACATATAATGTATTATTATCCCCAGGGGTACAGGTCTGTGAATCGTCAGGCTTGCACACTTCACGGCACTCACCATAGTGCATACCCTCCTTAGTGTCCATAACCCAACCACCCTTTCCTAACCCCCTTCCCCCTGGCAACCCTCAGTTTGTTTTGTGAAATTAAGAGTCTCTTATGGTTTGTTTCCCTCCCAATCCCATCTTGTTTCATTTTTTTTTTCCTTCCCCTACACCCCCCCCCACATCCCCCCACCATGCCTCTCAAATTCCTCATATCAGGGAGATCATATGATAAGTGTCTTTCTCTGAATGACTTATTTTGCTAAGCATGATACCCACCAGTTCCATCCACATCACTACAAATGGCAAGATTTCATTTCTTTTGATGGCTGCATAGTATTCTATCATATATTTTATATATATATATATATATATATATATATATATATACATACATATACATATATATGAAACAGCTTCTTTATCCATTCATCTGTTGATGGACATCTAGGTTCTTTCCATAGTTTGGCTATTGTGAACATTGCTGCTATAAATATTCAGGTGCATGTGCCCCTTTGGATCACTACATTTGTATCTTTAGGGTAAATACCCAGTAGTGCAATTGCTGGGTCATAGGGCAGTTCTATTTTCAACATTTTGAGGAACCTCCATGCTATTTTCCAGAGTGGCTGCACCAGCTTGCATTCCCACCAACAGTGTAGGAGGGTTCCCCTTTCTCCGCATCCTCGCCAGCATCTGTCATTTCCTGACTTGTTGATTTTAGCCATTCTGACTGGTATGAAGTGATATCTCATTGTGGTTTTGACTTGTATTTCCTTGATGCCGAGTGATATGGAGCACTTTTTCATGTGTCTGTTGGCCATCTGGATGTCTTCTTTGCAGAAATGTCTGTTCATGTCCTCTGCCCATTTCTTGATTGGATTATTTGTTCTTTGGGTGTTGAGTTTGCTAAGTTCTTTATAGATTTTGGACACTAGCCCGTTATCTGATATGTCGTTTGCGAATATCTTCTCTCATTCTGTAAGCTGTCTTTTGGTTTTGTTGACTGTTTCCTTTGCTGTGCAAAAGCTTTTGATCTTGATAAAATCCCAATAGTTCATTTTTGCCCCTGCTTCCCTTGCCTTTGGCGATGTTCCTAGGAAGATGTTGCTGCGGCTGAGGTCAAAGAGGTTGCTGCCTGTGTTCTCCTCAAGTATTTGGATGGATTCCTTTCTCACATTGAGGTCCTTCATCCATTTTGAGTCTATTTTTGTGTGTGGTATAAGGAAATGGTCCAATTTCATTTTTCTGCATGTGGCTGTCCAATTTTTCCAACACCATTTATTGAAGAGGCTGTCTTTTATCCATTGGACATTCTTTCCTGCTTTGTCAAAGATTAGTTGACCTTAGAGTTGAGGGTCTATTTCTGGGCTCTCTATTCTGTTCCATTGATCTATGTGTCTGTTTTTGTGCCAGTACCATACTGTCTGATGATGACAGCTATGTAATAGAGCTTGAAGTCTGGAGTTGTGACGCCACCAACTTTGGCTTTCTTTTTCAACATTCCTCTGGCTATTCAAGGTATTTTCTGGTTCCATATAAATTTTAGGATTATTTGTCCCATTTCTTTGAAAAAAAAAACAACAAAAAAAAGATGGTATTTTGATAGGAATTGCATTAAATGTGTAGATTGCTTTAGGTAGCATAGACATTTTCACAATATTTATTCTTCCAATCCATGAGCATGGAACACTTTTCCATTTCTTTGTGCCCTCCTCAATGTCTTTCATGAGTATTTTATAGTTTTCTGAGTACAGATTCTTTGACTTTTTGGTTACGTTTATTCCTAGGTATCTTATGGTTTTGGGTGCAATTATAAATGGGGTTGACTCCTTAATATCTCTTTCTTCTGTCTTGTTGTTGGTGTATAGAAATGCAACTGATTTCTGTGCATTGATTTTATGTCCTAAGACTTTTCTGAATTCCTGTACAAGATCTAGCAGATTTGGAGTGGAGACTTTTGGGTTTTCCACATAAAGTATCATATCATCTGCAAAGAGTGATAGTTTGACTTCTTTTTTGACAATTTGGATGCCTTTAATTTCTTTTTGTTGTCTGATTGCTGAGGCTAGGACTTCTAGTACTATGTTGAATAGCAGTGGTGATAATGGACATCCCTGTCATCTTCCTGACCTTCGTGGAAAAGCTCTTAGCTTTTCTCCATTGAGAATGGTATTCACTATGGGTTTTTCATAGATGGTTTTGATGATATTGAGGTATGTACCCTATATCCCTACACTTTGAAGAGTTTTGATCAAGAAAAGATGCTGTACTTTGGCAAATGTTTTTTTTTTTTTCTGAATCTATTGAGGGTATCATATGGTTCTTGTTCTTTCTTTCATTAATGTATTTTATCACATTGGTTGATTTGCAGATGCTGAACCAACCTTACAGCCCAGGAATAAATACCACTTGTTTGTGGTGAATAATCCTTTTAATGTACTGTTGGATCCTATTGGCTAGTATTTTGGTGAGAATTTTCTCATCTGTGTTCATCAAGGATATTGGTCTATAGCTCTCTTTTTTGATGGGATCCTTGTCTGGTTTTGGGATCAAGGTAATGCTGGTCTCATAAAATGAGTTTGGAAGTTTTCCTTCCATTTTTATTTTTGGAACAGCTTCAAGAGAATAGGAATTAATTCTTTTTTAAATGCTTGGTAGAATTCCTCTGGGAAGCCATCTGGCCCTGGGTTCTTGTTTTTTGGGAGATTTTTGATGACTGCTTCAATCTCCTTACTGATTATGGTTCTGTTTAGGTTTTCTCTTTCTTCCTGGTTCAGTTTTGGTAGTTTATACATCTCTTGGAATGCATCAATTTTTCCAGATTGTCAAATTCACTGGTGTATAGTTGCTCATAATATGTTCTTATAATTGTTTGTATTTCTTTGGTGTTGGTTGTTATCTCTCCTCTTTCTTTCATGATTTTATTAATTTGGGTCCTTTATCTTTTCTTTTTGATAAGTCTAGTCAGGGGTTTCTCAATCTTATTAATTCTTTCAGAGAACAAGCTCCTAGTTTATTGATTTGTTCTAATGTTATTTTTGTTTCTATTTCATTCATTTCTATTCTGATCTTTACGGTTTCTCTTCTCCTGCTGGGTTTAGTCTTTCTTCGCTGTTCTTTCTCCAGCTCCTTTAGGTGTAGGGTTAGGTTGTGTACTTGAGACCTTTTTTATTTCTCGAGAAAGGCTTGTATCACTATGTATTTTCCTCTCAGGACTGCCTTTGATGTGGCCCACAGATTTTGAACTGTTGTGCTTTCATTATCATTTGTTTCCATGAATTTTTTTTCAATTCTTCTTTAATTTCCTGGTTGACCCATTCATTCTTTAGAAGGATGCTATTTAGTCTCCATGTATTTGGGTTCTTTCCAAATTTCCTCTTGTGATTGAGTTCTAGCTTCAGAGCATTGTGGTCTGAAAATATGCAGGGAATGATCCCAATCTTTTGGTACTGGTTGAGACCTGATTTGTGACCCAAGAAGTGATCTACTCTGGAGAATGTTCCATGTGCACTAGAGAAGAATGTGTATTCTGTTGCTTTGGGATGGAATGTTCTGAATATTTCTGTGATGTCCATCTGGTTCAGTTATTTAAGGCCTTTATTTCCTTATTGATCTTTTGCTTGGATGATCTGTCCATTTCAGTGAGGGGAGGTGTTAAGGTCCCTAGTATTATTATATTATGGTTGATGTGTTTCTTTGATTTCATTATTAATTGGTTTATATCATTGGCTGCTCCCATGTTAAGGGCATAGATATTTAAAATTGTCAGATCTTCTTGTTGGACAGACCCTTTGAATATGATATAGTGTCCTTACTCATCTCTTATTATAATCTTTGGCTTAAAATCTAATTGATCTGCTATAAGGATTGCCACCCCAGCTTTCTTTTGATGTCTATTAGCATGAAAAATTGTTTTCCACCCCCTCACTTTAATCTGGAGGTGTCCTTGGGTCTAAAATGAGTTTCTTGTAGATAGCATATTGATTTTTTTTAATCCATTCTGATACCCTGTGTCTTTTTATTGGGGCATTTAGCCCATTTACATTCAGGGTACTGTTGAGAGATATTGAATTTAGTGCCATTGTATTGCCTGTAAGGTGACTGATACTGTATATTGTCTCTGTTCCTTTCTGGTCTACTACTTATAGGCTCTCCCTTTGTTTAGAGAACCATTTCAATATTTCCTGTAAGCTGGTTTGTTGTTTATAAATTCTTTTAGTTTTTGTTTGTCCTAGAAACTTTTTAATCTCTCCTTCTATTTTCAATGATAGCCTAGCTGGATATAGTATTCTTGGCTGCATGTTTTTCTCATTTAATGCTCTGAATATATTATTCCAGTTCTTTCTGGCCTGCCAGGTCTCTGTGGATAAGTCTGCTGCCAATCTAATATTTTTACCATTGTATGTTACCAACTTCTTGTCCTGGGCTGCTTTCAGGATTTTCTCTTTGTCACTAAGACTTGTAAATTTTACTATTAGATGACAGGGTGTGGACTTATTCTTGCTGATTTTGAGGGGGGTTCTCTGTGCCTCCTGGATTTTGATGTTTGTTCCCTTTGCCATATTAGGGAAATTCTCTACAGTAATTCTCTCCTATATACCTTCTGTCTCCCTCTCTCTTTCTTCTTCTTCTGAATCCCAATTATTCTAATATTGTTTCATCTTATGGTATCACTTATCTCTTGAATTCTCCTTTTGTGGTCCAGTAGTTGTTTGTCTCTCTTTTGCTCAACTTCTTTATTCTCTGTCATTTTGTCTTCCCTATCACTAATTCTCTCTTCTGCGTCATTTATCCTAGCAGTAGAACCTCCATTTTTTATTGCTCCTCGTTAACAGATTTTTAAAGTTTTAGCTTGGTTAGATTTTAGTTCTTTTATTTCTCCAGAAAGGGCTTTTATTTCTCCAGACAGGGTTTCTTTAATATCGTCCATGCCTTTTTCGAGCCCAGCTAGCACCTTGAGAATTGTCATTCTGAACTCTAGATCTGACATATTACCAATGTCTGTATTGATTATGTCCTTAGTCTTTGGTACTGCCACTTGTTCTTTTTTTGTGTTGAGTTTTTCTGCCTTGTCATTTTATCCAGATAAGAATATATTAATGAGAGAATAAAATACTGAAAGGGTGACAAAGATCCCAGAAAAATGTACACTAAGCAAACCCCCCCTCCAAATTGGGGGGAGAGAAAGGGGATAAAAAATAGTTTTTTAAAAAAAATTTAAAAATTATAAAAAGTATATATTTAGACAGATGAATAGAACAGAGCCACCCACTAGATTTTGGGTGAATTTTGGTTTCTTAGAAGAAACTATCTCCCAAAAATTTTAATGAAAGAAAAACTTATATATATACAAAAATGAGGGGAAACACAATGAAGGGATGGAATATGACTGTAAAGATGAAAATGTTGAAAAAATCTAAAAAAGGACTTGATAAGATAAGTTGGTTGGGAAAAGAAAGAAAAATAATGTGGAGAGAATTTGCTCAGGCTACAGACTAGAACAAAGCCCTGTGCTAGATTTAGGGTATTTTTTGATCTATTAGAAGTTGTATCCTGAAATTTTTAAAAGAAAAAACCCTATATGTATACAAAAAAGAAAGTTATTTACAATGAAGGATAAAATATGACTATAATAATGAATGTTCAAAAAGATATTTTTAAAGAAAGGTATTATTAAGATAAACTATTTAAAAAACATTGAAAGAGGAAAGAGGAAGTGTTAAAATAAGAAAAAAATTAAAAATTTAATTAACTTTGTAAGATTAAAGAATCATAGGGAGAAAGCTATGAATTCCATGCTTTGCTTTCCCCTCCTCTGGAATTCTGCTATTCTTGATCAGTGAGCTTGGTCTTGGCTGGATATTTTTGCTGATCTTCTTGGGGAGGGGCCTGTTGTAGTGATTCTCAAATGTCTTTGCCCAAGGCAGAATTGCTCTGCCTTGCCAGGGACCAGGCTAAGTAATCTGCTGGAGTTCACTCTTGGGAGCTTTTGTTCCCTGAACACTTTCCATAGATCTCTGGAGGACAGGAATGAAAATGGTGGTCTCGCAATCTCTGGCCCAGAGGAACTGAGAGCTCAGGGCCCTACTCCTCAGTGCACCCTCTGAGAAAAACACTCAATCACTCCTGTCTGCCTGGTCTCTGGCTGCGCTCCGAGCTCACCTGGCCTATGACCAAACATTTCTGTCTCTGGCACACAGCCCCATTTGGAGTCTCCAAACCCAGCAGATTCCTGCCACTCTGCTCTTCTGGTAGCTTTCCCTGGATTTGCTACTTGTGGGGTCCCTGCTCAAAGAGCAGTGGTCTAATTGTGCCATGGATCACAATTTAAGGTACTCCTGAGCTAAAAGCTCACTCCTCAGCTCTGTCTCTGTAGCTGACTTACCCGCTCTAATACCTGCAAGCTCTCCTACACTCAGACACCCCCGATCCTTCTGTGACCCCATGGGACCTGAGACCACACTGTCCTCACGAGGGCTCCAACCCTGCTTAAGCCTCTGGAGTGATGTCCCTCCACTTTTAAAAGTGGAGCAAACTTTTAAAAGTTTGAATTTTGTGTTCTGTGGCTCCACCTTTTGCTGGGAGCTGGCGCCTACCCCCACGGTCTATCTTCCCATCACTTCCAATTCACTTCTCTGCAGGTCCTACCTTTCAGAAAGTGGTTGATTTTCTGTTTCTAGAATTGCTACTCTTCTTCTCTTCAATCTCCTGTTGGGTTTGTAGGTGTTCAGAATGGTTTGATAACTATCTAATTGAACTCCTGTGACCTGATGTCATCTCAGTCTGCTAACCTCTGCCATCTTGACTCTTCTACCCTTTAGGGAAGTTTTATTGAATTCTCCTCATGTGGACAATGATAAATTGACTATGATAACTTGTTGGCTATGACAAATGCCTATCCCTATGTCTGGAGTATTGGCTTTTAGATAAATACCTGTAGTGCTGATGAATGGATACTCTTAAGAAACTTACTGGTGGGATGCCTGAGTGGCCCAGTTGGTTAGGGGCCTGTCTTTGGCTCATGTCATCATCCCAGGGTCCTGGGATTGAGCCCCATGTCAGGCTCCCTGCTCAATAGGGAGTCTGCTTCTCTCTCCCCTTCTTCTGCTCCCCTTGCTTGTGCTCTCTCTCTCATAAAATATAAAATCTTAAAAAAAAAAGAATCTTACTGGTGAGAAGCATCCATATGAAATGATAAATGTTAGTAGAGCTTTAGATTCAGGGCAAAATTGCTCAGTAGACAATTTTGTGATTTGAACTTTGGTTATATGATCCTTAAAAAAGATGAAATAGTATCTTCTTCTAACTGGCAGAGTACAGTTACTTACAAATAGTGTTGGGTGAAATAGGACTTCTTACTTCCTTTGTACCCCAAATAGGCAGTGTTTCTTTGAGAAGAAAGGTTCTCATTCCAGAAATACAATATCATCACAGTTTTCCTCTAGATGCTAAAAAATATTCTGTGGCTACCTTTTGCTGAGGACAATTCCAAACTCTGGGAAGGAGGTGTTATTTCTCTTATAAAACAGAGAGTGAGTTTTAGACCTAATTATTTCCTTCTGTCAAACAAAACAATAGCAAATGGTCATCTAACTCTTTCATCATGACCCAATATAACCACCTCACCCACTTCCTTGCTCCAATTTCCTGCATTGCTACAGAGCAGTTCTGTGGATTTCAGTACAACATCCTTTAAAAAGCATGGCCAAAAGTTCTTGCTGTCTCCCCAGGAGGAGTAGGAAGAAGGTGGAGCTGACACAACAGTTTTATGTGTAAATAGGAATCTCATTGATGAAAATGGGACTGCTTTCTGCACAGGATATCTACAGGAATATTAACAATTGGGTGTTACTCACTGTTGACTTCAATAAATATTTTACAATGTGGGGATGTAACAATCCCAGGAATTTCCCTGCATCACTTTCCTCCTTAGCATTAGAATCATAGCCAGTCACAGTGAACTGCCTTTGGTCATGATTCTGCCCCATAGAGACCCTTAAATCTGGTTGCTTATTAGAGAAGTATGTGCCCTGCATTTGGCTGTATTGGGAAGGAGTTCTTGCCTAGTGAACTCCTGGAGGAATTTCACGCTCTGCCCACTACCTCCTCCATTCTTCCATCCATGAAAACTGGCTATCCTTTCTTAGTTTTGTTCCCAAAGTTCTGGATGGAAGGCAGAAACTTCATACATAAGGAAAATAAGTGGACATCAAATGGGTAGAAACCTGGAAAAACAGACAAAGAGAGTGAAAGGCAGTGTGTTCTCCTCTTACTCTGGATGCCAGAAAGGGTTATGTCATCTGGATAATATCCTAAAGACCCAAAACAATGATTGATGGTCAATAAAATGCTCTTGGAGTGATATAGCCTTTCTCAGTGTACTGAATCTGAAGAACCAGTGTTATGACTACTATTAACCTTTGGCTCTAGGTTCCACATGTGCTTTCCCACTCTTGGATTTCTTTTCAACATCCAGTCATTCATCCAATTCTCTGTGGATCAACCGCTCATGGGTCATCTGCTCTATGCTCTGCAGTGCACCATGCTCTTGGGAGGCAAGGGTGGAGACAAAGAGAAAAGTGGGGTGAACAGATAGTTTTCATGTGGTAAGATGGAATGATCACAGGAACACTAGTGTGAAGAGGTTTTGGATTCTTGTTGGTCTGCTGGATGCATGGCATTGGAATGGCATTTATCTAGTTGAGAGTTAGGATTCCCAGAGAAGTGATTGGATTCTCATGTTCAATATCACAACAGCTTCAGTTTTTTGAAAAGGTTTTATTCATTTATTTGACAGACAGAGATCACAAGTAGGCAGAGAGGCAGGCAGGGAGAGAGGAAGGGAAGCAGGCTCTCTGCTGAGAAGAGAGCCCGATGTGGGGCTCAATCCCAGGACCCTGGGATCATGACCCGAGCCGAAGGCAGAGGCTTTAACTCAATAAGCCACCCAGGCACCCCACAACAGCTTCAGTTTTATACTTCAGAAGATCAGCTCACTGCCCACTTTAGGCATTCCGTACAAACTTCTGCTGTGTTCTCCTCCAACCAGAGTAGATAGCTGAAAATTTGCCATTAGACATTCATTCATTGGTGTCATTCTTTTTGTTCATTCCTTGGTTAAAAT
The DNA here is from genome assembly GCF_009829155.1 of Mustela erminea. Classification (NCBI taxonomy): domain Eukaryota; kingdom Metazoa; phylum Chordata; class Mammalia; order Carnivora; family Mustelidae; genus Mustela; species Mustela erminea. The sequence goes on from NC_045629.1 coordinate 1,542,186, forward strand.
AAAAATTGACTTAGGGAGGAGCCACCTTAACTTGACAGCTCATGTGGGTATCACATCACCATTTAAGAAAGAGGTTTGGATGGAGGGTGGGTGGAGAGCAGAGGGAACAGATTCATGCTGACTAAGGAGAAAGGTCAGTCTTGAAATAGAAACTTGAAGTCAAACTTCCTTCACAGAATCGCTAGTACAGCACCACTTGGTAGCTCTGATGGCTGCTGTTGAGCAGGGACAGGTCTGGGTCATTTGAATGTACTACCTATTCTCACTTTTCCTATTGTCCTTTAGAAGGGTTAAAACTATGGAGACTGCAAGGTGGATCCTTGCCTCTTCCATTTATTAGTGCAGTCAGGAGTGCATGGGGAGGGTGGTAAGGAAGGTAAGTTTTGCACTGGTTTTCTAAAGGGATTATGTAAGGTAGGTGTGGGATACACTGAGAATTCAGGGGTAAGAATGAGACCCCAGAACTCATCTCACCTATCCCCTTTTTTTGTTGGATAAATTGGAGACTTCAAGGAGATTAATGTGTCATTTGCCAAATGTAGGGAAAGATCATACTCAAGTCTCCTAACTTCTAGTCCATTAGCCCACAGCAACCAAGCACTGTATCCTGCACTGATGGGTACTCCTTTCACCTAGTACCCAAGGCACACCACATCCCACTCTGCCAAAAGCAGGGAAAGTCTACTGGTGATGGGCTGGAAGGCACTCACACCCCATTTGCAATAGCTGGGCCTGTCTGTCCTGACCAACTGTAGGAAGAGCCAGGGAATGATTTTGAGGGAGAAGGATGAAGAATTTTTTGAAGGTGAAGAAGCTTTCTTCATTGTAAGCTTAGTTCATGGCCTTAGCTCTAGATAGTAGTGTTGGCAGAGCCTGATTTGTGGTGGTGGTCAGTCCAGATCTGTTAGCAGGCAAGACTGTGAGATCTTTGAGGAAGAAGATCACAGCTGACTCCTCTGGGAATCCAATGTCTATATCCAGAGCAGGAGGTGTCCAGCCAGGGGACGGATGCTTACTTAATAAATATATGTTACACATTCAACAAAGTCTTTAATGTGCTATGGTGTAGTGTGGTGTGGTACGGAAAATACAATGCAGTGTAGCATTGTAGAAAGAAAATACATTGTAGTAGAAAATACAATGCAGTATACTACAGTACAGCTAGTAAGTTTATTATAATACAGTACAGCACAGTACAGCATAATACAGTATACTATGGTATACTGCACAGTATAATACAGTATACTCTGGTATACTATGGTATAGTAGAGCATGATATAGTACAGTATAGTATAGTACAGTACAATTTAGCACAGAATAGAATATATAGTAGAGTGCAATATAGTGCTATTATAGTACTTGCAGTACAGTGGGTATAGTATAGCACAGGGCAGTATAGTACATAAAGCAATACAGTATACTATAGTATAGTACTTAGACTACAGAACTTATAGTACTCTAAGTGTAGTGTACTCTATATAGCACAGTGCAGTATAGTGTATAGTGGAGCAAAGTATAGTAGAGCATAGTATGTAGCATGAGCCAGCAATATGCTACAGAGCAATGCAATGTAGTATAACAAAGTATATATATTTCAGTGTTTATATACTGTGTAGTCTGTATAGCACAGACTTCTGTATTATAGTACAGCACAGACTAGTACACTAAATATAGCACAGTACATTATATTAGAGTATAATATAGGACCATGTGGTATAGTACATTATAGTAATACAACCAAGTGTTGTACAGTACTGTATACCATAGCAGAGCAGCCTACTACATATAGTAAATATAGTACAGTATAACACACTATGGCACACAGTATATAGTACAGTGTGTTATGGTAGGGTGTAGTACATGCAGTATAGCATGGTGTAACAATGTACAACATAGTTTGTTCAGTATTACACAACAAAGCATGGTCTAGTATGGTAAGTATAGTGTTTAAATACTGTGCACAGTACAGCACAGTATAATACAATAAAATGTAGTGCAGTATAATCTAGCACCATCAAGTACAGTGCAGTGTTGTACAGCTCAGACACATGGTCACACAATCCAGGACAAAGTGGTACAGTACAGTACAGTATAGTACAATATAGTACAGACAGTAGAGTTCAGTCTAACACTGTCTAGTACAGTGCAGTGAAGGACAGTTCAGACACATGGTTGTACAGTCCAGGACAGTGTGGTACAGCACAGTACAGTATAATATGGTACAATGTAGTACAGATAGTAGAGCACAGTCTAACACCGTCTAGTACAACACTGTGGAGGACAGCTCAGATGTACAGTTGCACAGTCCAGGACAGAGTGGTACAGTATAGTACAGTATAATACAGTAGAGCACAGTCTAACACTGTCTAGTACAACACTGTGGAGGACAGCTCAGATGCATGGTTGCACAGTCCAGGACAGAGTGGTACAATATAGTATAGTATAATACAATACAACATAGTACAGACAGTAGAGCACAGTCTAGCACTGCCTAGTACAGTGCAGTGGAGGACAGCTCAGACACATGGTTACACAGTCCAGGACAGAGTGGTACAGTACGGTACAGTATAATACAGTACAACATAGTACAGACAGTAGAGCACAGACTAGCACCGTCTAGGACAGTGCAGTGGAGGACAGGTCAGACACATTGGTCTCACAGTCCAGGACAGAGTGGTACACCACAGTACATTATAATACAGTACAACATAGTACAGACAGAAAAGCACAGTATAGGACCGTCTAGTACAGTGCAGTGGAGGACAGGTCAGACACATGGCCTCACAGTCCAGGGCAGAGTGGTATAGTACAGTACAATACAGTACAACGTAGTACAGACAGTAGAGCACAGTCTAATGCCGTCTAGTACAGTGCAGTGGAGGACAGGTCAGACACATGGTCTCACAGTCCACGACAGAGTGGTGCACCACAGTACAGTATAATACAGTACAACATAGTACAGACAGTAGAGCACAGTCTAGCACTGTCTAGTATAGCTCAGATACATGGTCTCACAGTCCAGGACAGAGTTGTACAGCACAGTCCTTTCCAGTCCAGCCTCATGTTCTTTCATGGCTTGTGGCATGGCATGGTTTGGATGTACTGCCATCTGTTTCACAGTCTCTTTGTTAATGGACTCATGGGTTATTTCTGGCCTTTTGCTTGTGTAAACAATACTGCTATGAAAAGCACCATATGCATGTGTCTTTGCACACACATGTGGTATTTCCCTATTTTCTGAAAGAGAATTAGGACCGAGGGTCAGAAAGTCTCTGCTGAAACTTTTTCCACTGTCAGAATGATGTGATGATATGCATCTGGCTGAGGTCCTGGAACTGTAGTGTCCACCCAAGGGTTTCTGTGGCACCACAGGGCAACCAAATCCATTTAGCTAGTCAGGCTTCAGCTGGTGACCCTTAGCTCCTTCCTCAGGGGCCAAGGGTGTGGCATAGGGCCCTGTTCTGCCTGCAGCCCTCAGGATGGGTGGCTCTGCCCAGCCTGCCAGTGGAGGCAGCCCAGGGTACAGTACAGCACAGATCTGCAATATCAGCAACTCTTCATCAATCTGGTGAGACCAAAGCCAAGTTTCAAAACAAACATTTCCTGCATGAACAATGTGTTTGTTATATTTTCCTCATTTGTTTATGATGGCTGTGTCAGCCACACTGATTTACATAAACACTGCCAATCTCGGGATGTTACACTCTTAACAAAAGTAGCTGAATACAAACAGCATTCCTCAGTTTTAATTCATATTGTCTAAACATAGCAGATGTTGATAAAATGAGCCAACAAGAAAATACCACAAAGGAGACCATTTCAAGGGGGATTTTTGATTAAAATGCATTCCAGATTGACAAAATGTTACAATATTAATGGAATGGATCATTTAAATGTCATATTTGGCTCCTACAGAACCACAAAGCAGGCTTTACTCAAACTTTTGCAGCTTCCAGAAGTAAATGTACAGGACCACATGTATGTATCTGTAATTGAGTCAGTTCTATGGTTCTTGCTCCTCTATTAGTTATTTAGTTGTTTATTTTTGTACATGCTGTACTGCTGCTGTGTTGTGGCCTCAATCCTGGAGTTGCTGTAGATGCACAACATGCCAAATGATGCTCTTTGCCTTCCTTATGAGTCATGTCAGTCCATGCTGGGCCCAGAGTTTCCAGCGACTGCTGCGAGAGCATAGTCCTGCCCAAATGGGCCAAATGATTGATTTGGAACCTCTCAGTAATGTGATTCTGGGAAGCAGGTGTTACAAACCAAGGGGATATGATTGCAAATAATGAGCAACAGTGGACAAGGATTTGGTAAATTCCTTACACTTCGTATTGGCAACGAGGGAATGACGTTCAAAGGCTATTGGCAAAATCCTGCTGTTGAATCATTTAAAATTAAACTACAGTGAGCAGTAGGGTTCAAGCCTCTCTCAGTATGGAGTGACATAATCAACATTAAATGTTGACAGTGAGCCTTTGTTTATTATGGTTCATAGAAAGAAATAAAATGGAATACTGCATCTTTGCCTTTTAATGAACACTTGCATTCAAAGAAAGAGTCATTGGAATGAGCTATGGATGCTATGGGGCCCAGAGTGATAAAGCGGGCGGCTTTTGATGGGTGGAAGACACTCCCAGTGCAGTTTTTTCCTAGGCTGCCTCTGCATCCCTGGGATTCTTTGGTGGGAGAGCTATCTGTAGTTGGAGCAGAGGCTGGAGCCTAGTGCAAGCACAGTAAATGGGACTCAGTTAGGCTTCAGTGAATTCAGGCAGATGTGGAGGATGGCCTCTGCATCCCTGGCATTGCTGCCTTTGCATTCCATGTGCAGACATGGCTTTCCACTGCAAGTAGGGCTGACACTTTGGGAATTTATGTACAGATTTGGGGATTTTAGCACTTATTGCACTGGGTTGCTTTTAAAAATTAAATTCTTTAAAGCTCTTAAAACAGAGCTTATTACATAATAAATAACCTCTAAATGGTAGCTATTATTGTTGCTACATTTGTTTTTGTTTTGAGCTCACCAGTTCCAATTCTCAAGACAGGGCATTTATATCAGCCTTTGTCATTGTGTGGATCAGCACATCAGGATGTTTAAATCAGCCCTTGCATGTGTCTGCAGTCCTTCCAGCTGACTGATGGGGCAGGGCTCAATCTAGGGGCAGAGACTGTCACTTAGATATGGAAGCTTTGACATATGGAGAAGGGAAAGGAAATAGAATTAATTACTTCTTTGACCAAGAAGGAGGCAAAGAAACATCAAAGTATTTCTTTGTAGCAGTATAATGTTATTACTTCACTAGGATTTGGAATTTTATACAATGGTAATAATCAGGTCTATTTTGCAGATGGAGAAATAAAGACCAAAGAGGCTAAGTTGCTTGTCCAAGATCACACGGACTTTGGAGGCATCTCCAGACTCAGGTTGTTTCACTCTTGTCTGCACTGCCTTTTTCAGTCAGACTTTTTATATTCTCTAATTCAAGGAGTCCATTCTACTGTGAGAGGAAAGAATACAGTGTTTAATGCATACGTAAGTAATTTGTTCAATAGTTTTGAAAAATGTTCATGAAGAATGATCACTTTCCAGCTGCAGGAAAGAATAGGTAAGGAACAGTAAAAATGACAAAACTTATTTTTCTCTATTTTCATTAGGCCTTGGGTACCAGTGAGTTGTCATTAATTAAAAAAATTAAAAATTTTTTTTAAATTAAAATTTTTTATTTTTTTAAAAATTAAAAGTTTAAAAAATTTTTCATTTTGAAATAATGGTAAGTTCACAGCAGTTGTAAAAAAATAATACAAAGACACTCAGTTTCTGTCAATGGTAACATCTTGCAAAATTATAAAACTATGCCACAACTTAGAAACTGACATTGATACAAAGTACAGAATGTTTCCATAGCCACAAATACTCTTCCATTTTTCCCTTTTATAGCCATACCTACCAGTTTTTCCTATGTATCCCCTGAAAGGGAACAACCATTAATCTATTCTTCATTTCTATAATTTCACCATTTTAAGAATGTTATCTAAATGAAATAATGTGGTGTATAACTTTTCCATTCAAGAGTAATTCTCTGAAGATTTATATAGGTTGTGTGAATCACTAGTTCATTCCTTTTTATTGTTGAGTTGTGTTATCTGGTGTGAGCATACAATGTTTTGTGAATCTCTTACCCACTGAAGGATATCTGGTGGTGTTTCCCATTTTTGGCTATTATAAATATGGTTGTACATTCACATACAGTCTTCTTTCTGTGTGAATGTAAATCCTCATTGCTCTAGAATAAATGCTCAGGAGAGCAACAGCTATGTCTCATCGTAGTTGTATATTTAGTTTTTATAGTCAAGCTGTTTTCCAGAGTGACTATCATTTTATATTCTCACCAGCAACATGTGAGTTATCCAGTTTCTTGGCATCCTTACCATATTTAGTGTTATTATGATTTTCTTTTAATTTAGCTATTCCTATAGGTGGGTAATAATATCTTGTTTTAATTTATATTTCTCTACTGGTTAATGATGCTGGACATATTTTCATGTACTTATTTGTCATCTACATGTCTTCTTCAGTGAATAGTCTCTCCATGACTTTTGCCAATGTTCTTATGGATTTTTTAATTTTTTTACTGATAAATTTTGAGAGTTCTTTAATATTCTCTGTCTATTCTTTAAATATCCTGTCAGATATGTGACCTGAAAATGTTTTCTCTCAGTGTGTAGCTTCTCTATTCATCCCTTTCTTGGTGTGTTTTGCAGAGGAAAAGTTTTAAATTTTATTGAAGTCCAATTTACCATTTTTTTTGTTGATTATAATTTTCCTATTAAGTTTGACAACCATTTGCTGAATACTTTATGTATGATCATGAATACTTTATGTTTTTCCTAAATGTTTTGTTTATAAGCTAATTTGAGCAAATTTTTATAGAAGGGGTGAAACTTATTTTTAGGATAATTTTTTTGGCCTGCAGATGTTCAATTGCTCCAGCACCATTTGTTTATGGGCTACTTTTAGCTTATTCATTTGCTTCTGCAACTTTGTCAGAAATCAGACCTATTGGTGTGGGTCTACTTCTGGTTTTTCTGTCCTGTCTCATTGATCTCTGTGTCTATCCCTTCACTAATATCACATAGCCTCGATTATATAAGTCCTGAAATTGGGTACTGATTGTCCCACTTTATTCTTCTTTTTCAAAATTGTAGCTATCCTAGTTTTTTTTTTTTACCTTTTCATATACATTTAAGTGATCTTGTTTATATCTACAAAAATCTTACAGAGATTATGACAGAAATTGTGTTAACTATGTATATCAATTTTGGGGAAAGTTGGAATCTCTACTCTGCAAGTTTTCCAATCTACCAACACTATATATTTATTTCTCTGTTTATTCAAGTTATATTTTATTGCTTTTATTGGCATTTTTATAATTTCTGCCGTACAAGATTTGTATGTGTTTTGTTACATTTACACATAATATTTTCCTTTTTTGGACCAAGTTCAAATGGTATTATACTTTTAATTTCAAGGTCCATGTATTTAATTCTAGTATATAGAAATACAATTGGTTTCTCTGTTTATTTTATGTCCAATGACATTGCTGCACTCTCTAGTTCTGGAAGTTTTATTTTTTTTCTTTTCTTCAGATTCTTTGGGGTTTTCTATGTATACCACCATGTCCTCTGCAAATAGGGCACTTTCACCTTTTTTTTTTTTTCCCTGATCTGTATGCCTTTTATTTCCTTTTCTTGCCTTGTTGCACTGGCTAGAATTTCACTACTATGTTGAAAAAAAAATGTACAGTTATTCACAGTCTTAGGGAGAAACCATTCAGCCATTAACTATTAAGCACAATATTAATTGTCAGTTTTTCTGATGTTCCTGAATCGAGTAGAGGAAGATTCTCTATATTCCTGTTTTTCTTGTTTTTCTTTTTATTTCTTTTCGGTGTTCCAGAATTCATTGTTTATGCACCACACCCAGTGCTCCTTGCAATACATGCCCTCCATAATACCCACCACCAGGCTCATCCAACCTCCTACCCCGCCTCCCCTCCCAAACCCTCAGTTTGTTTGTCAGAGTCCACAGTCTCTCATGTTTTGTCTTCCCCTCCAATTTCCCCAACTCACTTCTTTCCATCTCCCCATGTGCTCCGTGTTATTCCTTATGCTCCACAAATAAGCAAAACCATATGATAATTGACTCTCTCTGCCTAACTTATTTCACACAGCAGAATCTCCTCCAGTCCCGTCCATGTTCATACAAAAGTTGTGTATTCATCCTTTCTGATAGAGGCATACAACCACAGTATATACGGACCATATCTTCTTTACCCATTTGTCTGTTGAAGGGCATCTTGGTTCTTTCCACAGTTTGTCAACTGTTGCCATTGCTGCTATGAACATTGGGGTACAGATGGCCCTTCCTTTCACTGCATCTGTTTCTTGGGCTAAATACCCAGTAGTGCAATTGCAGGGTCATAGGGAAGCTCTATTTTTTTTTAATCATTCCTTTTGCATTTATTTATTTATTTATTTATTTATTTATTTATCTTACATCATCTTATCTTCTTATCATTTACTTATTTATTTGCTTATTTTTTGGTATTTATTTATTTATTGAAATTTTTTATTATTTATAAACAGATATTTTTATCCCCAGGGGTACAGGTCTTTGAATCACCAGGTTTACACACTTCACAGCACTCACCAAAGCACATACCCTCCCCAATGTCCATAACCCTACCCGCCTTCTCCCAACCCCCCTCCCCCCAGCAACCCTCATTTGTTTTGTGAGATTAAGAGTCACTTATGGTTTGTCTCCATCCCGTCCCATCTTGTTTCATTGATTCTTCTCCTACCCACTTAATCCCCCATGTTGCATCACCACTTTCTCATATCAGGGAGATCATATGATAGTTGTCTTTCTCTGCTTGACTTATTACGCTCTAGTTCCATCCATGTTGTTGCAAATGGCAAGATTTCATTTCTTTTAATGGCTGCATAGTATTCCATTGTGTATATATACCACATCTTCTTGATCCATTCATCTGTTGATGGACATCTAGGTTCTTTCATAGTTTGGCTATTGCGGACATTGCTGCTATAAACATTCGGGTGCACGTGCCCCTTTGGATCACTACGTTTGTATCTTTAGGGTAAATACCCAGGAGTGCAATTGCTGGGTCATTGGGCAGTTCTATTTTCAACATTTTGAGGAACCTCCATGCTGTTTTCCAGAGTGGCTGCACCAGCTTGCATTCCCACCAACAGTGTAGGAGGGTTCCCCTTTCTCCACATCCTCGCCAGCATCTGTCATTTCCTGACTTGTTTATTTTAGCCATTTTGACTGGTGTGAGGTGATATCTCATTGTGGTTTTGATTTGTATTTCCTTGATGCCGAGTGATATGGAGCACTTTTTCATGTCTGTTGGCCATCTGGATGTCTTCTTTGCAGAAATGTCTGTTCATGTCCTCTGCCCATTTCTTGATTGGATTATTTGTTCTTTGGGTGTTGAGTTTGCTAAGTTCTTTATAGATTTTGGACACTAGTCCTTTATCTGATATGTCATTTGCAAATATCTTCTCCCATTCTGTCAGTTGTCTTTTGATTTTGTTAACTGTTTCCTTTGCTGTGCAAAAGCTTTTGATCTTGATGAAATCCCAATAATTCACTTTTTCCCTTGCTTCCCTTGCCTTTGGCGTTGTTCCTAGGAAGATGTTGCTGCGGATGAGATCGAAGACGTTGCTGCCTGTGTTCTCCTCAAGGATTTGGATGGATTCCTTTCTCACATTGAGGTCCTTCATCCATTTTGAGTCTATTTTCGTGTGTGGTGTAAGGAAATGGTCCAATTTCATTTTTCTGCATGTGGCTGTCCAATTTTCCCAGCACCATTTATTGAAGAGGCTGTCTTTTTTCCATTGGACATTCTTTCCTGCTTTGTCGAAGATGAGTTGACCATAGATTTGAGGGTCTATTTCTGGGCTCTCTATTCTGTTCCATTGATCTATGTGTCTGTTTTTGTGCCAGTACCATGCTGTCTTGATGATGACAGCTTTGTAATAGAGCTTGAAGTCCGGAATTGTGATGCCACCAACGTTGGCTTTCTTTTTCAATATCCCTTTGGCTATTCGAGGTCTTTTCTGGTTCCATATAAATTTTAGCATTATTTGTTCCATTTCTTTGAAAAAGATGGATGGTTCTTTGATAGGAATTGCATTAAATGTGTAGATTGCTTTAGGTAGCATAGACATTTTCACAATATTTATTCTTCCAATCCAGGAGCATGGAACATTTTTCCATTTCTTTGTGTCTTCCTCAGTTTCTTTCATGAGTACTTTATAGTTTTCTGAGTATAGATTCTGTGCCTCTTTGGTTAGGTTTATTCCTAGGTATCTTATGGTTTGGGGTGCAATTGTAAATGGGATGGACTCCTTAATTTCTCTTTCTTCTGTCTTGTTGTTGGTGTAGAGAAATGCAACTGATTTCTGTGCATTGATTTTATATCCTGACACTTTACTGAATTCCTGTACAAGTTCTAGCAGTTTTGGAGTGGAGTGTTTTGGGTTTTCCACATATAGTATCATATCATCTGCAAAGAGTGATAATTTGACTTCTTCTCTGCCAATTTGGATGCCTTTAATTTCCTTTTGTTGTCTGATTGCTGAGGCTAGGACCTCTAGTACTATGTTGAATAGCAGTGGTGATAATGGACATCCCTGCCGTGTTCCTGACCTTAGCGGAAAAGCTTTCAGTTTTTCTCCATTGAGAATGATATTTGCGGTGGGTTTTTCATAGATGGCTTTGATGATATTGAGGTATGTGCCCTCTATCCCTACACTTTGAAGAGTTTTGATCAGGAAGGGATGCTGTACTTTGTCAAATGCTTTTTCAGCATCTATTGAGAGTATCATATGGTTCTTGTTCTTTCTTTTATGTTTTGTATCACATTGACTGATTTGTGGATGTTGAACCTTACCTTGCAGCCCTGGAATAAATCCCCCTTGGTCGTGGTGCATAATCCTTTTAATGTACTGTTGAATCCCATTGGCTAGTATTTTGGTGAGAATTTTCGCATCTGTGTTCATCAAGGATATTGGTCCATAGCTCTCTTTTTTGATTGGATCCTTGTCTGGTTTTGGGATCAAGGTGATGCTGGCCTCATAAAATGAGTTTGGAAGTTTTCCTTCCATTTCTATTTTTTGGAACAGTTTCAGGAGAATAGGAATTAGTTCTTCTTTAAATGTTTGGTAGAATTCCCCCGGGAAGCCGTCTGGCCCTGGGCTTTTGTTTGTTTGGAGATTTTTAATGACTGTTTCAATCTCCTTACTGGTTATGGGTCTGTTCAGGCTTTCTATTTCTTCCTGGTTCAGTTGTGGTAGTTTATATGTTTCTAGGAATGAATCCATTTCTTCCAGATTGTCAAATTTGTTGGCGTAGAGTTGCTCATAGTATGTTCTTATAATAGTTTGTATTTCTTTGGTGTTAGTTGTGATCTCTCCTCTTTCATTCATGATTTTATTTATTTGGGTCCTTTCTCTTTTCTTTTTGATAAGTCGGGCCAGGGGTTTATCAATTTTATTAATTCTTTCAAAGAACCAGCTCCTAGTTTCGTTGATTTGCTCTATTGTTTTTTTTGGTTTCTATTTCATTGATTTCTGCTCTGATCTTTACGATTTCTCTTCTCCTGCTGGGCTTAGGGTTTCCTTCTTGTTCTTTCTCCAGCTCCTTTAGGTGTAGGGTTAGGTTGTGTACCTGGGACCTTTCTTGTTTCTTGAGAAAGGCTTGTACCGCTATATATTTTCCTCTCAGGACTGCCTTTGTTGTGTCCCACAGATTTTGAACCGTTGTATTTTCATTATCATTTGTTTCCATGATTTTTTTCAATTCTTCTTTAATTTCCCGGTTGACCCATTCATTCTTTAGAAGGATGCTGTTTAGTCTCCATGTATTTGGGTTCTTTCCAAACTTCCTTTTGTGGTTGCGTTCTAGCTTTAGAGCATTGTGGTCTGAAAATATGCAGGGAATGATCCCAATCTTTTGATACCGGTTGAGTCCTGATTTAGGACTGAGGATGTGATCTATTCTGGAGAATGTTCCATGTGCACTAGAGAAGAATGTGTATTCTGTTGCTTTGGGATGAAATGTTCTGAATATATCTGTGATGTCCATCTGTTCCAGTGTGTCGTTTAAGGCCTTTATTTCCTTGCTGATCTTTTGCTTGGATGATCTGTCCATTTCAGTGAGGGGAGTGTTAAAGTCCCCTACTATTATTGTTGATGTGTTTCTTTGATTTTGTTATTAATTGGTTTATATAGTGGGCTGTTCCCACATTGGGGGCATAGATATTTAAAATTGTTAGATCTTCTTGTTGGACAGACCCTTTGAGTATGATATAGTGTCCTTCCTCATCTCTTATTATAGTCTTTGGCTTAAAATCTAATTGATCTAAGGATTGCTACTCCTGCTTTCTTCTGATGTCCATTAGCATGGTAAATTCTTTTCCACCCCCTCACTTTAAATCTGGAGGTGTCTTCGGGCTTAAAATGAGTTTCTTGGAGGCAACATATAGATGGGTTTTGTTTTTTTATCCATTCTGATACCCTGTGTCTTTTGACAGGGGCATTTAGCCCATTAACATTCAGGGTAACTATTGAGAGATATGAATTTAGTGCCATTGTATTGCCTGTAAGTTGACTGTTACTGTATATGGTCTCTGTTCCTTTCTGATCTACCACTTGTAGGCTCTCTCTTTGCTTAGAGGACCCCTTTCAATATTTCCTGTAGAGCTGCTTTATGTTTGCAAATTCTTTCAGTTTTTGTTTGTCCTGGAAGCTTTTAATCTCTCCTTCTATTTTCAATGATAGCCTAGCTGGATATAGTATTCTTGGCTGCATGTTTTTCTCGTTTAGTGCTCTGAAAATATCATGCCAGCTCTTTCTGGCATGCCAAGTCTCTGTGGATAAGTCAGCTGCCAATCTAATATTTTTACCATTGTATGTTACAGACTTCTTTTCCCGGGTTACTTTCAGGATTTTCTCTTGTCACTAAGACTATTTTACTATTAGGTGACGGTTTGTGGGCCTATTCTTATTGATTTTGAGGGGTGTTCTCTGAACCTCCTGAATTTTGATGCTCCTTTTCTTTGCCATATTGGGGAAATTCTCCCTAATAATTCTCTCCAGTATACCTTCTGCTCCTTTCTCTCTTTCTTCTTCTGGAATCCCAATTATTCTAATGTTGTTTCATCATATGGTGTCACTTATCTCTTGAATTCTCCCCTTGTGGTCCAGTAGCTGTTTGTCCCTCTTTTGCTCAGCTTCTTTATTCTCTGTCATTTGGTCTTCTTTATCTCTAATTCTTTTTTGCCTCATTTATCCTAGCAGTGGGAGCCTCCATTTTTGATTGTACCTCATTAATAGATTTTTTGATTTCAACTTGGTTAGACTTTAGTTCTTTTATTTCTCCAGAAAGGGCGTTTATATCTCCCGAGAGGGTTTCTCAAATATCTTCCATGCCTTTTTCGAGCCCGGCTAGAACCTTGAGAATTGTCATTCTGAACTCTAGATCTGACATTTTACCAATGTCTGTATTGATTAGGTCCCTAGCCTTCGGTACTGCCTCTTGTTCTTTTTTTTGTGGTGAATTTTTCTGCCTGTGTCATTTTGTCCAGATAAGAGTATATGAAGGAGCAAGTTAAATACTAAAAGGGTGGCAACAACCCCAGGAAAATATGCTTTAACCAAATCAGAAGAGATCCCAAATCGTGTGGGGGGAGAAAGGGGATAAAAAGAGGTTCAAAAAGAAAGAAAAGAAAAGAAAAGAATTAAAAAAAGAAAACAAATAAAGAAAAGTATAAAAAAGAAAAAAATATATATATTAAACTAGTTAAAAAACGTTAAAAAAGAAAAGGGTAAAAGTTAAAAAAAATTTTAGCAGAAGAAGAGAAAAAAAAAAGAAAAAAAATTAAATTAACTGCAAGACTAAAAAATCACAGGGAGAAACCATGAGTTCTGTGCTGTGCTTTCTCCTCCTCTGGAATTCTGCTGCTTTCCTTGGTATTGAAATCGCACTCCTTGGTATGTGAACTTGGTCTTGGCTGGATTTCTTGTTGATCTTCTGGGGGAGGGGCCTGGTGTAGTAATTCTCAAGTGTCTTTGCCCCAGGCGGAATTGCACCGCCCTTACCAGGGGCTGGGCTGAGTAATCCGTTTGGGTTTGCTTTCAGGAGCTTTTGTTCCCTGAGCGCTTTCCGTAGAGTTCCGGAGGATGGGAATACAAATGGCGGCCTCCTGGTCTCTGGCCTGGAGGAGCCGAGAGCCCGGGGCCCCACTCCTCAGTGCACCCTCAGAGAACAGCGCCCAGTTACTCCCGTCTGCCTGACCTCCGGCTGCGCTCCGAGCTCACCGAGCCTGCGGCTGGTTCAAGGTAACACCGAGCTGTGAGCTTACTGTCGGCTCTGTCTCTGTAGCCGGCTTTCCCGTTCCAATACCCGCAAGCTCTGTGACACTCAGACACCCCGAATCTTTCTGTGACCCTCCGGGACCTGAGGCCACGCTGACCCCACGTGAGCTTTGCCCCGGTTTAGCCTCTGGAGTGAATAGACTTTTAAAAGTCCTGATTTTGTGCAGAACAGACTTTTAAAAGTCCTGATTTTGTGCTCCGTTACTCCGCCGCTTGCCGGGAGCTGGCCCCTCCCCCCGGGGTCTATCTTCCCGTCGCTTTGGATTCACTTCTCCGCCAGTCCTACCTTTCAGAAAATGGTTGTTTTTCTGTTTCTAGAATTGCTGTTCTTCTCTTCGATCTGCCGATGGATTTGCAGGTGTTTGCAATCTTTAGATAAGCTATCTAGCTGATCTCCTGCTAGCTGAAGTAGTCTCAGCCTGCTACTTCTCTGCCATCTTGACTCCTCAGAAGCTCTATTTTTAAATACTTAAGGAATTTCCACACTGTTTTCCAAAGTGGCTGTACCAACTTGCATTCCCACCAATAGTGTAATAGGGTTCCCCTTTCTCCACAGCCTCTCCAACACATGATGTTTACTGTCTTGTTAATGTTGGCCATTGTAACTGCTGTAATTTCTGTTTTTGTATAATTTTTGAAAAATCATGAACAGATATTGAATTTTATCAACTGATTTTTTGCACTAATGGATACAATTGGCGTTTTCCTTGTTTAATCTGTGAATATGGTGGATTATAATGGTTGGTTTTTATATACTGAACCAGTTTTGGATCCTTGACATTAGCCCCATTTGGTCATTGTATATAATTCTTTTGGCATAGTAGTGAATTCTGCTTGAAAGTATTTTGTTAAAGATTTTTACACCTATACTCATGAAAGATATTAGTTTGTAGTCTCCCCAGGCCACACTCCCCCTGCCCTTTTTGAACAGTGTGTGTCTAATTTTGAATTCATAATTGTTCCCTTCTCTCTCTTTATTTGGAATGCTTCTGTAGAGTTGGTAGTAATTCTTATTTATATGTTTGGTAGAATTCTTCAGTGACACCATCTGGACCTGAAGTTTTTGTTTTTGTTTTTGTTTTTTTTTGAGAGTCATTAATTATGAATTCAATTTTAAAAATACTTCTAGAGCTAAGCAAATTACCTAATGGTGAGTAAATTGTGGAGGTTCTTCCATTTCATCTGATTTGCTAAATTTATGTGTGTAGAGCCATTTGCAGTATTTCCTTATCCCTTTGATGTCTGCAGGGAAAGTGATATCCCCATTTCTTTCCTCATATTGATATTATGTGTTTCCTCTTTTTTAAATAAGTTTTGCTAGAGGTTTGCCAATTTTATTCATCTTTTTAAAGTACCAACTCTTTGTTTCACTGATATTCTTTTTGTTTGCAGTTTCAGTGACTTCTACTCTTACTTTTCTTTCTTATTTTCCACTGCTTTGAGTTTCTGTTGTTCTTTTTCTAAATTCTTGAGGTAAGAGATTAAATTATTATTTGAAAATTTTCTTTTTTCTAATGTATGCATTTAGTGGTATAAATTTCCCTTCTGCATCATCTTAGGACCACAATTTTTATTTATTTATTTATTTTTAGCATAACAGTATCATTATTTTTTCACCACACCCAGTTCTCCATGCAATCCGTGCTCTCTATAATACCCACCACCTGGTACCCCGACCTCCCACCCCCCTGCCATTTCAAATCCCTCAGATTGTTTTTCAGAGTCCATAGTCTCTCATGATTCACCTCCTCTTCCAATTTACCCCAACCCCCTTCTCTCTAACTCCCTATGTCCTCCATGCTTTTTGTTATGCTCCACAAATAAGTGAAACCATATGATAATTGACTCTCTCTGCTTGACTTATTTTACTCAGCATAATCTCTTCCAGTCCCATCCATGTTGCTACAAAAGTTGGGTATTCATCCTTTCTGATGGAGGCATAATACTCCATAGTGTATATGGACCACATCTTCCTTATCCATTCATCCGTTGAAGTGCATCTTGGTTCTTTCCACAGTTTGGCGACCATGGCCATTGCTGCTATAAACATTGGGGTACAGATGGCCCTTCTTTTCACTAAATCACAAATTTGATACCTTATATTTTCAATTTCACTGAGTTCAGTGTGTATTTTGGTTTTCTTCAAGATTTTTTTCTTTCTCCCTTCCTCCTCCTCTTCCCTCTCTTCTTTTTCTCCTTCCCCTTCTTTTCCTTCCTCTTCCCCTTCCTCTTCTCCTTTTCCCCCTCCCTGTCCTCTCCCTCTTCTCCTTCTTCTTCCCCTTCATCTTCGATCCCCTCCTTCCTCTCCTCCTTCTCCTTCTCCTCCTTCTTCTTGACTAGTGGGTTTTTAGAGGTGTTTCAGAGATTTTTTAGTTTCCAATTGATTGGATATTTTGTTGTTGATGATTTTTGATTTATTAACATTGTGGCCAAGGAATGCATGATTTCAATTTTTAAAATATGTAGAGTTTTTGTTTTATTTTTTTTTAATGCTACAGGATTTGGTTTATTTTTTTTAATTTTTAATTTTTTAATTATTAGTTTCAGAAGTAGAATTTAGTGATCCACCCATTGCATATAACACCCAGTGTTCATTATATCAAGTGCCCTCCTTAAGGCCCATCAGCCAAATACCCCTTCTCCTCACACACCTCCCTTCCAACAACCCTTAGTTCGTTTCCCAGAGTTCAGCATCTGTTTTGGTTTGCCTCCTTCTCAATATTCATCTTATTTTGTTTTTCCTTCCCCTTGCAACAAAGTGGATGGAGCTAGAATGTATTATGTTAAGTGAAATAAGTCAGTTAGAAAAAGACAAATACCAAATGATCTCATTCATACGTGGAATTTAAGAAACAAAACAGATGAACAGTGAAGGGAAGGATGTGGTTTATTTTGCAGTATTTTCTTTGGGTCCCTGAAAAAATGTCTGTTCTGTTGTTGTTGGATGAGGTATTCTACAAATGTAGACCTGTTTACTAATGGTGTTATTGATTTAGTCCATATTTTTGCTAATTTTCTAATTCTTTTAATAATTATTGAGAGAAAGTTGTTGAAATTTTGTACTATAATTACGGATTAGTTTATTTCCACTTTTAATACTGCCAATTTTTGCTTCACATATTTTGTGGTATTGTTTGGTTCATACATATTTAGGATTTCTGTCTACTTGGTGGATTGACCTTTTATCACTATATAATGTCTCTTCTTGTCTATGATAATTCTCTTTGTTCTGAAGCCAACTTTATTAGATATTAATATATTCACTCCTATAATATATTTTTTAAAGATTTTATTTATTTATTAGAGAGAGAGAGAGCAAGAGAGACCTCACAAGTAGTGTGGGAGGGAGAGAAGCAGAGGGAGAAAGCAGACACCCTGCTGAGCTAAGAACCAGACAGAAGGTATTCAGGGATTGGTTCCAGGACCCTGAGCTGAAGACAGATGTTTAACTTACTGAGCCACCCAGGCACCCCTCATTCCTACTATCTTTTGATCATTGTTTGAATGGTGTGTCTTTTTCATCCTTTTTACATTCAACCTGACTATATCACTATGTTTGAAGTGAGTTTCTTGTGGACAGCATATAGTTGACTTTTGTTCAGACCATTTATATTTAATATACTTATTAATATGTTAGGGATTAAGCTTCTCTCTCTCCCCAAACAGAAATATACATATATATATATATATATATATATATATATGTATATTTCTGTTTGTTCTTTTCGATTTTATTTTTTGTTTTCTTTTTCCTTCCTTTCTGTGGGTTGAACAATTTTTTAGAATTCCATTTGATATGTCTATAGAATTTCGAGTGTATCTTTTTATATAGCTCTTTCAGTGTTTTACTCTAGGTATTACATTATATATCTTATCACAATTTGCTGGTGTTATCATTTTGCCATTTGGGAAGACTTACAGAAACTTTACTTCTAATACCTTTACCTTCCCATTTTCATAATACAAGTGTCTTAAATATTTCTTCTGCATACTTCCCCCCTATTTTATTTTATTTTATTTCTGCATACATTTACAACCATATCAGACTGTTAAAATTTCTGCTTCAACTGTGTACTGTATTATACTATAATATACAATACTCAAAAGGAGAAGAAATGTTTATTGTTTTTACTTATATTTGTGCTTACTGTGTTCTTTCTTCCTTCTTGATGTCTCAAGATTCCTTCTTTTATCATTCCTGTCTGTTTAAGAAATTACTTTTGCCATTCTTTTAGGTAAATTTACTGGTGACAAGTTTTCTTAGTTTTCCTTCTCTGAGGATCTTTTGCTCTCCCTCTCTTTCCTCAAAGACATTTTCATTGGATGTAAAACTCTAGTTTGTCAGCTTTTTTTTTTTTTCAGTCTTCAAATCACATGTCACATCCTCTGGCTTCTGTGGCTTCTGATGAGAAATCTTTGGTTATTTGAATTGCCTTCCCCATTTAGGTGAGGTAATAGTTTTTCTCTGGACTCTTTCAAAAAGTTTCTTTGTTTTTCTTTAAATAAGTTTTTCTTTTCATAAGTTTAGTTATGATATGTCTTGGTTTCTCTGCATTTATCTTGTTTGGATTCACTTAGTCTTTTGAATCTGTAGGCTACATCTTTTTAGGAAGTTTCCAACCATTATTTCCTTGAGTACTTCTCAGGCTTACACACTTTCTCCTCTCCTCCGGAGACTCCAGTAACACAAATGTTAGACTTTTTGTTATAATCCACAGGTCTCTGAGGATTCTATTAATTATTATTTTTTCAATATATTTTTTTCTGTTATTCAGATTGGGTAAATTCTATTGTCCTCTCCTTTAGTTGACTGATTCTTTCCTCTGTCTCTTTCATTTGGCTGTTAAGCCCATTCATTGCATTTTTATCAGTTATATGTTTTTCGTTCTCAAATTTCTATTTGGTTCTTTCTTCTATTTCTCACTGAGACGTTTATGTGTTTGCTGAGATTATTTTTCCATTGTTTCAAGCATGTTTTGTATTTGCTCACTGAAGTATTTTTATGTTGGCTGCTTTAAAATCTTTTTCAGATAATTCTAACGTATGTGTCATCTCAGTGTTCACCTCTTTTGCCTTTTTTCATTGTTTGAGATCCTTCTGGTTCTTAGAATGATGAGTGATTTTACACTGAAACTTGAACATTGAATACTATGTTGTAAGACCCTTGGTTTTAGTTGGCTTCTTTTGACACTGTTCCAGTGGGGAGCAGGAGGGTGTTGACTCATTATTGCCAGTTGAGGGTGAAGTCCTGGTTCCTTAATCAGTAACCCTTGACACCCAGGGGGAAATCTCATCATTGCTCTAGGTGGAGGTGTTGGGAGTTCTGACTCCCCAGTTAGGCCCCCATGGAAATGTTCTGGCCGTGAGGGGTAGAACTCTCCCCCAATGTGGCAGGGGGTGGTCATTACTGCTGGGTGGTGGAGAAAATTTTGAGTCTATTCTAGGCCTCCTTGATGTCACCTTAGCTGGCAGAGAGGGGAACCCCATTATTGCCAGGTGATCTCCACCAATACCAACATACGGGATTGGGCTGGGATCACAGGGCAGTACTTGCTTACCTTTTGGAGAGGGTGGGATTCTAGGCTCCGGACTTGGCCATTGTTAGCATGGAGAGGGAGAAGGACCACAGTTTTTCCTGTGGTGTTTGGCTGGAGTACAATGGTTATTTTCTAAAATGTTGTTGTCTTGCTAGGCTGCCTCTTTCCTGGATTTTTGCCTAGAGAAAGTAAGCTTCAGTTAGGGCTGGTTTTTGTCTGTGCATAATGGCATTTCCAGGTTGCTGGCTTCTTCAGCTCGAGGTCTGTGATATACAAGGCAAAAAACCAAAAAACAAGCCCCCAAAGGGCAAAAACCAGGGAACTCAATTTTATGTCATTCCTCAGGTCCTGAATTCTCTAGCTGGTCTGGCTTCCTCTCTCCACCTTTTAGTGTTTCCTGTATAAAATGTTCAGTGTTTTTAGTTGTACTTAGTAGGAAGAGCAGAGTACACCTACTCTATCTTCCCAGAAGCAGAAGTCCTGTCATTAACTTGTAAATGTCTTTGCCAAATAATATAAACAGCAAGTGGAGAACTGAAAGTGTATAAATTTGTATGCAAATACAACATCATGATCCAATAATATCCAACTCCAGAGAGGACTTTGAATTTCTTTCTAGTTGCTGGTGGTGCTTATGTTCTCTTCATGTAGGTATCAGTTAATTTCCACAGACTTAATTTATGTTCAGTTATTCTGAGACTTTTGCACTGAATTTCCTAAGGAAAGCCAAGGTGGACAAGTGTAAATTTGCTTCACAGCAATCACTTCAGAGTGAAAAAAATATGGCTGCAAAAGATGGCTAAGTTTCTGGGGTGGGGAGTTCAGACAATCAAGGCTCCAGGAGGGACAGTGTCTGCATTTTGAACACAGAGAATTCATAGTTCACATCACTAAGCAGTGATGGATTTAAGTGACTGTTGCTGGACAAGACACATTAGTAGATTTCCTTTGGCACTTCATAATGAGCAGTTAATTTTAGCCTGCTTAGAGGAGAAAGGAGTCCTTGCTGGCTGACCAGCTCAGTTTTCAGGGAATCACTATAGTGACAAATACTGTTATAAAATATACAGAAGAAAACGATTTATAAGTGCCTGCTGATGATGAAGTGTTGCCAGATTTCCTGTGAAATAGAGAAGTAGTGTGAAGACCAGGCCATCTATTGACGTCTCTGGTAATTAGTGCTTAACATGCTTTTGAACCCAACTTTTCCATTTATATGTTGTTTCTAACTAGGGGTAGAAATGGAAACTATTTATTTTTGGATTCAAACCACAGACACATTTAGGAGTTTGGAATTCATAAAAAGAAGACTAAGAAGTGATTAATGTAACTTTAGTAATGTAGATTATTTTATAAGTCACCAGTTTATCTGACTGAGAACAAAGCATCCTGCTTCAAATTATAAGCTGCTGTAAAACAGTAGTTGACTCTTACCACCTCTTCCACCATTATACTTTACAGTTAAAACAAACTTACACTTGGCACATAAATTTCCTGAATGCCCCAGCTCAAGCCAGCCCTACTCATTTGTGACATGGAATAAGGTCCTTTGGAACTACAGTTACTCTGATGTTCCAGGGTCTGGTCCAGAGTCTGGCCTAGAGTAGGTGCTCAACAAATGTTTATTAAATGAATTGACTATGGGAAATTGTATGCCCCATATCCCTACACCAGAAGGAAGATTATAGTCTTTTTCAACTTGGCCCTTGAAACTGGGTTGGTCTTCAGATGAGTAAAGACTAAATATCTAAAGACTAAATTTAAGTTCAGGTTTTCAGGTCTACTTTGTGATTAAGATCTGAGCTTTGGAAATGACCTTGGATTAGTATGGGACATTATGGCTTGCTCTTAAAAGAATGTTATAGTATTAAAAACTTAATATATGTATAATTAGAGTTCCTCTCTCAAATTCTGAATGTGTGTCATTATTTATGGTGACACAATAAAAAAATATTTTAAGTAGTATTTTAGCATCTTGTATAATAGTGTCTTATGGTTTAGGCTGACTTGTACATATGGTGGTAAATGGCCCCCTTGCTGGTGTCAGTTAGAATGGGGTAAGGTTTGGGGCACCTGGATGGCTCAGTCAGTTAAGTGTCTGAATCTTGATTTCAGGTCAGGTCATGAGATCAAGGCCCGAGTTGGGCTCTATGCTAGACATGGAGCCTGCTTGAAATTCTCTCTCCCTCTTCCTCTGCCCTTCCTCTGCCCTTCCTCTCCTCTCTTTCTAAAGAAAAAAAAAAAAAAGAGAGAAGAATGGGATTTGGTTTCATACAAGAGAGTCACTCAACCTTGGTAATTTTATCACACAGAAGTTTGTGTTTTCAAACAGTGTCACAAAACTATACCTGGCTATAAAAGAGCTAGGGAGCAGTGAATGGCTGTAGTTGTTGTTTAAGATTTTATTTGTTTGTTTATTTTACAGAGAGAGAAAGCACACGCAGGGGGAGGGGCAGAAAGAAAGGAAGATGCAGGCTCCCTGCTGAGCTCAGGCCCCTGCAATTATGAAAAGAGTGAAAAGCAGACACTTAACTGACTGAGGCACCCAGGTGCCCTGAAGTGAATGTTTTTAACTGGGCATGTTGTTGCTCCCAATAAAATTGGGATTATGCTGATAAAATAGAAAAGAGAATGATATTTAATTGACAACCTGCATTTTCTGCCACACTATTGAAGTGTATTTACATGCACTCCTTTACATTAGGCTGGAAAGCTCCAAGCATTAATTTCTTATTGTTTAATTAAGTTATTATTTCTTATTGTTTAGCATGAAAACACAATGGCACACTTGATTTTTTTTTTTTTCTGTCCAGGGATGGTGTGGGATATCTGTGAATTTGCCTTCCTAGCCAGATGAGTTGATCAAGATAGAAATATTAATTTGTTTGAGCAATTGTTCAAACATTGATTGAAAAGGTCACAGTAATATCTATTACTGAGAAAAGGGAAATGGTGCATTGAATATGAATATCACTACTCACAGTAGACAAGAAGTGAACCTAGGAGAAAACAGGGGACATCAGTAAGCATGTTCTATTATGATGGAGTCATATTATGACTGGAGTCTTTGCTGGCCACAGAATTCTGGGCTACAGTGATCATGAATTTTTTCAAGGAGTATACAGCAGTCTTATGGCTTTTCTCTGTGGAAATGTATTTGAGAATAAGCTATCCTAAATTATTTATCTGGGTATGTTCAAGGGCTGATGTTTCTACTTACAGAAGCAATTTTTTCACATCTTGATGTTTTCTTTTTTTTCCTATATTCTCATTTAACTTCTTCTCCCCTTTCCATTATTTCTGATCTCATTGGGCCATCCTACTGTGTAAGCATTTAAGCCCAAAGGAACAAAAGAAAGCCGTCTTTCTTTTATCTTTCTCTTATCAAGAAGTCCCATACTCCATCTGAGGTATCATTGTAAAAGTTCTGGTACAAACCACATCCAATCCTATATTCTTCCATAATGAAAAAAGTTGCTGTGCTCACCAACTATCTCTCTTCCCTCTTCAACTACAGGCACACTCATTTTATTGCCCTTCACTTTACTGTGCTTCTCAGATACTGCATTGTTCTTTTTTTTTTTTTTTTTAAACACATTGAAGGTTTGTGGTAACCTAGTGTTAAGCAAGTCTACTGATATTTTTCCACCAACACATGCTCATTTTGTGTTTCTGTGTCATCCTTTGGTATTTTTTGTAGTATTTCAAACTTCTTACTAATATATTTATTATGGCTATCTGTGGTCAGTGACTATGAACCTGCTGAAAGCTCACATGGTTAGCATTTTTTAAAAGATTTATTTATTTTAGAAATAGAGGAAGAGTGCAAAGGGGCAGCGAGGGGCAGAGGAGAAGGAAAGAGAGACTTAAGCAAGCTCCATGTTGAGTTCATGAGCCCAATGCGAGGCTCCATCTCATGACCTTGAGTTCATGACCTGACCCCAAATCAAGAGTTGGATGCTTAACCAACTGAGCCACCCAGGTGCCCCAGATGGTTAACATTTTTTAACAACAAAGTATTTTTAAATTAAGGTATGTACATCGTTTTTTGGATGTAATGTTATTGAACATTTAACAAGTCTGGTAGAGTAAACGTAACTTTTATAAGCACTGGGAGAGCAAAAAATTCATTTAACTCACTTTATCACAATATTTGCTTTATCGTGGTGGCCTGGACTGAACCTGCAATATGTCTGAGGTGTGCTTATACTGCATCTTCCATATGAAATACAGTGTCTTCAAAGATCTGTCAGAGTTGAAACCATTAACAATTAATGAGTTGAAAACATTTGTTGAAGTTGGCTATTTTAAAAAGATAATTGGACTTCCTCTTTATGAGGCATGTGAAAACAAAGCCATTGTGTTTTTATAGATTTTATATTTGTATATTAGATGATAATCTTTTTTAATTGCTTTAATGGGCAATAGCAATAGCTAATATTTGTTGAACACTTATAATATGCCAATTTAAAGCTTTGCATGTGATATCAGTCAGGATTTACTTGTCAATTAACAAACTACCTTAAACTTACTGGCTTAAACTGAGGACCATTATTCTTGCTCATGAATCTCTGGGTAAATGGGCTGGTTTTTTGTGGATCTTGGCTTGGCTCGCTCATACATCTGAGGTCAGCTGGTGGGCTGATTGAGGCTGTCTGGCCTAATATGGCTTCATTCAGGTATTTAGCAGTTGTTCAGCTGATGTCTAAGGCCAGATGGTAACTGGGTCACTTGTCTCTTCCTTCAGTAGGCTAGACTTAGTTTATCCACATGGCAGTAACATGGTTTCTAGAAGAAAGATGGGAGAAGGCATGACCTCATGAAGTCCAGCTCAGAACTGGAATGAAGCTACTCCCACTACCAGCTAAAAAGTCACAGGGCTATCCCAGAGTCAAGGAATAGACCCCACCTCTAGCTGGGAAGAGTTGCAGAACCACATTGCAAAAGGAGGATCCAGAGAAGAGTAGAGAACTATGGCCATTTTTATAATGTATTTCACATATGTTAACTCTTTTAATTCAACGATCTTGTGAGACAACACTACTCTTATTCCCATTTTATACAGGAGGAAACCGAGGCTCAGAGGAGTAAGTAACTTTGTTACTTAAGTAACCTTGTTCTAAAACATACTGTTTAAAAATGGCTGAAGTAGGACCCAAGACATTCTTGTTCTTGAGCCTGTTCTCCTAGCCATTCTCCCACAACTTTAAACTAGGTAGCAGGACAACTCAGGTTGGTTTGACCATCAAAAAGAGAGATTCCAGGTAGCAATATAGAAATATAGCAAGTGTCAATGCCTAACCATTTAAAGGATTTTGAAGAAACTCTAAAGTGGAAGGTAAAGTGTGCCCAGCTCATTTAGATAGATGCAGATTACACAGGTTCATGATTATACCATTTTCCCTCCCACACTTTCTTCAGAAGTACCACTAAACATTTCTGAACATGTTTGTGTTCTGAGAGGCAAAACAACTATTTAAAGTCCTAAGGATCCCAGATCTGCGTCTTTGTGGGTTTCACCTAACAGATATGTTCCCCAACTGTTCTGTGCCTTAGTGATCTAATCATGGTAAGGCCATGGACACAGATGGGATTCAAGAAGTTAATTCACTTACTTGTGGAGTATAAGGAATAAGGAGAGGAAAAGAGAATTGGGGGAAATCAGAGGGAAAGACAAACCATGAAAGACTGAGGACTCCGAGAAACAAACTGAGGTTTTTGGAATGGAGGGGGTTGATGGATGGGTAAACCTGGTGATGGGTACTAAGGAGGGCACATATTGCATGGAGCACTGGTTATGGTGCATAAACAATGAATCTTGGAACACTGAAAAAATAAAATAAAAAAGTTAATTCTCAATTGTCACCAGGCTGAGACCCCCAAAACAGAGCAGATCTTCTGAGGTATTGTGATGTGAGAGGACGTGTGTGTCATAGGAAGTAAATCACTTACCATCAGATGTATCCAGTCATGGTTGGTAGGCTCTTAGGCTGCCACCTTATTTTTACAAAGGTCACCAACCCTAGGATCCTGACACTTAAAGAAATAAAAGGATACAGAATCTGCTGGTGACCAGGGAAAATAAACAAAAAGATGAATCTGTGTTTAGGATGACCGTAGGCCAATGTAACCCAGTCAGTGACATGCAGCAAAGTGGAAAGAAGGATCTACTTAGAATTCCAACTCTGCATTGGTCCTGAAGAGTCAAAGAGTACCTAAATTCTCCCTCCCTGCTTCTGGGCCTGGTACCCCATGGTGGAGTAGCTGGGGGAAGGCTGATGAGGCCTCTGCAGGCCTGGAGAGCATGATGTGTGCTCTGTTCCTGAAGAAGTTAGAGGGAAACGAGCAACAATCATGCAGAAGTTCTCCCAGCATGTGGCATCCTGTCTGTGAGCAGTGTAATCCCACACATCCTGAAAAGAACAGATGTTCCCTAGAATAAGCAATCATCTTCCCAAGACAATGACTAATGGAGAGCCAAAGTCCTTCACTGAGAGTCTTTGCATCATGGTGAGCTCGAGAACGTCCTGGTCAATGACCACAAGTTACTGATGGGCAATTGTGCCAAGACTTTCTTTCTACACTCAAAAGGTGAAAAAACACTAAGATTTCAAAGACATCTCCTGGATAGTATAGTTGAAATGCAAAGGGAAATTTCAGAGATGCTGAGAAGAATGTAGATAGTGCTTATGAATATAGAGTGACCATATGAGATGGCAGGAGAGCTGCCTTTAGGAGGAGACATAGAAGCTTCTGTGCTTTATGTCCTCACCAAAGGCACATTACCAGGATGCCCTCATCCTGG
This sequence comes from Mustela erminea, assembly GCF_009829155.1. NCBI lineage: Eukaryota > Metazoa > Chordata > Mammalia > Carnivora > Mustelidae > Mustela > Mustela erminea. The sequence goes on from NC_045629.1 coordinate 1,568,997, forward strand.
AATAGCTTTGGAGTGAGTGACCCTTTTATACTTCTTTTGACTCATATGGAAACAACCTCTTCTCAGTTGTGTCTTTGAAAAACAAGCAGCCCAAGAATTGTACCAGGGCAGCAAATGACCCAGAAACGCAATGATTGACGATGGTTGAAACTGTGGACAAGACACATTCACAAAACATGAGGAAATTAAGACAGATTCTGCCAAGTCAGAATCTCCAACATCAGGTTAGGAGCATGGAAGAAGAAGGCTATGGTGGTAAATCATGTGCAGGCCACAGAGGTAGGAGGAGCTGTGCATGCTCTCCTGGCCAAAGGGCCCAGAACTGCCTAATTATTGTAGTGCCTTTTCCCCTCCCTTCCCAAGGACTATCTGCAAGGACACACTCTTCCCTAATTTACTAAAAGCTAAGTATATTCCTACATAATTCTTTAAGAAATTGGGATCTGTAGTGCTAGTGTTACTTTATTTTTGTTTTACCAACACTCATTTCTTCAATGTCCAAACACTGTCACTTAAAGAAGTCTTAGAAGCATACAAGGTGCAGACAAGCAGGCCAGCACTCCACACAGAGCTCCCATTGACTGCAATCCTATTGTAAGTCAGGGCCAATGTAAACAGGGCAGAGACAGCAATACTATGAAACCCTAAGCCTTGGTTGAGCTTGCCAAAGTGAAGCTATAAGTTGAGAACCATGATTCTCCAAGGAAAAGGGACTTATTTAGCATGACTTTTCTCTGTAGAATCATAGGACAAATTGCATCACTGAAGCCAGATAAATGTATGGAGTGCTATGTACGTGGACCTTGAAGCTCTTCTCTGGAAGTGTTAGAAAGAAAAGCTCCCTACCAATGTGAGTTTGGGTAATGTTGGGTTAAATAGGTTGAATGGATTTCTTTACTGTAAAATTTCTTAGAATATTTTTATCCTAATGTGCATTATGAGTCTCCAGGAAGGGCATATTGAATGTAGTACTTCCCAAACAGGTAATGGGACTCCTGTTCTTCTTTCTCATGGGAAGTGGCTCAGTGTAATGGATAAGCATGTGGGCTCTGGGATTAGCCTGTCTGCTTCAATCCAGGTTCTCTATGTGGCATCTGACAAGTTATGTAGGTTCTTTAAGTCCCAGCTTCCTCATCTATAAAAGGACCTGCCTTATAAATGTAAGGTTATGGGAAATAAAGTAGATGACTTATATAAAATACTGCACTTAACTCCATGGCCTCAGAGAGAGTTACAGCTTAATAAGTTACCAACATACAGCATTTACGGAATGAATGTTGCATGGTGTACACTTTTCAAAATATTAGTGTAGTGGACATTGGAACTGCTGCTTAGCATTGATGGCCTCTCCCTGGCTAAAAGGCTAATAATTCTTTTAACTGGTCTAATGAGAAGGATGCTCAAGAACATTTCTTGATAGTTGTGAGGAAAGATCTCCTTTTGAATCTGGATGTGGACTATGAGAGGTGTTTTATTATAATGACGTGGGTAAATCTGAGGAGGAAGCAGACACTCAAAGGACAGAAAGACACAGATGATGCCTTCATCAAACCTCCTCAAACTGACCCTTCCCTGGACTTTTCAGTCAGGAGATTCTGTAAATTCCCTGAAGCTTAAGTAAGACTGAGTAAGGCTTTCTGTTACTGGCTGGCTAAGCCCCTCAGCTGATAGAGGGGTGAGTTCAAGTGGATAAAGAAGCAGTGTAGTGCACTGGAAACAGCTCCAGAGCACACTTGCAACCCCAGCTTTCTAGCGATGGGCTTCACACTTTCCACCTATCACTTGACTGCTCCACCTCCCAGTTTCCTCAAGTATAAAAGGGAAAAATCAATATCTTTTCTGTTCAAGCTTCATGGTTAAAGTGAGGTACAAAGGAGAGAAGGTGTGTGAAAACACTCTGGAGACAGTCAAGTGTTCTGTGAATGCAACACAGAAATATTTATAGCAAGAGTGGGAACTCGGCCACTTCTTGATTTAAAGCTGTTACACTGTGGTGGTACAAGATTTTTGGCTAATGTTAAAATAAGAACATAAAAGCCAGCTGTCAAAATATTATAATTGGTCTCTGCCTAACCCTAAAGGCTTTAAATTCTGTGATGCTATAAGTTTAAGGGCTTATCTGTGATTTCTGCCGTTCTATAATACTCTATCCCATTTAAAATTCTATAGCTCTGAGAATATTTCAAAACAGACTCTGAAAGTATTCATGTGTCAACTAAGAACATCACCCCTGGTAATTTTATTTTATTTTGAAAAATTTTCAAGCTTTGTAAAATATTAGTCCTTATTTAAAGTTTGACCCAATAGACCATTCTTTGATAAGAGGTAGTGAAGTTTTCAATTTTAATTTTAGAGAGAAATAGAAGTTTTAGCTAATAACATGGTAGAAAGTTGAAAAGGAAATAATCTATAAAAACAAGAAAGAAGAAATTCTTTCTTTAATGAAATTGAAATGTTAAATTATTAGTAATAGTAATGATCTGGTCTTTATTGGGAAAGACTGTTCTCTGTGGATTTTTGAACTTCTACAAGTCTTGCTGGGAATTCTAAGAACATGAGGCCCTGACTTCCCTTTGGCTGGATCATTTCTCAAGGTTATGTTTGTAGTGAGTATCTTTGAGCAATGGGATAAGGTCTCCCTCCAAGACAAAGTGTGAGCTTATTTACTGTTCACTATAACAAAGGTGGATCTCCCAAGCTCAGATATGACACAACCCCGCTGTGTATAAAACACCCATCAGGGACCTTCTGTGTCAGCCTCAAGGGACTTGGGGAGAAGGGGAACTGACATTTATCTGCTGATGTTCTTGGTGTTTGCTGGGCACCGAATAAAGTCCTCTGCCTCTGACCTAGGAGTCTCAGGTCTTCTGCCAGTATCCATGAAACAGAAATAAGCAAATTTTACTAGCTTATAAGGAGAGTAAAAGCATTCCTCACAGGTCTTGACACTTTTGGTGATGTGTTTGGTTGATTTTCATGAAAAATTCCTTCGTAGGGACTCACTCCTATGGTATTCAGGTGTTCTTTGTGAGCTTCTGGCATCCTCATTAACCAGCAGAGGGAGCCCATGCTAATTAATTAGGTGAGGCTAACTTTTCTTGTGGTACACGTTAGAGCATCTTACAGATAAAATCCACTTACACTTATCCTGCTGCTGCAATATCCTGGTGCTGACAAAAATGTAGAACATAAAACAATAGCATTATTGAGTTGGGCTTCAGGGCATCAAAAATAAAAATACTGCATTTTCCAAGGGAACACCCCCAGGAAGGAGGAAGTTAGGGAATGTGCATTTCAACCCCAGAAGAAGTTAAAGGCAGTATTTTTTCAATAAAGGATTTTTCTAAAGTTGATAGCCCTGGATTTTATGAAAAGAGAGGTCCTGAATATAATTAAACAGTTACCTTTGGAATTCTAGAACTATCTCTTTCCTTTATACTATGTATGCTATTAAGAAATGAGGTCCTAATGTGGAAATTACTCTTCTTTAAAACTGTTCATAAGTAAGGCAGACAAATATGTGCACACACAGGTCCAGAGCACTTTGCTTTGGCATCTTCATGTCTGTATGTTACCCAGGAAAGTTTCAGGATTTCTGGACAAGTCAGAGGGAGTCACCTCTTTCAGGGGTTGAGAACCCTCTCAAAAACTCTTGACTGGGATAGGGAAGCAGAGAACGAAGCGTTCTACAAACACATGAAGTAACCACCGCATTGATGGTGCTGTACTAGGCGCTCTTCCACTTGAGGTCAAGGAGGAAAGGTGTGGCTGCTCTCCCAGACTTTCAGCTTGGTGTACACAGCTCAGTCCAACCACTGTGCACATCTCGAGATGACCACTTCCTCTTGGGCATGCCTGTGAATAAGTTAAAGTTATTTGAGATTAAATTTTTTCCCTCTTTGTCCCAACAATTTCTGACATTTTTCACACCTCGTATTTTGTGATCCAAAAAGAAATGTTTCCTTGAAAGTGGGAACTGTATCAGAAATCTGGCTTTTGTGTTTAACTCACAGCTCCTTTCCATGGAACACATACATAAAAGGCTGAGAACAAAATGAAATCACTTTGCGTCACAGACACACTTAGAGACAGAGGGGACTTTTTCTCCCGGACCTGAGATCAGCTCTGGGGGGAAGTGATACAGTTCACTGGGGCAAGTCTGAACTTCAGCTTTGACACTTTGAGTCTGAATTGGGTTAGTTCAGAGGAAAGAGGGCTGCTGGCTATGCTGATACTTGCTGGGAGGGTCTCATAAAGTCTCTAGCCACAGACTCAGCCACCATGGCTGTGCTGACCCATAAATGACATGTCAGGCACCACAGAGTCCTATTCATGAGCTCGTGTTTTTGGAAGAAAGGTCCAGAGACTCTAAAAATGAGCAGTGAGACAGTGACATCATAATGGTATTTATTATTTCAGGTTAGACTGGCACCTACTAAATCACTAAGGCCACAGGTAGGTTTTTCCACTTGAGGGAAGTCTTCTTTTTCCCTCTAAAGCTGGATTACTGGGAGGCGTGAAGCACACACGTTCCCCAGGAGTGCCAGTGTGGGTGAAATAAAGACTCAAATAATTCCCACTTCATTTTATTTTCACACATTCCCCTCCCTAGAAGTTGAGTGGATTAATTTTTATAGGGCACAGACTGGGGCCAGCTCACACACAAGTCCTTCCAGCTGCCGCCTCCGTGGCGTGATGGTGATGTGAGGAACATCTCAGGACATCCTGCTCCTTTTGGACCAGAAATTCCCATTTTACCTAAGCCTTTGGGTTCAAGCTCTCAAGCTTGAATTTTATCAATTTAATTGAAAGACATGACAAAATTATTAACATTTTAGCATAGATTCACTTATCACATTAAGTCTGACAGAACGGGACTGGAAATTTCAGAGGGGAAGGAGGGGAGAGAAAAGAGTGAGTGAATGGGGTTCCACCTAAAGGAGTGTCCTCACTGATGGAAATGTGATTGCATGTGCACTTGTGTGCCCATGTGTGTGTCCAGCGTAGTTGAGGTAGGGTGGGAGTGCCTGGGAAATGGAAGTCCTACCAGCCTACAAGATGGCTGAGATGTGGTTGGTGAGAGATGGTGACTACACTTACCATGGTGAGCACTGAGCAATGTATGGAACCGTCAGGTCACCATGTTGTGCACCTGAAACTAATATAACACTACGTGTTACTTATACATCAATATAAATGTAGGAAAATGGTTAAGATGTATGATGTTGTTAGAACTTGAAGAATGAAAAAAATGTGTGTACACGGGGTAATATATATGGTTTGTGATGTACACGTATGTATACATATATACATATGTATATGTACATACATGTTTTGAAACAAAATTCTTAAAGCAAAATAGAGGTTTAAAGAGCAATTGTAGTGATCAGCTGATTACCCAGGTTGCATTTCAGATCATGAAAACTCCAAGGGCTTGGATACTTAAGAAAACCTTATTTATTGATTTATTTTACCACAGAGTGAAGGCTGGTCTTGGTGTGGGGGCGGCCAGAAGAACACAGCTTCCTATAGCTCTGAATAAGTCCAAAGCCTGTCTGGAGGAGTCTTTCTCTGGGGCTGTGACTTGCCTGCATTCATACTTTCTTTCTGGGTCTCATAGCAGCTGTATCATTAAACTAACTTGGTGCCTGAAAAGAAGGATAAATCTATGCTGAGATTAATGATAATGCACTTAAATTTACATAACATGTCAAGTCCAGAAGGATCCCAAAGTACCATGTAAACCTCCCGGAGGTGCTGGGGTACAGGAGGCTTGCTACAAGCTTCACGGAGTTGGCAGGTGGAGCCAAAGGTGGGACCTGGGTCCTAGCCATGACAGCCACAGCAGGACCACTCAGATCAGATGGTCAAGAAGCACAAAATGCTTGACAGACTTGCTTGTATTGGCTAAAGTTTTGCAACACTCCAATTCAGTGACTTAGATGGAATTGCGTTCCTTCCATTTTTGCAGATAATGATCTGAAGCCTGACGGGGGGAAGCCTGATGTCAGCAGCAGACCACAGATGTTTAGCAGCCTGGTCATTCTGGCTGAACCCACTGGCCACTCTGAGCTGCTGCACAGCTGTGGGGGCAGGGAGGAGGAACTGGCAGGGGACCCAGTTCGTGCCCCTTCCTTGCTTCTCTGGTTTAAGCATGTGGCCTTTTGCTGTTTTTCTTACTCTGTCTGGAATGGCTCCTGTCGGAGGGCTCACTCCTTCATGTCACTCAGGACACTGGCCAAGTGTTAGCATGACAGGGAGGACTTCTCTGAGTCCTTGACCATTGTGTCTGCCCCTGGGCATCACTCATCCCCTTACCCGCGTTCATTCCATCATAGCATGGACCTATGTGAAAGTGTATTCTATTTTCACTCATACTCTTTATTGTCTGTCTCCCCACCTAGAATATAAGCTCCATGAGTTGGGGCTTTTGTTCCATCCCTGCTGTATTCCCAGTGACTAGAACAGGGCCTTAGACATAGTAAGTGCTTGGTAAACATCTCTTAGATGGGAGAATGTGTGGGATGATTGTAGTCCTTACATCATTCATCCATAGACTGGTGAAGAGCATCAGGAATGTGTCCAGATGTGGCCTTAGGGAACCTAGTCCAGTGCCTTGTACACAGGTGCATTTTGTTGAATTAAATGGAATTTTTTTTTTTTCTTGGAGAGAGGCCTTTGTTTAATTTAAGGCATTTTTGATATTGGACACTAGGAAGATTGAAACTTTCTTTTTCTCATTGGGGTGGGTATTTCGTGTATCTAGGCTACAGTAGATTAAAACAGCTGAGTTTCTCTGACTTTTTCCATTGGAAGAAGGAGGGAGGTTGATTACATTGGAGTTGCTAATTGAATCTGCCTTTTTGAAACTCATTCCTCCAAAGGGAGTCAGAACCACACACAAAACAATGGCTACCTCTGTCTTTAAGAACCCAGGGACCTTTGGACAAAAGGTCCAACAGTCAGAGGACACAAATAACCACATGTGTGAAATATTCAGTGGGGCTGTCCAGAAGAGTGTCTTGGGAAGGTAGGATTTTCAGGGGCGGGGAGAAGGAGAAGGGGTGTTCTAGGCGGAGAAAACAGCAAGAGCAGACCAAACAATCCAATAGCATGTAGGTGTGGACAAGGAGGAGCTATGGGCCTCTGGAGTTAGGTGGGGATATGGATCCACACCCTGGGATATGATCTCATTAGCTAAGCAGGACCAGGCCTGGCCAGAATTTGTAAGGAGGACCTCCCAGGAAAGCCCTGGGTACTGCATAGATTGATGCTGGTGATTCATTCAGTGGCAAATCTTTCTTCTGAGTCATTCTTGAATCAATGTTCCAGGACACAGCATGTGTGTGTGTGTGTGATTGTGCATGTGTTTGTATGTGAAAAGGGATAGCTTACTCTTAGACAAGTAGAGAATCCCTAACATCCTCTGAGGGAGTTAGATGGTTTATACTCTCCTGATGTCTGAGCTGTGGGGCTTTCCTTCTGCTAATCCATCTCCCACTGGCAAGATTATTTCAGTTGCCAGTTTCGCTAGAAATGATCGCTTGGATTCCTATGTTCTGAGATGATTCTGGCTGATTTTAAATCAAGGAGAAATGCACATGGAGATATTTCCCTGCCCTAGAGGGTTAGGTCAAGTGCAGTGGGATGCTTCTCTACAAAAAAATCTCTTCTGGACAAAGCCAAGGTGTCTAGCTGTCCATAGGATGGTGGTGATAGACCTGGGATCCGGGCAGCGCTCACCAGGAGAAGTCGGACTGTCCCCAGGGAAGAAGTCACCTGGATGAGAGGCAGTGAGCAGTGCCCTGACAAAGGTCACTGTGTAGGGTGCAACTGTCCACCCTAAAGCATCCTTTTGTCTCCTGTACTAGTTCCGCCTCCATTAACCCCAAATCTGAGTTCAAGCCCACTGTTGGAGTATATCCCCCTTCTTAAATAAAGGTATTTCTTAATTACTTTGATGAATTGATAATTTAGTATGCATGAATGACACACCTTGTCCATTTGCTCCATGGCAGGGCATGGGCACTCACTGCCCACTCAGGGATGAGACTGCGTGCTAGTTTATTTTCAGTACTGGAGTGATTGGGTGGGGGTGAGGAGAGCTTGTCTGAGAGCCATAAAAAGTTGGTCAAGAAGGCAACGGGAAGACTTTGTTCTCTTTCCTCGCTGATAAACTCAGAGAAAGGATTTAAATGAAAAATTTTGTAGTGGCCTTGTCTTCAGTGGCCATGTCTTCCCAAGTAATTTTTTTCCCTTTGATAAGGACATATTCTTAATATTATGAAATAGTTTGATGTGCTTATTACTGGTAGGCTTGTAACTAAGACTCACTGGCCAGTAGTACTTTTTAGAATAATTTTTAAAAATAATTCTTGGTAGCTGGATGTAGGATGCTGCAGATCATGGGATAAATATGAGAATATGGCATGCTTTCCACAGTGACTCCCTCTTTCCTTCTTTAAGATCAACAGCCCTCAAAACCAAGATCAAGAAAACTCCAGGCTTGAGCACCATTTACATTTCAGCATAAATAGGTCAGTTCATAGATGCAAGCTTTCCCTGAGACATTAGTTAGCTATGTATGGATGCAAGAATTTTATGGTCACTGCATGATTTTACTTCTTATTGCCAAGTATACATAACCCACATTAACGAGTTGGTAGTAAAAAATGAGTTTTCTACATTTCTTGACTGTTGTATGTTTGAATTGTAAACTGTATGATGAATATTCTTATCCATATGGAGAGATATCAAGAATTCTCTTTGTGGTAAATGGGCATATGTATCTAACCTTTCTGGCACACCCAAGTAATAAATCTCTCTGGTAATTTAGACTGCATGAAGCTTGTACTTAAGGTTCCAATTCTCTTCCTGAATTTTTATTCATTGTTGTGTCATTGTCCTGGGCTGAAGGTACACCCTCCTTATCTCTGCCAGATTCCTTGCAATTGCAATTATACTTGGAAATGCTGGTCAGTAAGGGGAGGAGTCCCCTTAATTACAAAATGCAGTGCTTGTCATCTGAGAAAAATGAAGCACCCTCAAACCTGATGAGTGATCTGTAATCATCCCCTCTCCGTGCTTTATTCCTTCCTGTGTGGTTGTCTCTGACATGCCCGTTCCTGTGCGCTGACTCTCACCTCTGGGACCTGCTCCTGAGCTGACACCCACCTGCTGCAATGGAAGGAAGGTTTGCTGCCTCCAGAGAATTATTTTAACAAGCAAGGAGTTCAAAGTGTCAAACCAAACCAGGTTCTTCCACATGAAAGAGAAAAGCAAAGTGCAGTTATGGCCTATCAGTGCCTTTTTTTAAAAAAAGTTTTATTTTATTTTTTTTCAGGGTTCCAAAATTCATTGTTTATGCACCACACCCAGTGCTCCATGCAATAAGTGCCCTCCATAATACCCACCACCAGGCTCACCCAACCCCCCATTCCCCTCCCATTTTTCTTAGTCGTCTCAGTTTGCTGAGGTTACAGGTAACGTGCTTTCAGTTTCTTTCCCGCTCCCTATAGGTACATTAATATATGTTTATTAAGTTAGATACCACATAGAGCCACTAGATGTCGCTGCCTTCAACCAGTTTCGCTTCGCGCCCAGAAAGCTAAGGTGCTTAGGAGCCAGCCAGGCATGTGAAGAGCAGAGCCCTAACCTCAAGGATTGCAGGGAGGATTGTGAAGGAGTGCTTGGGGTTGGACGTACTTCCAGGGATCCTTTGCCAGGTTGAAACGAAGGTGAAGAGAGCGGGGAAAAGGCGGTCACACTGCGGGGCCAGAGGACAAGGAGCAGATGCCTGCCTGGAGGACCTGCACAGGCTGGGCTGGGGTGCTAGTGCTCATCCCCAGGGATGCATGTTCGTGGAGGCAGAGAGCCAGGGAATCCAACGTCACACAACTGTAGAGTCACATGGCCTACAGGGAAAGCCTTAGAAGTAACATCTAGAATGGCCAGATATTCGGAAACATGCCCTTGGGGGCACTTTCAAGGAACAGTGTCATTTGACAGGTGGCATCGGTTAAAGCTTGAATTTATTTTTCTGATAATGTTTTTATATTTCTTGATTCAATTATTTGTCTACTACTGACAGTATTACACAGCTTTAATATCCATTCCTATTGTATATAAACATCTCATCTGCAGCTAATTTGTGTCAAAGGGGCAAGAACCCAAATTAGTCCATTTATTACAACCAACTCCAGTTAGAAGGCTTAGAGCATTCTAGAATGTCTAGAAGAAAGAAGTTAACAATAAAATATCAGGTTCTGCATTTTTGTTCCCACAGTACATTCAAGAGCATCTATCTCTGATGGACACATTTGGACAGATTCAATTTATTCCTACTCAAAGGAGTTAGTTGGGGGACAGAATTGAAAGGTTTTATTTACAGCTGGCTGGTGTTTAGTCTGTGGCTAAGATGGTTCTAAGTGAGGATCCCAGAGGTGCAAAAGCAGGAGAAACAAAAGCATTGTTTACCAGATATTCAAACCAAATCTGGGGCTCATTGTTTAGTAAATGTGGAGCACTGACCATGTGCCTGATCCTGCTTTAGGTTGGGGATACATCAGTGAACAAAAAGGACAAAATCACATACCTCTCTGGAGTGTGCCTTCTAGTGGGGAGAGACACAAAATCATTTATGTATGTGAATATAATGAGCAATGCCAAGGAGAAAATATAGCAGAGAAGGGGGCTGGGGAGTATAGAGTGGGATAGTTGGGGAAGGTCTGAAGGTGACATTTCAGCAAATATGTGGACAATGGGAGGCAGTTGCAGAAAGGCTGGGGGATAGGCCTTGTCAAATATTCAAGAACTCTGCCACCCAGTGGTTCAACCATCAGTGTCTTGGAATTGAATATGGTGGTAGTATTTACATAAGGGAAATTGGCAAACGCTACAATCCAAGGCTTGTTCATTTGGGCACCTGGCTTCTCAGCATATCATGGGATGGGAGAGGAGAGTTAGCGGTGGCCTGCCCAGGACCAGGTCAGTCCCTGACTCTGGGGCAGGGCTGCAGTTACTGGAAGAATAATGTTGTGCTAGCTCACAGGCTTGAGGGCTACTTCTAAATGTCAGCTTGGCTATTTGTAGGTAGTGCTTTGCTGGACAGTCAACCTTTCTCTTCATATTGATAATAGCTCCTTAGAATAAAGTAGGTCTCAAAAGTACCCTAAACTTAACAGTTACCACAATTTCAGGACCAACTTTTCTTCTTGAAATGATGTGAGAGCTGGAACATTATTCTTTACAGTCAGGCCAGAGGAGCCTCAGTCCATTTTGCTGAGTGGAGGTAGATCTATAAGCTGTTTTGGATAAAAGTTTGCTTATGAACCTTCTTCCTCTTGTACCTTCTCAGGCTGCCTCTTCCTCCATCCTAATCTATGCCTCCTGAGGACGCCAATGAATTAACACTGTGCTCTGCAACATTTTGAAAAATATATGGTACACATTAAACTTCAATAAGAGTTATTTTGGTATTATCTATGATTTTGACTTTGAAACATTTGGCTCTATCAATTTACTCTCATTGTTATTGTAAACACCCAAGGTAAAATTTTAGGGAGAATTTAGCCCAGGTCATATGGTAATATATGGTGGGCACACTTTAGCACCAGGAAAAGCACTGCTGCCCTTTCGAATGGGCAGAGACAGAGCAATCCAGAGCACACAGATCTCTCTTTTGGGGCTAACAACAACATACTGGAAATTTTACAAAAACTGACTTTTCTGTGAAGTTTCCAGAACTTTCACCTACTACGTGGTCTGGCATTGACAACCCACATCCATCAGTATGGCTCATTCCAGCTGGGAGCAGGGAGCTCAGAGGTGCAAATCTTCAGTGAGGGGTGAGGCGGGCCAGGCATCCAGACCCTGGAGCCATGAAGTCCAGGCACCGTCCCCGTCTGTCCTTGACTCACTCTTTTGGACAAGAAAAGCCACAGTGGACTTCATCTCTGAGGATTTTGTTGGGGCCAGCTATTGAGGACCTGTATTCTGCCTTTGCAGGGAGCCATGGCTGCTCATCCCCCTCCTAGGAGGAGTGCTTGGGAATGTGTGGGGAGTGCTTTTGATTTTCTTAGAGTCTGGGGAGTGCTTTCCCTGCTCAAAGTACCAGTATGTTCCATGGGGTGAGGCCAGGTAATGCCTGCTATTGCATTCAGCAGGAGTAAGTGCTATGGCAGGAGGGTACAAAAGAGATAGAATCCCTGATCTGTGTTCTGAATATGGCTATAACCCTAATGTAGAGGGGTGATGGCTGAAGAGTGCTTGGAAGCCTCACACAGTGTCCACAGAGGTGCTGGTGTGGACAGAACTGTGGGGTGGGTGTGAGGGACTATAGTATAGTCAGGGCTCATTAGCTCTCTGAGCATCTTGGTCAAGGTTCTTACTTCTCTGGGTCTCAATGACTTCTATAAAACTAGAAGGCTGACACAGATGATCCTGAAGCCCTACTCTTTGTAATTTCTAGATGGAGACCAACAGGCAGTCCAGAGTTCCTCTCAGTAGGACAGGTGGACAGCTGTGGTTTCCTGAGGAGCTGATTCCGTGGTTTCCAGAGGAGCTGAATGTGTGTGAGAGCACAATCCAGGCAGGGATGGGCCGTGAGAATAGTGATGGCTGTCCCCTATGGTCAGCAGGAGACCGTCTCTCAGAAGGTGTTGACAGCAGCCCACCATTTGCATGCAGTGATTCCCAGCTTGTAAGAATGGAGATTGGGGCCCTGTAAGGAAATCTACTAGTGGCTGTCACTGGCCTGAGCTCTGCCATGGCTGTTGACTCCTCTGATGGTTTGTGGAAGGGCTGAGAAAACTGGATCTCAGCAAAGGAAAGATAGCTGCTCATGAACTGTGCTTTGCTTTATGTACATACATATTGTGATGGTTGATTTTACATATTGATGTAACTAGACCACAGGGTCCAGATAGTTAGTCAAATATTATTATGGGTATTTCTGTGTTTTTGGATGAGATTAACATTTGAATCTTTTGTGTAAAGCAGATTGCCCTTCAATCAGTCATAAGGGTGTGCCTCATCTAAACATTAGAAGTCCTGAATAGAACAAAAGGCTGTTATCCATAGAGTAAGAGATAATTCTCCTCCCTGGTGGCCTTTGAACTAGGATATCATCTCTTCTTGCTTCCACATCAGTTTATGGCCTTTGGATTTGAACTCACCCATCAGCTATCAGCTCTTCAGATTTTGGACCTGCCATCTTCTCTACCATGAGTCAGTTCACTAATACATCTCTCTCACTCTGTTGATATATGTTTATATTGACATTGATATATATATATAAATATATAGATATGAGTATATATTCCATCTATTCTATTTCTCTGGATAACCCTGATTTATATAAGTATTTGTTTATCTCACATGCTAGAAGAGAGAAAGCAGATTGGCTGTGTTCAGCAGTGTAATTGATCAAAAGACTCAGAATGTGTTTGCTGGCTCCCATGAAGAAATAAGTGCATTAGTTGAGCCCATGAGTTGGAACTGCATGGTAGAAATGCTACTGGATGCAGCTGGGATGTTGCATAAATGCAAAGTCCTCCCTCTTCCAGAGAGATAAGGGGAGAGTAAACACAAGGTCAATACCTCACACTTTTTTCCCACTGTCTGTACTGATATTCCAAATGAACTAGTCCAGGGTTGTTAGAGAATAAGCAAGCTAATCTGTGTATACATTCACAGGGTTTGGAAATAAAAATTATTGGGGAAATACTCAGTATTGTTGCCATTATTATTTCTGGGTTGCATTCTACCTGTATTTAAAGAAAATGAGGAATAGAGTTCAATGATCTATGTGTTTTGGCAAAAAGGTTAAAATTTCCCCCTAGTTCAAACTGAAAAAACCTCTCATAATTTTCAGGTCAGACATATAAATATTCTAAACAGAAAACTCATTAGTTCTGCCCACTCCGCCATCTATTGAGTTAAGACTGGCTAATCCAGAGGTTGACACAGTTAAATAAAAAGGTTCATTTGGAACTGTTAACACCTTGCAATAACACCTTGCACTCATATAGAATCCTTCATGGTGAAGGATTGCAAAGTGCTCTGTAGACAGTGTATAAATAGAAACCCTCCCCCTGACCCCCTGAGGCAGCCTACTTATAGGCACAGTGCCACCAAAACACACCCCCACAGTCTTCTTATTGAAAGAGAAAAGTGAAAACTATTTTCTACATTTCAAACCAAGTTTTTCCTTCATGCCAATCAATTCTCAGATTCTCTGACCAACAGGGTGCCCCAAAACCTGGGTATCTAACAATTCAATTTTGACACTTATTCTTAGAGTTAGCATGTACTTTACAGTGTAAGGGCTCAGTTCCATGACCCTGTCCCCACATAAGATACCAGTTTCAAATGTGGTGCCCAAGCTATCTGTATTTCTGCCTAGCTGAGTACAAATTTGGGAATACCCATAGCCCCTTCTCAGGTTCAATAATTCACTAGAACAAATTGCAGAACTCAGGAAAGCATTTTACTTACTATTACCAGTTTATTATAAAGGATACAACTTAGGAACAGCCATATGGAAGAGATGCATGGGGCATTGTATTGGGGGTGGAGAGTGCCAGTGCAGCCTCCATGCTCCCTTGAGTTTCACTGTCCCAGCAGCTCCTTGTGTTCAGCAAACTAAAGGGCTCTAAAACCTGTCCATTAGGGATTTTTATGGTTTCATTACAGAGGCACAATTGATTAATTCATTGGCCTTGGTGATTGGACTCAATCATCAGCCCTTCTCCCCTCCCCAGAGGTTAAGGGAGGATGAGACTGAAAGTTCCAACCCTCAAATTGTACCTTGGACCAACCCCTGTCCTGAAGCTTTCTAGGGACTCCTAAGAATCACTTCATTAGCCTAAACTCAGGTGTGGTCTAAAGGGGCTTGTTATGCATAACAAAAGACAGTCCAATCTTTCAGGGAATTTTAAGGGTAAGGTTTTAGGAGATTGATGCCAGCAACCCGGGACAAAGACCAAATATATATATCCGTTAAATGTACAAATGACAGGGTATTTCAATTGACAGTACTGGTCACACTGGAGTGAGACCAGTACTAATGTCAGCATGTTACTCACATGGAAGGAGTTCTAGGACATCTTAAATGGCTTCCTTGTGTTTTCTCATCTCACAGTCCTAATAAAATTTCTATGGTGATAAAATGCTCCAGTATGAGGCCACTAACCACATGTGGCCACTGAGCACTTGACATGTGGCTAGTGTACAGCATTGTTATTTCATTGTGATGATTAATTAATTTTAATTGTGTTTTGCAAAGCTCTATAGTACAGCTCCTCTGGAAATGACAAATGACCTCATGGGAAGGGGGCAGCTCCTGCTGGATCAGGAGCAGCCCTATGCTCCTCATTTCTTACTTCTCCCATTGAACTGTAACGCAAACTGAAGAGATCCTGACACATCCAGAAATGTTTAGTGTTGGATCTACCCATGCATCCATCCATTAATCCCACCCATCCATCTATCCATCCATTTATTCTTTGAACAAATATTTCTTGAGCATAATCAACACTTGGTCATATTCAATGCTTTTCCAGGGAAACAGAGGTTTTTGAATTTAGAATTGCCCAGCAATTCTTAGTATAGGGGCAGAATCAATTTAAAAAAAAATTATTTATTTGAAAGAGAGAGTGAGAGAGAGAGCACAAGAACATAGGCAGAGGGAGAGGAAGAAGCAGACCCTCCTGCCAAACCGGGAGCCTGACCCAGGGTTCCATCTCAGGGCCCTGAGCCAAACGTAGACACTTAGTCGATTGAGCCACCCAGGTGCCCCTAGATGCGGAATCAAATTTTGAATAAGTGCAAAGTCAATCACTAGAACTATGCTTAAACATAGTCTTTCCCAGTGACTGCAGATTGAGGTGTGATGCCAAGCGGGACAAGAGGAGGTATGAAATGGTATGAAGTATGACTCCAAGCCCTACATATTTGAATTGTCCTCCCTGAAAAACACAATGGCTGTCTTTAACATGGATATGAACCTATTGTATAAATGTAGTGCTCCTTAAGTAGAGTAATTGGTTATTCTTGCAATCAGGAGGGCATTGATGATGGAGGGTAGCTGAATAGCTTGGAGGACAGCATCTTAAGGAGCTCAGTTATTTTCTCCCAAGTGGAATGGTGGGTTAGAAAGAGGGGAGAGAAAGCGGGAGGCATTGAAGTGGAGTTTAGGAGGCTGAAGGAAATGACACTCCAGGGAAATTGTTAAGAGCACTGATGGAGACAGAAGCAACTGGAGCAAAACTGGGCCAGGGGAGAAAGCTCAAAACAAGGTGATTGCCAGCACAGCTTGTGTCCCCAAGCAACAGAAGCTGGCAGAAGTGAGCACTGGGCACAGCTCTGGGGGTGGGGAGGGCAGTGGGCAGCCGGAGGGAACACTTGTAGGAAGGGCTAGACCCTAGGACAGAGCCTGAGGCAGGTGGGCCTCTTGGAAAAGGAGTTGCCCAGGGCCTGGCTGAAAGAGGGACTCCCTCTAATCCTGAGATGAGTGAGCCCAAGGTGATAGACACATGGTTTTTCTTACCTAGTGGTAAAATGGGACCATTGGGGTGGCAGGTGGGGGTGGGGCATGAACAGTTTTTCCAAGAGGAAAGAGAGAAAAGTCAGACAAAAGTTACATTAAGCAAAATTTTTGTGCTTGTTAAATATTTCATGAGAAGGACCTTGGCTAGGGCCCTTTATGCATGTCTGAGTCAGTGCTATTGTAACAAATTAGCATAGACTGGGTGTTTGATAAACAAAACTGATTTCTCACAATTTTGGAAGCTAGAAGTCTGATCTTGGTGTGCCAGCAGGCAG
Organism: Mustela erminea; assembly: GCF_009829155.1. Taxonomy (NCBI): domain Eukaryota; kingdom Metazoa; phylum Chordata; class Mammalia; order Carnivora; family Mustelidae; genus Mustela; species Mustela erminea. Next base: position 1,585,821 of record NC_045629.1, read on the forward strand.
GTGAGACCTGTTGCAGATTATAGACTTCATTGTATCCTGCAATAGGGCAGAAGGGGTGAGAGAGCTCTATGAGTTTCTTTTATAGGGACACTAACTCCATTTATGGGGCCTCTACTCTCATGACCTTATCACACTCCAAAGGCCCCCACCTCCAAATACTATCACCTTGGGCATTAAGACGTAAACCTATATAAATTCAGTCTATAGCAATTTGAAATGGTTTACCTGGTCCTCAGTGGTTTGGGACCTCACCTCTAGTCCCTGTGGTGTTTTGATCCATAGAACTGGACAGTGATTCTTATGACATTGTTTAAAATTCTAAGAGATGGGGTTGTTTCTCATAAAGGACACTTACTTTTCTGCCTACTGTGGCTGGGCCATAGTCCTCTTTGTTCTTTCTGTGACTGAGCATGAGGAGCATCTGCATGAGTTTGCAGGTCCTGGGAGCTAGTTTGTGTGCTTAAGACAGCCCAGGTTTTGTTGCTTCTCGTTTATAAACTTTAATTAATTGTAGTCAATTTTTCCTTGGCATAAAGGGCTCAATTTAATTTCTCTCTTTTTCTCTCTACAGACATGCACACACACAAACACACATATACATACACGTACATATACATATATATATACACACAAACATATACATATATATGTATACACACACACACACACACACACACACACACACATAAAAAGATTTAGAAAAAAAACAGACCAAGTCATTGGTGATTTATATAAATATTAGAATTCATGAATTTCATTCCAAATAAATCCTTTCCAAATAAAATACATTAATATATATAATAGATATTATATTACAATATATTATATTAAATATATATATTTATAAGTATATAAAATTAATATAATATATATATATTCTATTCCAAACAAATCCTTTCCAGACAAAATGCATACACACAACACACACACACACACACACACACACACAAGAGCCAGAGGTATGGGTGATTCTGCAACTCTGCATTTTGCTTGGAAAGGATTTGTTTGGAATGGAATTCATGAATTCTTATATTTACATAAATCACCAATCACTTGGTCTGATTTTTCCAAATCTTTACAAGCTCACATAAGTATTTTTAATCTAATTACTTTGAAGTAGTGCAGTTATCAGCATTCCCACTGCTCAGGCTCCTCATTCCAGGGCCGAGATAACTATGCCTTTGAAATGTTAAGTTCAGACCCTCAGACTGAGGAATTTGCTCCTTCCTTGGCTGTGTGCTGGGCCAAGCTGTCAAGCACACACAGCTGGGGGAATTGGCACTGATGCCAGCCTCAGGGGCAGGGACATGCTGGTGGTCCTGGCCACAGAGGTGTGGGATTGGGTGGTAGCAACAGGACAGTCCAGCTTCAGTGCTGAGATATGGAATATAGACTGAAGCCTGTACAAGACAGGCCAGCCCAGAGCAGAGACTGACCCAGAGGTGCTCGGAGGACATTTGGATGGATGGCAGGTGCTTGGGTCATTGCTCTGAGCTTGTGCTGGAGCCCTGAATCTTGGGGGGATAAATGGAGTACTACAATGACTTTTCCAGGGGATGTCTGCAAAGCCACTACATAGTTTTTTCCTGGGGTGTCAGCTTCCCAACGTCTAGGTTCCTGACTTTGTTTCAAAGCATGCCTCTTTTCTCATATAAAACCTTTACAATTGATTTTTATCCAAGAGGGAGTGAAGGCAATTGATGGTAATTTTGTCAAGTGTTTAGTTTAACATATAGAAGTTGGATTTTTTGCCAGAATTTGACATTGGTTTTTTTGTGGGTGTTGGTCTCTGCGTGTCCCTCTAGACACATGCAGTTCTGACCAGCATGGAGGTGTTTTCAGAATGAGCTTTATACCCCATTAATACTAACTGGGTGAAAAATGCATTGCTTTTCCAGCAAACCTTATTTGGGGGTCACCTTGACTCTTTTCCAGCAAGTGGGGAAATGATGGGATGCGGTATGGCAGCATATCCCCTGCACATAGGCCCAAGAGGCTGAGATCCAGGTGAGCTATTTGAGGTTAGGGTCTAGGCCCTCTGCCAGCATGGGGGCAGGCTTGCAATGACATGGCTCAGGCTTGCTTTATCAGCACCTGCTTGTGAATTGCTATTGATTATGATGTCATCTACCTGTGTGGCCCCTCCCACTGGAAGATTATCCCATTCACTGTCAAAGCCAGTGTGTCAGTACAATATCACTCCAGTGTGGGTATAAGAAGACCAGCTGCAGAGGGAACTGAAGAACCACCAGGGCCTACATGTGTCCAGAGATGGCTATTCAATGACACAGAGGCGCCTGGCTTTCCCTAGAGGTGGCATGTGTGGCAGGGTGGGTCTTACCCTTGGCTGGCTTGGGTGTAAGGTTCTGGAGAGCCCTGTGAGGAGGGCATGCTGAGGCCCTCTTGCCCAGAGGCCCCTCTGCTCTCTAGAGATGGTTCTTAGGCAGCCTGGGAAGGGCAGGAGGTGAGCCCAGTGGGCTTGAAGGCAGCCAAGTGATGGACCAGTCAGCAGCTCTGTGGAAAGGGGCTTCACATTTGAGTTCTTGCTTCCACTTGCTCATTGTGGCTTGAAATTCCTTTACTGGGGGAAGAATTCTTCCAAAAGAGTCAGGTTTCAAGTCCTCATACTTCTTTTGGCAGTTTATAAGAAATTTGTCATTGGATCTGGCCTCAAGAGCTTTGAGAAAAGACTATATCATCCACCTTAAAATTATTTTGAAAAATAATTTTTAGGAAATTTATGATTTTTAAGGATGAAGAGTCTTTTAGAGACTTATTTAGCCAGGTGATCTTGAGCGTTGTACTCATCTTTTTAGACCTCAAATGATGTTTCTTTATAAAAGGAAATAATTGTACTATATGATTGCTCAGATCTATACTAGTTCAAAAAGTAACAATTATCTAATTAGAATTTTTAATGTAATGATTTTTAGAATCAGAAAAACTGTGCATATATTATGCATTCAGGTGGTAATACTGACTAAAAATCACACTGAAATATACATGACCACTACCAGGTCCTTTCCTGAGGTCAGTAATGATAAAGGGCAGGAACATAGGAAGGTGAGGAGAAAAGAAAACAAACACAAAAGGTGTCAGAAATATGCTGAACTGGCCAGACAAGATTTGGGTATCAGTTTAGCTGGATAGTCTCTGTGACCTTGGGCGTATTGCTCAACCTCTCGGTTTGCTGATCGCTGAGATGGTAGAGCCCAGTTTGGAGGGTGTCATGAAGCTTAGAGCAGTTAGAAGAGTGATGGACACATGCATGCTTACCTCAGGGGCTACTACTCTTATTAATGGTGCTCGTTTGTGAGCCACGTACTGATTAGCAGCAGTTTGGAGTGATTTTCCCCTTAATTCAAGATCACTCTTGAGTCTGGGAGTAGAAAGAGATAAAGGGAGGAATGGAAGTTTCAGCCTTGGCTTTAAAAATTTGATGAAGTAATGGGAAGTGGCACCTCCATTTTATGGATCTCAGTCTAAGGAGATCTGTAAAAAAACCAATGACTGGCACAACACTTTGAAAAACTACTTAGTTTTCTTCTTTTGGCTCTGCAATTTGCATGGATTTTGCTAAATTTTGCTAAATCCATGCTAAATTAAGGAAAAATATTTATATTATGTATTTCAGGGTTTTAATGATTTATGCAATTGATTTTTAAGGTTTAAAAAATTTCTGTTTTAGGGTGACCTCAGTTGGTTTCATAGCCTTAAATGTTTCTGGTCTGAATGGTGTTTGAAAATACAATATAGTCTGTAAAATCTGTCAATATCCTTTTTTTTTTTAAATTTTATTTATTTAATTGACAGAGATCACAGGTAGGCTGAGGAAGGCAGAAAGAGAGGAAGGGAAGCAGGCTCCCTGCTGAGCAGAGAGCCTGATGCGGGACTCAATCCCAAGACCTGGGATCATGACCTGAGCCAAAGGCAGAGGCTTTAACCCACTGAGCCACCCAGGAACCACTGTCAATGTCCTTTTAATGATTCCATTGCCTGGGTACAAGTGTCATGGAGGACACTGTGCCTTTCCTCTCTTCATGCCACCACACCAGCTGGCCTTGAGCCTTCTCAAAGGCCAGAACTCCCTTGAGGCTCCTTGCCTCCCTTTGCAGGCCAATGACTGCCACCCAGGGTGGCAATGCCTTCCTCCCCAGGCCCCAGGGTTCAGAGATGGGTGCCTTTTAGTCACATACAATAGGACTATGAAAATAAGGACAAAAGATACAATAATAACAACAACAAAGGATTAGAAGAAAGATATAACCACAATCTAAAGATACTTACTGCTCCTAGCTTTAATTTAACTTTGAAATTTCTGGCAACCTGGGCAGATAGATGATAGATAGAGATAGAAATTAAACAAAACACTATAAGCTACATGATTTCCATTATATCATGAATAGAAGTAGACTAGTTTGAATCTTAAGGCTTTTGTTCTCAACTTTCAAAGGAGTATGTTGTGAGTTTCCTTATATAAAGGATATTGACTGAGTAGTCGAATAGAAATGAGGCAACAGTTTCAGGGACTATATTCTTCATACATCGATTTCTCATGTTTTTTCTTGTCCACCACTGAGAGGAGGTAGGTTAATCCCAGGGCTACCTACCCTAAAAGATAAGATGAGTCTGGAATAATGAGAGGGCCTCAAAAGAAGATTCTGTTGAATCACTAATGAAGAAGGTACACACAGTGTTCCAGTCCTGTTAACCATGATGTTTCAATGGCATGACTGCCGGTATCTCTTACTACTGTATTCCGCCCACTGGACTGATCCTGCTCCAGTGTGGCTCCAACCCAGAAAGGAAGGGAAGAATGGGTCAATGTGATGATGGAGAGGTAGATAGGGACCACATGCAGATCTTGGTAAGGGTTTTGGTTTTTCTTTCTTGTTTTTTTTTTTTCTTACTCTTATATTTAATTGTTTTTAAAAAACCATCCAGGGGAAGCTGGGTGGCTCAGTCATTTAGTGTGTGCCTTCAGCTCGGGTCATGATCCCAGTGTCCTGGGATCAAGCCCCACATTGGGCTCCCTGCTTTGTGGGAATCCTGCATCTTCCTCCCCCACTCCTCCTGCTTGTGTTCCTGCTCTTGCTGTTTCTCTCTCTCTCTCCCTCTCTGACAAATAAATAAATAAAATCTTTAAAAAAATTAATAGAGCCATCCAAGTTGGTAAGGAAGAAGTAAAACTTTCACTCTTTGCAGATGACATGATACTATAAATAGAAAACCCTATAGACCACCAAACACTGCTACAGCTGAGAACTAAATTCAGTTTTGGTCTTTCTTATAAGAGCAATGGAAACCATTGCACTTTTTTTTTTTTTTCATAGTCAGTGTTGTTTATTAATTTTGATGGAAAATATTTCTTAAAATATTAGCAAATATAAACAGCCTATAAGAAAAGAAACAAACTAATAGTTCAATCAATTCAACACATACCCAACAACCATCGGTACCAAGCAGAACTTAACATAGGAATGTGAGGGCCATTTAACCTTGGGAAATACATATTAGAGCAATTCAGCACATTTGTGAATGGAGAGGAGGAAAAATAATGCATTGTCATCATGCTTATTGCCAAAAAAAATGTGTTTGATAAAATAGAATATCCTACATGATATAACAAACAAAAGCAAAAACACGTTAGCAAGTGAGGAATAATTTGGCATAGCTGTTTACAGAATTATCTATAATCACAAAATTAATGTGTATTATTCTTAGGTATGTTTTTGTAGTTCTACTTTATTAATATATGTCCATACACAGATACAGTATTGTTTTGATATTCAATTTTTACATGAAAAGCAATAGTTACTTGTTTGTAATTTGCTTTTTTCCCAGTTGATATTATGGATTTATCCATAATAATATCCATATCTGTAGGATGGTTCATTTGTTTTAACTCATGTGTAATATTCCATTCTATGATTCAGACATAGGATGTTTATAAATTCAATTGAAGGACAGGTAGAGGATTTGTGTTCATTTGTTATGGAGAGATGTGGCAATCATCCTTGGACATAGCTTCTTAATGCAAATTTTCATCCAAGTAGAATTACTAGGTGGATGGTTTATAGGCATTTTCAACTCCTCATCTACTGCCAGTATGCTCTAACAGGTGTAACAATAAATTGGTAATGCCATCAGAAATAACTAAGTTCCCATTTCCCCATATCCTCACCAAAATTTAGTTTATCAGTTTTAATATTTTTTAAAAAAACTGGCAATGAGACTGTTTTCTGTAATGTTCAAATTTACATAATTTTTATGATTGCTAATAAGATTTGTGTGGGTTTTGATGATGAGTAGAGTTCCTATCAGAACACTTATTCACAAATTTGTCTATTTTTAAAACTGAGCTATTCATTTAACATTTAATTGAATGAAATCTTGCTGTATGTTATATTAAAATATTTTGTTGCCTACATGAATTCTCCTACCTGTAGCATAACGCTTTATTTCACTTCTCTTGTCTTTTTTTTTTTACATTCTTTTTTTTTTAAATTTTTATTTTTTATAAACATATATTTTTATCGCCAGGGGTACAGGTCTGTGAATCGCCAGGTTTACACACTTCACAGCACTCACCAAAGCACATACCCTCCCCAATGTCCATAACCCCACCCCCCTTCCCCCAACCCTTCTCCCCCCAGCAACCCTCAGTTTGTTTTGTGAGATTAAGAGTCACTTATGGTTTGTCTCCCTCCCAATCCCATCTTGTTTCATTGATTCCTCTCCTACCCACTTAAGCCCCCATGTTGCATCACCACTTCCTCATATCAGGGAGATCATATGATAGTTGTCTTTCTCTGCTTGACTTATTTCGCTAAGCATGATACACTCTGGTCCCATCCATGTTGTTGCAAATGGCAAGATTTCATTTCTTTTGATGACTGCATAGTATTCCATTGTGTATATATACCACATCATCTTGATCCATTCATCTGTTGATGGGCATCTAGGTTCTTTCCATAGTTTGGCTATTGTGAACATTGCTGCTATAAAATTCGGGTGCACGTGCCCCTTTGGATCATGACGTTTGTATCTTTAGGGTAAATACCCAGAGTGCAATTGCTGGGTCATAGGGCAGTTCTATTTTCAACATTTTGAGGAAACTCCATGCTGTTTTCCAGAGTGGTTGCACCAGCTTGCATTCCCACCAACAGTGGGAATCTCCGCATCCTCTCCAGCATCTGTCATTTCCTGACTTGTTGATTTTAGCCATTCTGACTGGTGTGAGGTGATATCTCATTGTGGTTTTGATTTGTATTTCCTTGATGCCGAGTGATATGGAGCACTTTTTAATGTGTCTGTTGGCCATCTGGATGTCTTCTTGGCAGAAATGTCTGTTCATGTCCTCTGCCCATTTCTTGATTGGATTATTTGTTCTTTGGGTGTTGAGTTTGCTAAGTTCTTTATAGATTTTGGACACTAGTCCTTTTTCTGATATGTCGTTTGCAAATATCTTCTCCCATTCTGTCAGTTGTCTTTTGATTTTGTTAACTGTTTCCTTTGCTGTGCAAAAGCTTTTGATCTTGATGAAATCCCAATAGTTCATTTTTGTCCTTGCTTCCCTTGCCTTTGGCGATGTTCCTAGGAAGATGTTGCTGTGGCTGAGGTCGAAGAGGTTGCTGCCTGTGTTCTCCTCAAGGATTTTGATGGATTCCTTTCGCACATTGAGGTCCTTCATCCATTTTGAGTCTATTTTCGTGTGTGGTGTAAGGAAATGGTCCAATTTCATTTTTCTGCATGTGGCTGTCCAATTTTCCCAGCACCATTTATTGAAGAGGCTGTCTTTTTTCCATTGGACATTCTTTCCTGCTTTGTCGAAGATGAGTTGACCATAGAGTTGAGGGTCTATTTCTGGGCTCTCTATTCTGTTCCATTGATCTATGTGTCTGTTTTTGTGCCAGTACCATGCTGTCTTGATGATGACAGCTTTGTAATAGAGCTTGAAGTCCGGAATTGTGATGCCACCAACGTTGGCTTTCTTTTTCAATATCCCTTTCGCTATTCGAGGTCATTTCTGGTTCCATATAAATTTTAGAATTATTTGTTCCATTTCTTTGAAAAAGATGTATGTTACTTTGATAGGAATTGCATTAAATGTGTAGATTGCTTTAGGTAGCATAGACATTTTCACAATATTTATTCTTCCAATCCAGGAGCATGGAACATTTTTCCATTTCTATATGTCTTCCTCAATTTCTTTCATGAGTACTTTATAGTTTTCTGAGTATAGATTCTGTGCCTCTTTGGTTAGGTTTATTCCTAGGTATCTTATGGTTTTGGGTGCAACTGTAAATGGGATGGACTCCTTAATTTCTCTTTCTTCTGTCTTGTTGTTGGTGTAGAGAAATGCAACTGATTTCTGTGCATTGATTTTATATCCTGACACTTTACTGAATTCCTGTACAAGTTCTAGCAGTTTTGGAGTGGAGTCTTTTGGGTTTTCCACATATAGTATCATATCATCTGCGAAGAGTGATAATTTGACTTCTTCTCTGCCAATTTGGATGCCTTTAATTTCCTTTTGTTGTCTGATTGCTGAGGCTAGGACCTCTAGTACTATGTTGAATAGCAGTGGTGATAATGGACATCCCTGCCGTGTTCCTGACCTTAGCGGAAAAGCTTTCAGTTTTTCTCCATTGAGAATGATATTTGCGGTGGGTTTTTCATAGATGGCTTTGATGATATTGAGGTATGTGCCCTCTATCCCTACATTTTGAAGAGTTTTGATCAGGAAGGGATGCTGTACTTTGTCAAATGCTTTTTCAGCATCTATTGAGAGTATCATATGGTTCTTGTTCTTTCTTTTATTGATGTATTGTATCACATTGACTGATTTGCAGATGTTGAACCAACCTTGCAGCCCTGGAATAAATCCCCCTTGGTCGTGGTGCATAATCCTTTTAATGTACTGTTGAATCCTATTGGCTAGTATTTTGGTGAGAATTTTCGCATCTGTGTTCATCAAGGATATTGGTCCATAGCTCTCTTTTTTGATGGGATCCTTGTCTGGTTTTGGGATCAAGGTGATGTTGGCCTCATAAAATGAGTTTGGAAGTTTTCCTTCCATTTCTATTTTTTGGAACAGTTTCAGGAGAATAGGATTAGTTCTTCTTTAAATGTTTGTTAGAATTCCCCCGGGAAGCCATCTGGCTCTGGGCTTTTGTTTGTTTGGAGATTTTTAATGACTGTTTCAATCTCCTTACTGGTTATGGGTCTATTCAGGCTTTCTATCTTCCTGGTTCAGTTGTGGTAGTTTATATGTTTCTAGGAATGTATCCATTTCTTCCAGATTATCAAATTTGTTGGCGTAGAGTTGCTCATAGTATGTTCTTATAATAGTTTGTATTTCTTTGGTGTTAGTTGTGATCTCTCCTCTTTCATTCATGATTTTATTTATTTGGGTCCTTTCTCTTTTCTTTTTGATAAGTCTGGCCGGGGCTTATCAATTTTATTAATTCTTTCAAAGAACCAGCTCCTAGTTTCGTTGATTTGCTCTATTGTTTTTTTGGTTTCTATTTCATTGATTTCGTCTCTGATCTTTACGATTTCTCTTCTCCTGCTGGGCTTAGGGTTTCTTTCTTGTTCTTTCTCCAGCTCCTTTAGGTGTAGGGTTAGGTTGTGTACCTGAGATCTTTCTTGTTTCTTGAGAAAGGCTTGTACCGCTATATATTTTCCTCTCAGGACTGCCTTTGTTGTGTCCCACAGATTTTGAACCGTTATGTTTTCATTATCATTTGTTTCCATGATTTTTTTCAATTCTTCTTTAATTTCCTGGTTGACCCATTCATTCTTTAGAAGGATGCTGTTTAGTCTACATGTATTTGGGTTCTTTCCAAACTTCCTCTTGTGGTTGAGTTCTAGCTTTAGAGCATTGTGTTCTGAAAATATGCAGGGAATGATCCCAATCTTTTGATACCGGTTGAGTCCTGATTTAGGACCGAGGATGTGATCTATTCTGGAGAATGTTCCATGTGCACTAGAGAAGAATGTGTATTCTGTTGCTTTGGGATGAAATGTTCTGAATATATCTGTGATGTCCATCTGGTCCAGTGTGTCGTTTAAGGCCTTTATGTCCTTGTTGATCTTTTGCTTGGATGATCTGTCCATTTCAGTGAGGGGAGTGTTAAAGGCCCCTACTATTATTGTATTATTGTTGATGTGTTTCTTTGATTTTGTTATTAATTGGTTTAAATAGTTGGCTGCTCCCACATTGGGGGCATAGATATTTAAAATTGTTAGATCTTCTTGTTGGACAGACCCTTTGAGTATGATATAGTGTCCTTCCTCATCTCTTATTCTAGTCTTTGGCTTAAAATCTAATTGATCTGATATAAGGATTGCCACTCCTGCTTTCTTCTGTTGTCCATTAGCATGGTAAATTCTTTTCTACCCTCTCACTTTAAATCTGGAGGTGTCTTCAGGCTTAAAATGAGTTTCTTGGAGGCAACATATAGATGGGTTTTGTTTTTTTATCCATTCTGATACCCTGTGTCTTTTGATTGGGGCATTTAGCCCATTAACATCCAGGGTAACTATTGAGAGATATGAATTCAGTGCCATTGTATTGCCTGTAAGGTGACTGTTACTGTATATGGTCTCTGTTCCTTTCTGATCTACCACTTGTAGGCTCTCTCTTTGCTTAGAGGACCCCTTTCAATATTTCCTGTAGAGTTGGTTTGGTGTTTGCAAATTCTTTCAGTTTTTTTTGTCCTGGAAGCTTTTAATCTTTCCTTCTGGATATAGTATTCTTGGCTGCATGTTTTTCTCATTTAATGCTCTGAAAATATCATGCCACCTCTTTCTGGCCTGCCAGGTCTCTGTGGATAAGTCAGCTGCCAATCTAATGCTTTTACCATTGTATGTTACAGACTTCTTTTCCCGGGCTGCTTTCAGGATTTTCTCTTTGTCACTGAGACTTGTAAATTTTACTATTAGGTGACGGGGTGTGGGCCTATTCTTATTGTATTTGAGGGGTGTTCTCTGAACCTCCTGAATTTTGATGCTCGTTCCCTTTGCCATATTGGGGAAATTCTCCCCAATAATTCTCTCCAGTATACCTTCTGCTCCCTCTCTCTTTCTTCTTCTTCTGGAATCCCAATTATTCTAATGTTGTTTCATTTATGGTGTCACTTATCTCTCGAATTCTCTCCTCGTGGTCCAGTAGCTGTTTGTCCTTCTTTTGCTCAGCTTCTTTATTCTCTGTCATTTGGTCTTCTATATCACTAATTCTTTCTTCTGCCTCGTTTATCCTAGAAGTGAGAGCCTCCATTTTTGACTGCACCTCATTAATACCTTTTTTGATTTCAACTTGTTTAGATTTTAGTTCTTTTATTTCTCCAGAAAGGGCTTTTATATCTCCTGAGAGGGTTTCTCTACTATCTTCCATGCCTTTTTCGAGCCCAGCTAGAACCTTGAGAATTGTCATTCTGAACTCTAGATGTGACATATTACCAATGTCTGTATTGATTAGGTCCCTAGCCTTCGGTACTACCTCTTGTTCTTTTTTTGTGGTAAATTTTTCCGCCTTGTCATTTTGTCCAGATAAGAGTATATGAAGGAGCAAGTAAAATACTAAAAGGGTGGCAACAACCCCAGGAAAATATGCTTTAGCCAAATCAGAAGAGATCCCAAATCGTGAGGGGGAGAAAGGGGATAAAAAGAGGTTCAAAAAGAAAGAAAAAAAAAAAAAAGAAAAGAATTTAAAAAAAGAAAACGAGTAAAGAAAAATATAAAAAAGAAAATATATATATATTAGATAAACTAGTTAAAAAACGTTAAAAAAGAAAAGGGTAAAAGTTAAAAAAATTTTAACAGAAGAAGAGAAAAAAAAATGAAAGAAAAAAATTAAATTAACTGAAAGACTGAAAAAATCACAGGGAGAAAGCCATGAGTTCCGTGCTTTGCTTTCTCCTCCTCTGGAATTCTGCTGCTCTCCTTGGTATTGAAACCGCACTTCTTGGTAGGTGAACTTGGTCTTGGCTGGATTTCTTGTTGATCTTCTGGGGGAGGGGCCTGGTGTAGTGATTCTCAAGTGTCTTTGCCCCTGGCGGAATTGCACCACCCTTACCACGGGCCAGGCTGAGTAATTCGCTTGGGTTTGCTTTCAGGAGCTTTTGTTCCCTGAGCGCTTTCCGTAGAGTTCTGGAGGACGGGAATAAAAATGGCGGCCTCCTGGTCTCTGGCCCGGAGCAGCCGAAAGCCCCAGGGCCCCACTCCTCAGTGCGTCCTCAGAGAATAGCGTCCAGTAACTCCCATCTGCCTGACCTACGGCCGTGCTCCGAGCTCACTGAGCCTGTGGCTGGTTCAAGGTAACACCGAGTTGTGAGATCACTGTTGGCTCTGTCTCTGTAGCCGGCTTTCCGATTCAAATACCCGCAAGCTCTGCGACACTCAGACACCTCTGATCCTTCTATCACCCTGCGGGACCTGAGGCCACGCTGACCCCGCGCCACGTTTAGCCTCTGGAGTGATGTCCTTCAGGGGAACAGACTTTTAAAAGTCCTGATTTTGTGCTCTGTTTCTCCGCCGCTTGCCGGGAGCCGGCCCCTCCCCCGGGGGTCTATCTTCCCGTCGTTTTGGATTCACTTCTCCGCCAGTCCTACCTTTCAGAAAGTGGTTGTATTTCTGTTTCCAGAATTGCTGTTCTTCTTCTCTTCGATCTGCCGATGGATTTGCAGGTGTTTGCAATCTTTAGATAAGCTATCTAGCTGATCTCCTGCTAGCTGAAGTAATCTCAGCCTGCTACTTCTCCGCCATCTTGACTCCTCCCCCTCAGAAACCATTGCACTTTATTTCATTTTTGTATTGTTATTTTTAGCATGGGAGACCCATGCTAAGTTTGAATTTTGAAAATATCACTCTGTGTGTGTTGTGTGTGGAGGTAGAAGGTGTCGGGTATGTGAAGAGGACTGCATAGGAAGCCAATACCACAGGTTAGATAACAAATGAAGGGTTTGGTTCCAGGTAGGATGGTGGCAGTGGGAATGGAGAGTGGACTCAGATTCTGGAATGCAACATGAAATGCTAGCAGCAAGGAGGCTGTGGAAGGAGGATGATGAGTTTGGTCTTGGGTGTGCCTATGCGTCCCAGGAGGTGATAGCTGGTGGGAGTTTAGATGTACACATCTGGATTCAGAGATATCTTGGATGACATGTTTAAATTGGGAGCCTTCTGCATGTCAATGATAATTGAGAGTGGGAGATAGTCCATGGCAAGAAGAGCCATGGGCTTTGGAATCAAGAACAAAGAAGTTCCCCAGTGTCTATGTGTCAGGGAAAGGGGGAGCTGGCAAAGGAGATTTAGCACATGGAATTGGGGAGGGAGGCCTGGGGAGCATGGTGTCCCAGGACTCCAGGGAGGAGAGTGCCTCAAGAAGCGGGGAAGGCAACTAACATGGAAGTACTTGAATTTCATGAGAGCTGTCTGGGGCAGTGGTGAATGTAGCATGCTGAAGAGGACACAGAAGGTGAGAAAATGGAAAAGCAAAAGTAAGTCTTTTAAGAAGTTAGATTATGAGGGAGAAGAAGAAGAGTCATAGGGTTGAGGAGAATTTGAACAGATTTTTAAGTGTCTTGGGGAGTGGAGTATGGTGGGGGGGGTGAAAGAGTTAGGTTCTGAAATTTATATCTCTTCAAATATTTTTTGAATCATTAGCCCAAAAGAACAAATGTTACGGGGTGCAGGATTCTGACTAGTATTGCTATATTCTACTACCTTGCATGATACTTTGTATGTGGAGGTGTAACTTAAATATAAGTGATCATGCAGGGAGTAGCTGTCTTGAAAAATGAGAACGAAGTCTACAGGAGGATGAGACACAGAAGTTAGAGAAGAAAAAAAAGGGGTGAGAGACGTCTTATGTCTCCCAGCCAGCTAGGTATAATACATGCTGTCCTGTCCAAAATTCTTAACTCTGCTCCTTAAAGTGTAAAAATAGCCCCTGGCCTCTGCCCTCCACTGTTGTCCAGCACTGTATGTTTCATCACTTAATAGAGCACATTTTTTGATCAGCTCATACCCCTGGGTACAGGTCCTGTTTCTGTCTTTGAGCATACACTATGCCTATAACAGACAGTTTGAGCTCTCTCCCTTTCCCTCTCCAAATAATCCCCATAAGCACAACCCATCACACTACACCTCCATTGCTGGACCTAGCCATCACCCAGGCAGCCAGGAACCCAACATTGCCAGCTCTGGATAGCAGGCCCTGCCTTTGCAAAGGGAAAAGGAACAAGCCCCAGAAGTGCGGGCGTGGGAAGAGTTTGTGCCTGGGAAAGGGATAAAGTATGAGGAGTCTGTTTGCCAAACATCCCACTTAGCCATGTTTTCCAATGCTAGTGCCTACTGGAGACTGGATGAGGAAACTCTCAGAGTATTTCTTTGCCCAGGAATGAAGAAGGCGAACTTTCTCAAAAAACCTGTGATACATGAGAATTTAGATTTCTGTAGTTAACTGTGCTGTGGTCCATCCAAATATAATGGGCTTATTTTTTATTTTTATTTTTTTCATACAACAAAAAACATTCCTTATTTCCTAAGGATCTAGCTATTAGATCCAGGCAAACAAATAGTCTATTTAGAATAGTAAACAACAAAAAAAATCTACATGGTGTGAGTGTGGGCATGGAGATGGGGATAGCTCTCTCTCCTACTTGCCTGTGGCTAATTGTTCATCTCCAGCCCTCCTTCACTAATCAAGCACAGAGAGGTAGACAGCACACATAAACCCCATGTAGACTCATTCACACCTGGGGATGACCCTGTCTGACGGCCTTTACTGGGTACACTAAATACTGTCAAGCTCTGGGCAGTTGTACTTACTCTGTGGAAACATCTGTCCTTCAGTAAGATAGTGAAGTGATAATTCAAGCAGCTGCTGGTAGTGAGCCCAAACATAAACAGGAGAGCAGTGGCAGAAAGGACATGTCAAATTGAGGATGAAAGAAGACTTTTTCCATGGACATTGCAGGGAGTGGTAGAATCCTGTGTATTAGTCTAATTTTAATTCTTGGATTTTGGGTGCTGTAGATTTTTAGCATTCATTTGTGGTGCTCTCCTTATGCTTGGCCATGGTGGTACATCTTAAATTTAGTTCGATTGTCCTAGTTTGACCTTCTGACTTGACCTTTCAGTAACAGGAATCTGTGCTTCTGGAAAAAGGAGTAGTGTGGGGTTAAGATCCTGTAGGTAAAACAGCAGTCCCTAGGCAAAGATTGAAAATCAATATCTCAAAGGATCTGATTTGATGGACAGGGAATGGGGCATGACAAGAGCCTATGACAGTGGTGACACCTTAGCTCAGAGTGGTATCTCTGGAGAAGGACCTTGGCTAGCAACTGGGAATATGGGAGGGTCTAAATGGGAGGATCCAGCAAGCACTAAGCTTTTTCTCTAGCCTTAGGAGAACACTGAATTATTAGTCATTCTGGTGGGAATCTCAGGTGGTTGACTGGATGACTTGGGAATTAGTGACAGTACATCTTGGTGGCCTCAGTTCCTCAGAGGTTGCACTGTCAGAAGACATACAGTGTTGGGCTTGGTTCTACACTGTGACTACACATTAGAATTAACTGCAGACCTTACTGCTGGTGCCCAGGCTTCAGCTACTCATTGGCTTACCTAGGTACTCTGGGGTGGAAAGATATATTGGAACTTTTAGGAGTAACAAGGATAATTCTAACTCATAGCCAAGGACTGAGATGTTCAGTAACTACCTGGACTACTAACCTCCTCTTTCTGTTGCAATGGGGCTGTTAGCACACTCCTTCTCCTGGTTGCATTTGGCTCAAAAACAAGGCAGGAATTTCTATGTCTCACTGAATTAAGTTAGGATAAATTTGAAGTAGATTCTGGTAAGTAAATCTGTATTTGGTAAACCCTAAAGGAACCACCAAAAAAAAAAAAAAACCCAAAACTAAAAAATGATGAAAAATTTAAAGGAATTAAAATATTAGACTAAGAAATAATGCAAAGGAACATAGTAAAAGAGTAATAGAGAAAGAAAAAGACATGAGACCCATAGAAAACAATGTGTAAATGGCAGATATAAATCCAGCTCTGTCAATAATAATGTTGAATGTGGAAGAATCAAACAATCTAATCAAGTAAGCAATATAAAAGGCAGAAGTTGTCACACTGGATAAAAATACAAGGGGGAGACAAACTATGAGAGACTGTGGAGTCTGAGAAACAAACTGAAGGTTTTGGAGGGGAGGGGAATGAGGAGTTGGGTAAGCATAGTGGCACGTATTGCATGGAGCCCTGGGTGTGGTGCATAAACAGTGAATTCTGGAACACTGAAAAGAAACAAGATTAAAAAAAATTACAAGACCCAAATATATTTTCTAATAGAGAGCAAAATTTAGATTCAAAGATATAAATAGGTTGAAAGTAAAACGATGATAAATCTATGTCATGGAAAGGGCAGCTATAAGAGAACTGGAGTGGCTCTAGTAATATTAGATAAAATAGACTTTAAAGACAAAAAATTGCTACTAGAGATAAAGAGTGATATACTATAATGATAAAAGGGTTGACCCATTAAAAAGATACAACAATTTTATACACAAATACATCTAACAACAAAGGCCCAAAATATATGAAGCAACAACTAAAAAAAAAAAACAAACTTGAAGGGGAAATGAAATTCAATAATGGATGTTAGTTGGAGACTTGAAGAAATCAATTTCATAATGGATAGAAAATTTAGGCAAAGATCTACAAGGAGATAGAAGGCTTGAACAGCATTATAAACCAACTCCACTGCACAGGTGCTTTACCCAACCACAGCAGAACATACGCTCTTTAAAAAATTTTAATTTTTTCAGCTTTCTGAGCTATAATTGACACAGCATTGTTTAAGTTTAAGGTATACAATATGTTTATTTGTACACATATTGTAAAATGATTATTGTAATAGGGCTAGGTAGCACCTTCATCACCTTACATAATTATCTTTTATTTTCTGTAGTGAGAACATTTAAAATCTACTTTTACCAACGTCAAAGTATATAATCACCAATCACAATGGATCCTTAGAGCGTACTCACCTTATAATTGGAATTCTGTATACTTGGCATTCTTCCACCTCCCAAGCCCTGGCAACCACAATTCTACCGTATTTTTATGAATTCAGCTTTTTTGATTCC
This sequence comes from Mustela erminea, assembly GCF_009829155.1. NCBI lineage: Eukaryota > Metazoa > Chordata > Mammalia > Carnivora > Mustelidae > Mustela > Mustela erminea. The sequence goes on from NC_045629.1 coordinate 1,602,983, forward strand.
ACATGAATCATGTTTGGGCTATCTGGGGTCTTTTGTGGTTTCATACAAATTTTAGGATTTTTTTTTTCTATTTCTGTGAAAACTGCTTTTGTAATTTTTTTTAAGTCTCTTGATCAGGAACATGAGACATCATTCTAATATTTGTGTCTTCTTTAATTTCATTCTTCAAAGTCTTATAGTTTTCAGTGTAGAGATCTTTATTCTCCTTGGATAAATTTATTCCTAAGTTTTTACATATTTTTAATTGTATAATTGACATACAATATTATATTAGTTTCAGGTGTACAATAAAGTGATTCAACATTTGTATACATTGCAGAATGATTACACAATAAGTCTAGTTCCTATCTGTCACCATATAAAGTCAGTGCAATATTATATATTTCCCATGTTGTACATCACAGACCCATGACTTATTCATTTATAACTGGAAGTTTGTATTTCTTAATCTCTTTCATCTATTTCACCCTCTCCAACCTCCCTTCCTTCTGGCAACCACCAATTTGTTCTTTGTATCTCTAAATCTGGGTTTTGTTTGCTTGTTTGTTTTGTTGTTTAGATTCCACATATAAGTAAAATCATACAGTATTTGCCTTTCTCTGTCTGACTTATTTCATTTAGCAAAATACCTTCAGCTTCCATCCATGTAAGAGTTCATTCTGTTTTTATGTCTGAGTAGTATTCCACTGTGTGTGTGTATGTGTGTGTATGTGTGTGTGACATCTTCTTTATCCTCTCATCCATCAGTGGACACTTAAGTTGTTTCCATATCTTGGTTACTGTAAAAAATACTATAGTGAACACAAGTGAGCATATATCTTTTTTTTTTTTGCTTTGTTTTTCTTTTTTGCTTATTTTTTTGAATTAATGCTTTCATTTTCTTCAAACAGAATTCTATGGTTTCAGATCTTACATTCAGATGTCCAATTTATTTTGAGTTCATTTTTATACATGGTGTAAGATAGTGGTCTAGTTTCATACTTTTGCATGTAGTTGTCCAGTTCTCTGAAGAGACTGTCCTTACCCCATTGTATATTCTTGTTTCATACTTTTGCATGTAGTTGTCCAGTTCTCTGAAGAGACTGTCCTTACCCCATTGTATATTCTTGCCCCTTCCTTGTAAATTAATTGAACATATATGTATGAGTTTATTTAATCTGTTTTACTGATGTGTCTGTTTTTATTCCACTATTGTATTGTTTTGATTACCGTAGCTTCATAGTGTAGTGTGAAATGAGGGTGCATGATACCCCTGACTTTGTTGTTCTTTCTCAAGATTTTTTGGCTACTTGGGTCATTTTGTAATTCCATATACATTTCAGAATTGTTTTTTCTAGTTTTGTGAAAAATGCCAAAGGAGTTTTAATGGGGTTAGCACTGAGTCTGTAGATTGCTTTGGGTGTATGGACATTCTAACAATGTTAATTCTTCCAATCCATGGTAGATCTTTCCATTTATTTGTGTCTTCTTCAATTTCTTTCATCAATGTCTTAAGAGTTTTCAGTCTACAGATCTTTCATCTTCTTGGTCAAGTTTACTCCTAGATATTTTATGGTTTTTGATACAATTGCAAGTGGAATTATCTTGATCTCCCTTTCTGATAGTTATTATTAGTTTATAGAAACTCAACAGATTTTTATATATTAATTTTATATCCTATATCTTGTATCACTTTGTTGAATTCATTGACTAGTTCTAACAGTTTTTTGATGGAATCTTTAGGTTTTTCTATTTATGGCATTGTGTCACCTGGAAATTCTCTGAGTGGATTGTGCCTTTCTGCTGGCTTTGGCTAGGTTCCTGAAGAGTGTAGGGAGTGGGGCATACTTAAACAGCTTTCCCATTTATGGCATCTTCCATTCCAATTTGTATGCCTTTTAAAAAAAATTTTATTGCCTAATTGCTGTGCTTAGGACTACCAATAATATGTTGAATAAAAGTGAGAAGAGTGGGAATCATGTCTTGTTTTTGATCTCATAGGTAAAGCTATCAGCTTTTCATTACTGATGAGTGGTGAGTATGATATTAGCTGTGGGTTTTTCATATGTGTTGTTGAGATAAGTTCTTTCCATACACACTTGGTTGTGTGTTTTTACCAAATGGATGTTGAATTTTGTCAAAAGCTTTTATCTGCATCCATTGAGATTATTAAAATATGGTCTATCACATTCATTGATTTACAAATGTTGAAGCATCCTTGCATACCTGAATAAATCCCTCTTGATTATGGTGTGTGATCCCTTTAACGTACTGCTAACCTGGTTTTCTAATATTTTGTTAAGCATTTTTGCAACTTGTTCATCAGGAATATTGGCTTGTACTTATTATTATTACTGTTATTATTATTATTTTTAATGTGTGGTGGTCATTCTGGTTTTGGTATCAGGGTAATGCTGGCTTCATAAAATGAATTTGTAGGCATTACCTCCTCTTCAACTTTCTGGAAGAGTTTGAGAAGGCTATGTCTTAAATCTTTGAATATTTGGTAGAATTTACCAGTGATGCCATCTGGTCCTGGACTTTTGCTAGTTAAAAGTTTTTGATTACTGATTTAATTTCCTCACTAATAATCAGTCTATTCAGACTCTCTATTTCTTTATGATTCAGTCTTGGAATATTGTAAGTTTATAGGAGTTAGTACATTTCTTCTAGGTTGTCCAATTTGTTGGCATATAATTATTCATAGTAGTCTCATGATCCTTTGTATTTCTATGGAATCAGTTGTAACTACTTTCATTTCTGATTTTATTTATTGTTGTTACTAACTTTCACTTCTGATTTTATTTATTGGAACTCTGTCTCTTCTTTCCATGATGAATCTAGCTTAAGGTTTGTCAATTTTGTTCATTTTTTTCAAGAACCAGATCTTAGTTTTATTGTTCTTTACTATTGTCTTTTTAGTCTCTATTTCATTTATGATCTTTATTTTTTTCTTTCTTCTACTAACTTTGAGCTTTGTTTGTTCTTCTTTTTCTAGTTCCTTGAAGTATAAAGTTAAATTGTTTTTGTGAGATTTCTTTTGTTTCTTAAGGTTGTCCTGTATTGCTATGAACTTTCCTATTAGAACTGTTTTTACTGCAGCCTATAATTCTGGTACTTGCATTTCCATTTTCGTTTGTCTAGGTATTTTTTCATTTCTCCTTTGATTTCCTATAGTACCCAGTAGTTGTTCAGTAGTTAACAGTTCTTTAATCTCCATGTATTTGTAACTTTTTTCTTGCAATTGATTTGTAATTTTATACCATTGTGGTAGAAATGTTTCATGATATGATTTCAGTCTTCTTGAATTTGAGATTTGTTTTGTGGCCTAATACATTATCTATCCAAGAGAATGTTCTATATGCATTTGAGAAGAATGTGTATTCTACTATTTTGGGGTGGCATGTTCTATTAAGTCTTTCTGGTCTGATGCATCTTTAAGATCAATGCTTCCTTATTTGTTTTCTGATTGGATGATCTATCCACTGAAGGGTGTTGACGTTCCCTATTATTGTAGTGCTTTCCATTCCCTCCTTTAGGTCTGTTAGTATTTGTTTTATATGTTTTAGTGCTCCAATGTAGAGTAGATATATACTTATAAATGTATCTTCTTGCTGGATTGATCACTTTACCATTATGTGATGCCCCTCTTCGTCTTCTAGTACAGTCTTTATTTTAAAGATTATTTTGTTTGATACAAATATAGCTACACCAGCTTTCTTTACAGTTCTATTTGTATGGAATATCTTTTTCACTTTTTACCTTCAGTCCATCTGTATCTTGTAGGTGGTATACAGATGTGTCCTTTAAAAAAACAAAAAAACCATTCAGCTGTCCTGTTTTTGATTAGACAACTTAGTCCATTTAATTTAAGGTAATTACTATTTTTTTAAAGATTTTATTTATTTATTTAACAGACAGAGATCACAAGTAGGCAGAGAGACAGGCACAGAGAGAGGAGGAGGCAGGCTCCCCGCTGAGCAGAAAGCCCCATGCTGGGCTTGATCCCAGGACCCTGGGATCATGACCTGAGCAGAAGGCAGAGGCTTTAACCCACTGAGCCACCCAGGCGCCCCTAAGGTAATTATTGATAAATATATACTTATGCCATTTTGTTAATTGATTTGTGGTTGTTTTTGTAGTTTTTCTCTATTCATTTTTTCTTTTCTCTTCCTTGGTGGATTGTTGACCATTAGTTTTATGCTTAGATTTATCATTTTTGATGTATTTACAATAATTTTTTCTTTGTGGTTACTATGAGGTTCACACATATCATCCTATGTATATAACTGTCTATTTTTAGTTTAGAACACATTCCAAAAATACATTTTTACACTCCTCTTCCATGTTCTATGCTTTTGATGTCAAATTCTACACTTTTTTAACTTTGTGTATCTCATAAATTGTTATTGTATTTTTTAATTAATTATTGTAGTTTTTGACATTTTAATTATAATGTATCTTGGTGTGGGTTTCTTTGGGTTTATCTTATTTAGAAATTTCTAAGCTTCCTAGACCCAGATGTCTGTTTCCTTTCCTGGGTTAGAAATGATAAAAAAGAATATATATATGTAATTCAGCCATAAAAAAGAATAAAATCTTGTCATTTGCAATTGCATGGATGGAGCTAGAGAGTTTAATACTAAGTAAAATGAGTCAAATATCATATGATTTCACTCATATGTGGAATTTAGCAAACAAAACAAACAAAGGGAAAAAAAAAAGATATATATCAAGAAATACTCTTAAGTATAGAGAACAAACTGGTGGTTACCCGAGGAGAGGTGGGTAAGGGGATGGGGAAATAGGGGATGATGATGAAAGAGTACACTTACTATGATGAACATACAATATAAAATATATACAAATATATATAAAATATAAAAAACATAAAATATGATAAAAAAGAAATGTCCAATAAACCTGTCTTAACCAAAAGAAAAGAAACAACAACAACAACAAAACAAACCAAAGAAACCCCACAAAAAATAAAATTCTTATTTGGGAAGTGTTCTTCCTCTTCTAAATTTTCTGGAAGAGTTTGGTAAAATTTTCTTAAGGATCTAGGCCAGCAGTTATCTCTTTCTAAGAGATTTTAAATTACACATTCAGTCTACTTAATAGGTACAGAATAACTTGACTTTTCTGTTTGGTAATTTGTGTTTCCCAGGAATTGATCATTTCCTGTAAGTTTAATTTACAAATATATTTTTTGAATTCCATTAGCAGTATTCCCTTATTATCCTGCAGGATGTTTAGTGATTTATTTATTTAGTGATTTAGTGATTTATTTTTTCTTAATATTTTCTTAATATTGGTGACTTGTGTCTTCTCTCTTTTACTTGTTTATAGGTTTGTTGATTTCACTGATTTCTTTTTTCTTCAAAGAACCAAGTTTTCCCTAATTAATTTTTTTTCAATTTCATTGAGTTCTGTCTTTTCTTTATTATTTCCTTTCTTTTGATTGCTTTTGGTTTCCTTTGCTCTGCTTTTTCTTTCTTTTTTTTCCTCCTTTTTCTTTGAGGCTTAAATTATATTTTTGATTTGAGATCTTTCCTTTTCTCATTAGAAAGATTAAAAGCTATAAATTTCCATCTTATCAATGTTTTAGCTGTATCCTATAAATTTTCATATGTTATGCTTTCATTTTTATTCATTGGACACTTTTAAAGAATGTGCATTCTGTTGCCATTGGTTGGAGTGTTTTATAAATGTCAGTTAGATACTGTTGGTTGATGATGGTGTTTAGTTGCTTTACATCCTTGCTGATTTTCTGTCTAGTAGGTCTATAATTTCTGGGAGTACATGTTGTGGTCCTCAATTGCCATTTGCTTTCTTCTCCTTTCACCTCTGTTAGTTGAAGCTCTGGTGTTTCATGTATACAAATTTAGAATTGTTATATATTCTTGAAGGATTAATGTAATGCCCCCCTTTTTACTTTAATAATTAATTTGCCAAGAAGTCTACTTTACTGGATATTCATATGTTCACTCTGCTTTTTTAAAAACTTCTTTTTTTAAAAAGATTATTTTATTATTTATTTATTTATTTTTTTTAAATTTTTTATTTTTTATAAACATATATTTTTATCCCCAGGGGTACAGGTCTGTGAATCACCAGATTTACACACTTCACAGCACTCACCAAAGCACATACCCTCCCCAATGTCCATAATCCCACCCCCTTCTCCCAAACCCCCTCCCCCCAGCAACCCTCAGTTTGTTTTGTGAGATTAAGAGTCACTTATGGTTTGTCTCCCTCCCAATCCCATCTTGTTTCATTGATTCTTCTCCTACCCACTTAAGCCCCCATGTTGCATCACCACTTCCTCATATCAGGGAGATCATATGATAGTTGTCTTTCTCTGCTTGACTTATTTCGCTAAGCATGATACGCTCTAGTCCCATCCATGTTGTTGCAAAGGCAAGCTTTCATTTCTTTTGATGGCTGCATAGTATTCCATGGTGTATATATACCACATCTTCTTGATCCATTCATCTGTTGATGGACATCTAGGTTCTTTCCATAGTTTGGCTATTGTGAACATTGCTGCTATAAAATTCGGGTGCACGTGCCCCTTTGGATCATGACGTTTGTATCTTTAGGGTAAATACCCAGTAGTGCAATTGCTGGGTCATAGGGCAGTTCTATTTTCAACATTTTGAGGAACCTCCAGGCTGTTTTCCAGAGTGGCTGCACCAGCTTGCATTCCCACCAACAGTGTAGGAGGGTTCCCCTTTCTCCGCATCCTCGCCAGCATCTGTCATTTCCTGACTTGTTGATTTTAGCCATTCTGACTGGTGTGAGGTGATATCTCATTGTGGTTTTGATTTGTATTTCCCTGATGCCGAGTGATATGGAGCACTTTTTCATGTGTCTGTTGGCCATCTGGATGTCTTCTTAGCAGAAATGTCTGTTCATGTCCTCTGCCCATTTCTTGATTGGATTATTTGTTCTTTGGGTGTTGAGTTTGCTAAGTTCTTTATAGATTCTGGACACTAGTCCTTTACCTGATATGTCGTTTGCAAATATCTTCTCCCATTCTGTCAGTTGTCTTTTGATTTTGTTAACTGTTTCCTTTGCTGTGCAAAAGCTTTTGATCTTGATGAAATCCCAATAGTTCATTTTTGCCCTTGCTTCCCTTGCCTTTGGCGTTGTTCCTAGGAAGATGTTGCTGTGGCTGAGGTCGAAGAGGTTGCTGCCTGTGTTCTCCTCAAGGATTTTGATGGATTCCTTTCGCACATTGAGGTCCTTCATCCATTTTGAGTCTATTTTTGTGTGTGGTGTAAGGAAATGGTCCAATTTCATTTTTCTGCATGTGGCTGTCCAATTTTCCCAGCACCATTTATTGAAGAGGCTGTCTTTTTTCCATTGGACATTCTTTCCTGCTTTGTCGAAGATGAGTTGACCATAGAGTTGAGGGTCTATTTCTGGGCTCTCTATTCTGTTCCATTGATCTATGTGTCTGTTTTTGTGCCAGTACCATGCTGTCTTGATGATGACAGCTTTGTAATAGAGCTTGAAGTCCGGAATTGTGATGCCACCACCTTTGGCTTTCTTTTTCAATATCCCTTTCGCTATTCGAGGTCTTTTCTGGTTCCATATAAATTTTAGAATTATTTGTTCCATTTCTTTGAAAAAGATGTATGTTACTTTGATAGGAATTGCATTAAATGTGTAGATTGCTTTAGGTAGCATAGACATTTTCACAATATTTATTCTTCCAATCCAGGAGCATGGAACATTTTTCCATTTCTTTGTGTCTTCCTCAATTTCTTTCATGAGTACTTTATAGTTTTCTGAGTATAGATTCTGTGCCTCTTTGGTTAGGTTTATTCCTAGGTATCTTATGGATTTGGGTGCAATTGTAAATGGGATGGACTCCTTAATTTCTCTTTCTTCTGTCTTGTTGTTGGTGTAGAGAAATGCAACTGATTTCTGTGCATTGATTTTATATCCTGACACTTTACTGAATTCCTGTATAAGTTCTAGCAGTTTTGGAGTGGAGTCTTTTGGGTTTTCCACATATAGTATCATATCATCTGCGAAGAGTGATAATTTGACTTCTTCTTTGCCGATTTGGATGCCTTTAATTTCCTTTTGTTGTCTGATTGCTGAGGCTAGGACCTCTAGTACTATGTTGAATAGCAGTGGTGATAATGGACATCCCTGCTGTGTTCCTGACCTTAGCGTAAAAGCTTTCAGTTTTTCTCCATTGAGAATGATATCTGCGGTGGGTTTTTCATAGATGGCTTTGATAATATTGAGGTATGTGCCCTCTATTCCTACACTTTGAAGAGTTTTGATCAGGAAGGGATGCTGTACTTTGTCAAATGCTTTTTCAGCATCTATTGAGAGTATCATATGGTTCTTGTTCTTTCTTTTATTGATGTGTTGTATCACATTGACTGATTTGTGGATGTTGAACCAACCTTGCAGCCCTGGAATAAATCCCACTTGGTCGTGGTGAATAATCCTTTTAATGTACTGTTGAATCCTATTGGCTAGTATTTTGTTGAGTATTTTCGCATCTGTGTTCATCAAGGATATTGGTCTATAGCTCTCTTTTTTGATGGGATCCTTGTCTGGTTTTGGGATCAAGGTGATGCTGGCCTCATAAAATGAGTTTGGAAGTTTTCCTTCCATTTCTATTTTTTGGAACAGTTTCAGGAGAATAGGAATTAATTCTTCTTTAAATGTTTGGTAGAATTCCCCCGGGAAGCCATCTGGCTCTGGGCTTTTGTTTGTTTGGAGATTTTTAATGACTGTTTCAATCTCCTTACTGGTTATATGTCTGTTCAGGCTTTCTATTTCTTCCTGGTTCAGTTGTGGTAGTTTATATGTTTCTAGGAATGCATCCATTTCTTCCAGATTGTCAAATTTATTGGCGTAGAGTTGCTCATAGTATGTTCTTATAATAGTTTGTATTTCTTTGGTGTTAGTTGTGATCTCTCCTCTTTCATTCATGATTTTATTTATTTGGGTCCTTTCTCTTTTCTTTTTGATAAGTCTGGCCAGGGATTTATCAATTTTATTAATTCTTTCAAAGAACCAGCTCCTAGTTTCGTTGATTTGTTCTATTGTTTTTTTGGTTTCTATTTCATTGATTTCTGCTCTGATCTTTATGATTTCTCTTCTCCTGCTGGGCTTAGGGTTTCTTTCTTGTTCTTTCTCCAGCTCCTTTAGATGTAGGGTTAGGTTGTGTACCAGAGACCTTTCTTGTTTCTTGAGAAAGGCTTGTACCGCTATATATTTTCCTCTCAGTACTGCCTTTGTTGTGTCCCACAGATTTTGAACCGTTGTATTTTCATTATCATTTGTTTCCATGATTTTTTTCAATTCTTCTTTAATTTCCCGGTTGACCCATTCATTCTTTAGAAGGATGCTGCTTAGTCTCCATGTATTTGGAGTCTTTCCAAACTTCCTTTTGTGGTTGAGTTCTAGCTTTAGAGCATTGTGTTCTGAAAATATGCAGGGAATGATCCCAATCTTTTGATACCGGTTGAGTCCTGATTTAGGACCGAGGATGTGATCTATTCTGGAGAATGTTCCATGTGCACTAGAGAAGAATGTGTATTCTGTTGCTTTGGGATGAAATGTTCTGAATATATCTGTGACGTCCATCTGGTCCAGTGTGTCGTTTAAGGCCTTTATGTCCTTGCTGATCTTTTGCTTGGATGATCTGTCCATTTCAGTGAGGGGAGTGTTAAAGTCCCCTACTATTATTGTATTATTGTTTATGTGTTTCTTTGATTTTGTTATTAATTGGTTTATATAGTTGGATGCTCCCACGTTGGGAGCATAGATATTTAAAATTGTTAAATCTTCTTGTTGGACAGACCCTTTGAGTATGATATAGTGTCCTTCCTCATCTCTTATTATAGTCTTTGGCTTAAAATCTAATTGATCTGATATAAGGATTGCCACTCCTGCTTTCTTCTGATGTCCATTAGCATGGTCAATTCTTTTCCACCCCCTCACTTTAAATCTGGAGGTGTCTTCGGGCTTAAAATGAGTTTCTTGGAGGCAACATATAGATGGGTTTTGTTTTTTTATCCATTCTGATACCCTGTGTCTTTTGACAGGGGCATTTAGCCCATTAAAATTCAGAGTAACTATTGAGAGATATGAATTTAGTGCCATTGTATTGCCTGTAAAGTGACTGTTTCTGTATATGGTCTCTGTTCCTTTCTGATCTACCACTTGTAGGCTCTCTCTTTGCTTAGAGGACCCCTTTCAATATTTCTTGTAGAGCTGGTTTGGTGTTTGCAAATTCTTTCAGTTTTTGTTTGTCCTGGAAGCTTTTAATCTCTCCTTCTATTTTCAATGATAGCCCAGCTGGATATAGTATTCTTGGCTGCATGTTTTTCTCGTTTAGTGCTCTGAAAATATCATGCCAGCTCTTTCTGGCCTGCCAGGTCTGTGTGGATAAGTCAGCTGCCAATCTAATATTTTTACCATTGTATGTTACAGACTTCTTTTCCCGGGCTACTTTCAGGATTTTCTCTTTGTCACTGAGACTTGTAAATTTTACTATTAGGTGACGGGGTGTGGGCCTATTCTTATTGATTTTGAGGGGCGTTCTCTGAACCTCCTGAATTTTGATGCTCATTCCCTTTGCCATATTGGGGAAATTCTCCCCAATAATTCTCTCCAGTATACCTTCTGCTCCCCTCTCTCTTCTTCTTCTTCTGGAATCCCAATTATTCTAATGTTGTTTCGTCTTATGGTGTCACTTATCTCTCGAATTCTCCCCTCATGGTCCAGTAGCTGTTTGTCCCTCTTTTGGTCAGCTTCTTTATTCTGTGTCATTTGGTCTTCTATATCACTAATTCTTTCTTCTGCCTCATTTATCCTAGCAGTGAGAGCCTCCATTTTGATTGCACCTCATTAATAGCTTTTTTGATTTCAACTTGGTTAGATTTTAGTTCTTTTATTTCTCCAGAAAGGGCTTTTATATCTCTCGAGAGGGTTTCTCTAATATCTTCCATGCCTTTTTCGAGCCCGGCTAGAACCTTGAGAATTGTCATTCTGAACGCTAGATCTGACATATTACCAATGTCTGTATTGATTAGGTCCCTAGCCTTCGGTACTGCCTCTTGTTCTTTTTTTTGTGTTGAATTTTTCCGTCTTGTCATTTTGTCCAGATAAGAGTATATGAAGGAGCAAGTAAAATACTAAAAGGGTGGCAACAACACCAGGAAATATGCTTTAACCAAATTAGAAGAGATCCCAAATCGTGAGGGGGGAGAAAGGGGATAAAAAGAGGTTCAAAAAGGAAGAAAGAGAAAAAAAAAGAAAAAAGAAAAAAAAAGAAAAGAAAAGAATTTAAAAAAAAGAAAACAAATAAGAAAAATATAAAAAAGAAAAAATATATATATTAGATAAACTAGTTAAAAAAACGTTAAAAAAGAAAAAGGTAAAAGTTAAAAAAAAATTTTACCAGAAGGCGAGAAAAAAAAACAAAATAATGAAAAAGAAAAAAATTAAATTAACTGCAAGACTGAAAACAAAATCACAGGGAAAAAGCCATGAGTTCTGTGATTGGGCTTTCTCCTCCTCTGGAATTCTGCTGCTCTCCTTGGTATTGAAACCGCACTCCTTGGTAGGTGAACTTGGTCTCGGCTGGATTTCTTGTTGATCTTCTGGGGGAGGGGCCTGGTGTAGTGATTCTCAAGTGTCTTTGCCCCAGGTAGGAATTGCAACCGCCCTTATCAGGGGCCCGGGGTGAGTAATCCGCTTCGGGTTTGCTTCAGGAGCTTTTGTTCCCTGAGCGCTTTCCGTAGAGTTCCGGGAGGACGGGAATACAAATGGCGGCCTCCTGGTCTCTGGCCCGGAGGAGCCGAGAGCCCAGGGCCCCACTCCTCAGTGCGCCCTCAGAGAACAGCGCCCAGTTACTCCCGTCTGCCTGACCTCCGGCCAGCGCTCCGAGCTCACCGAGCCTTGCGACCGGTTCAAGGTAACACCGAGCTGTGAGCTTACTGTCTGGCTCTGTCTCTGTAGCCGGCCCGTTCCAGTACCCGCAAGCTCTGCGACACTCAGACACCCCCGATCCTTCTGTGACCCTGCAGGGACCTGAGGCCACGCTGACCCCGCGTGGGCTTCGCCCCGGTTTAGCCTCTGGAGCGATGTCCGTCAGCAGGAACAGACTTTTAAAAGTCCTGATTTTGTGCTCCGTTGCTCTGCCGCTTGCCGGGAGCCTGGCCCCTCCCCCCGGGTCTATCTTCCGTCGCTTTGGATTCACTTCTCTGCCGGTCCTACCTTTCAGAAAGTGGTTATTTTTTCTGTTTCCAGAATTGCTGTTCTTCTTCTCTTTGATCTGCCGATGGATTTTCAGGTGTTTGCAATCTTTAGATAAGCTATCTAGGTGATCTCCTGCTAGCTGAAGTAGTCTCAGCCTGCTACTTCTCTGCCATCTTGACTCCTCCTCCTTATTTTGTTTTTTTTTTCAGTGTTCCAAAATTCATTGTTTATGCACCACACCCAGTGCTCCATGCAATATGTGCCCTCCATAATACCCACCACCAGGCTCACCCCACCCCCACCTCCCTCCAAAACCTTCAGTTTGTTTCTCAGAGTCCATAGTCTCTCATGCTTTGTCTCCCCCTCTAATTTCCCCCAACTCACTTCTCTTCTCCATCACCCAATGTTTTCTGTGTTATTCCTTATGCTCCACAAGTAAGTGAATGCATATGATAAATTACTCTCTCTGCTTGACTTATTTCACTCAGCATAATTTCTTCTAGTCCTGTCCCTGTTGATACAAAACTTGGGTATTCATCCCTTCTGGTGGGGGCATAACACTCCACTGTATATATGAACTTCTTTCTCCATTTGTCTGTTGAAGGGCATCTTGGTTCTTTCCACATTTTGGCGACTGTGGCCATTGTTATGAACACTGGGGTAAAGCTGGCCCTTCTTTTCACTACATCTGTATCTTTGGGGTAAATACTCAGTAGTGCAATTGCAGGGTCATAGGGTAGCTCTATTTTTTAATTTCTTAAGGAATCTCCACTGTTTTCCGAAGTGGCTGCAAGAACTTGCATTCCACCAACAGTGTAAGAGGGTTCTCCTTTCTCCACATCCTCTCCAACACATGTTGTTTCCTGTCTTGTTAATTTTGGCCATTCTAACTGGTGTAAGGTAGCATCTCAATGTGGTTTTGATTTGAATCTACCCAATGGCTAATAATGATGAACATTTTTTCATGTGTCTGTTAGCCATTTGTATGTCTTCTTTGGAGAAGTGTCTGTTCATGTCTTCTGCCCATTTTTTTTGACGTGATTATCTGTTTTGCATGTGCTGTTTGAGGAGTTCTTTATAGATCTTGGATATCAGCCCTTTGTCTCTACTGTCATTTGCGAATATCTTCTCCCATTCCATGGGTTGCCTCTTTGTTTTGTTGACTGCTTCCTTTGCTATGCAGAAGCTTTTGATCTTGATGAAGTACCAAAAGTTCATTTTTGCTTTTGTTTCCTTTGCCTTTGGAGACATGTCTTGAAAGAAGTTGCTGTGTCCAATGTCAAAGAGGTTACTGCCTATGTTCTCGTCTAGGATTTTGGTAGATTCTTGCCTCACATTGACATCTTTTATCCATTTCAAGTTTATCTTTGTGTATGATATAAGAGAATGGTTGAGTTTCATTCTTCTACACATAGCTGTCCAATTTTCCCAGCACCATTTATTGAAGAGAGTGTCCTTTTTCCACTGGATATTTTTTCCTGCTTTGTCGAAGATAATTTGACCATAGAGTTGAGGGTCCATATCTGGGCACTCTACTCTGTTCCACTGGTCACAGTGTTTTTGTGCCAGTATCATGCAGTCTTGGTGATCAGAGCTTTGTAGTAAAGCTTGAAATCAGGCAACGTGGTGCCCCCAGTTTTGTTTTTCTTCTTCAACATTTCCTTAACTTGTTGCATAATATATCTTTTCTTTATCCCCTTTACTTTAAACCTAGTTATGTTGTTATCTTTCAGGTGAGTTTGTTGTAGACAACATATATTTGGGTCATGTATTTTCTTTTTTTAATTAAACCGTTGTGTCAACCTGTGTGCTTTTATTGGTATATTTAGGTGATTTACATTTAAAATAATTATTGCTATGGTTAGGGCTTACATTTGGCTTTATTTTTTCTTTCCTCTGTATTCTGTTTTATATTTTTTCTTTTTATTTTTTACTTTCCTGTGTGTAACTTGAATATTTTTTTAAAATTCCATTTTGTTTTCTTTATAGTATTTTAAGAGTGTTACTTTGGATAGTATTATTTCTGATTGTCCTATGTTTTATCCTATATATATGTAGCATTGCAGTTTACTGGTATTGATACTTTATCACTTAAATGAAGTGTTGACCTTGCTTGAGGTTAGGTCCCTTTACTCTCTGTAGTTTTAAAATATAGTTATCTTAAGTATTTCCTTTATATATATTATCATCATATCAAATGGTATTATAAATATTCTTCAACCATAACATATAATTAATGTAACTCATGAAAGAATAGTCCATTGTGCTTACTTGAATTTTTACTCTTTTCATTGTTATTTTTCTGTCCTGAAAATTTTAGGCTTCTTTCATTATCATTTTCTTTCACTATCATTTAGCCAGTCTTTTAGGGTAGGCCTGCTAGAAAAAATTTTCTCAGTTTTCCTTTGAGAATTTCTTTCTTTCTTCTTTATTCTTCAAGGATAGTTTATTCAGATATAGGATTCACAACTAACAGTTCTGTCCTCTGGAAAATTGTGCTACTTCTTTCCAGCCTTCCATTGGTTTCAAATGAAAAATCTGCTCTCATATAAATTGTTCTTTTATAAATAATGTGTCATTTCATTCTGACTCTTTTTAAGATTTTTTTCCCTTGCTTTAACTTTCATAAATTCAATTATGATGTGCCTTGGTGTGGATTTCTTTGAGTTTTAGGTTTCTTTCAGCTTCTCATACATTTATGTATTTTATCAGTTTTGAGAAGTTTTTAGTCCCATACTCCCTTTTCCTCTCCTTTGGGACTTTGAAACATGAATGTTAGATCATTTATTATCTCATAGATTTTTGATTTTTAAATCTATTTTTTAAGTCTGTTTTTTTCTCTGTTGTTCAGATTGAGTCATCCTATTGATCTGTCTTCAAGTTCACTGAGTGTATCATCTATTATCACCACTCCAGAGAGAGAAAGCATAAGTAGGCAGAGAGCAGGCAGAGGGAGAGGGAGAGGGAGAGGGAGAAGCAGGCTTTCTGCTGAGCAGGGAGCCTGATGCAGGGTTTGATCCCAGGACTCTGGGATCATGACCTGAGCCGAAGGCAGCTGCTTAATTAACAGAGCCACCCAGGAGCCTTTCTTTCTTTCTTCCTTCCTTCCTTTCAGATTTATTTATTTGAGAGAGTAAGAGAAAGAGAGAGCATAAAAGGGGGAAGGGCAGAGGAAGACACTCTGCTGAGCATAGAGCCTGATGGCAGAGCTCAATCTCACAGCACTGAGGTCACGACTTGAGCTGAAACCAAGAGTTGGCTGTTCAACTTACTGAGCCACCTAGGTGCCCCTGGGGTCTTCCTTTCAATCCCAGTTGGTATTGCCTACAGGAAAGGGTAGTGATTCTCTGGGTTGTCTTGTGTTGCTGGCCCACAGTCTGTTACTGGGGGGCAGAAGCTCAGAAGCCACAAAACCCAAATCTACTTCTGCAGTTGTTGGAGGGCAAGGCAATGAAGGGTTCTGTTCATGCATGGCCTTAGAGGTGGACTGTCATGGCTGCTAGTGCTGAGGTCATGGAGAGGAAGTTGGGGCTTCCCTAGGACTCTGCTGAGTTTCCCCTTTCCCAGACTTTTATGTTCCACATAAAATTTATGTTCCACATAAATTTAGAGAGAAAAGCTTAGAATTTTGTTTTGTTTTGTTTTGGTTTTGTTTACACATCTTTGTAGTTCTGATTTGCAGGCTCCTCAGATCCTTTAGTTTGAGGTCTATGGCAGGTAGAAACCCAGAAAACCACATTGCTTTTCCTCAGATCTTGAAGTCTCTAGTCAGCCCATGTCCTTCTCTCTAGGCTTTGAAATCTTTTTATCATTGTCCACTTATAATGTCCGGTGTTATTAGTTGTACTTAGAGGAGATAATCAGAGAAAAGAACACCATCTTGTTTTAGACCCAGAAGGCTTAAATGGATTTTTCAATATGGACATTTCCTTTGCACTTACAGCTATATATCCATCCATGTTGATATACCCAACTTTTGTGTCAGCATGGCTGGAACTGGAGGAGAACTTAAATTATGGAACTTAGATTATGCTAAGTGTAATAAGCCAAGCAGAGAAAGTCAATTATCCTATGTTTCATTTATTTGTGGAACATAAAGGAATAGCATGGAGAACACTAGGAGAAGGAATAAAAGAGAAGGAATAAATAAAGGGGGGGGGGATCAGAGAGGGAGTAAAACCATGAGAGACAATGGACCCTGGGAGTTAAACTGAGGGTTTTAGAGGGGAGAGGGGCTGGGGGAATGGGTTAACCTGCTGATGGGTATTAAGGAGGGCACGTATTGAATGGAGCACTGGGTATTATATATAAACAATGAATCATGGAACACTACATCAAAAACTAATGATGTACTGTATGGTCACTAACATAACATCATAAAAAAAAAAAAGAAAAAATATATCCACTGCTTGTTTGTGTGAGAATGTAGATCTTGCTTTTTAATGTTAACAAAACAGAAAACATCTTGATGTTATTTGTGATTCAAACAACATTAGATCCAGATGAAATGGCTTTATCACATTATAAGTATTATGTAAAAGCATTTCTGTCTTACAATTTTTGGTTAAATTTGTTAATAAATATTATCAAATCTGTAGCAAGTGCTAATTCCCAAAACTATTCAGTGTTGGATAATAGTGGTTAAGGATGGTTCTTCTAACCATTTAAAACCACGAAAAACATTCTTAGCTGAAGCCATATTAAAACAGGCAGAAGGCCTTAGTTTCTTTATTTTGCTCTACAACTTTTCCTGGTGGTATGCTGGTAAATGTTTAATAGTTAGATCTCTGGAGACCAAAAACCCTGGTTTATAGAGTTTGCTGATTTCTGTGGTGGAAATATTCCCACTGTGGCTGATTTCAAGTACCAATGTGATGTCACTCAATGAGTTGTTATGAAAACGTGTGTGTAATAGGCTCTCTTGAGCTTGTGCTAGCAGACTTCAGTGAACCATTGATTGAAGAGAACTTAAGAGACCTGCTAAGGAAGCCTTAGCTTCTACGTCACACACATTGAATACTTGCAGTAGGCATCATATTTTGGTAATTTGGTCCATTTAGAGTCTATCTCACCTTTATAAAACATGCACACATGCAGAAAAGTTGCTTTCTGCATTATTTCATTGAAACAGAACAGAAAGGGGAAGAAATAAATCAGATTTTTACTTTTCTGCATGGAGCCTGTAAAACTGGTTTAACCAATCCTACTATTTTCCTTATAAGCAAATATTTACTTTTGGAATGACAAGCCCTGCACTCCAGGTAGTAGTTAATGTCACACATTAAGTAATGTTTCTTTATTTTATTTACAGAGACATTACCCTGGTTTGGGTTTCCAAAAAAAAAAAAAAAAGGCAAGCTTTGTTTTAAATGTCTTCTGTGGTGGCATTTGTTAATATATCAAAGTGTTAAAGAAATCTGCTTCTTTGAAAGGTAGTTACTTAGTCCATTGTTTGCTTCCTTGCCTTTGAACGGATGGTTTTCCAACTGCATGGCGATATTTCATAGAACATGTTCGCTCTAATTGGCTTTTTTCAAACCTTCCCCATATTCTGGCCTCTCCTGCCCTCTGTTCTGTATGTTTTTATAGCCCTTTGTCTATGGTACTGGCCACTTTGTAGCTCTGTGTCTCTCTGCCCAAACTTGCCTTCTGGAGTATTGAACACTACCAGGACCCATGTTTCCTTTCCCAAATGAAAACAATTGTTGGCATCTCCTGCCATTGGAGACACCATGGCAAAGACATGAATCCAGATTAAGGGAGCTCTTTTACCTTGAGACCAATTCTGGTGAGGGAGGGGTGTTTCCCTGAACCTACAAGAAATTCTCAGACAAGGTGTCCCAAGAATTCAGCTCAATTCTGACACTATCTACCTGGAGATAGCATCAAATCCCATGGGTTAAAGGCTCATTCCTAAGAGACTGCCCCCCACCCTCCACTTTAGATGCCAGCCACAAGCCCCAGGTTGTTACTTGGGCTACTACTGACCAGTAGACTGTGTCAGAGGTTCCCTGGACCTCCTCCCTAGATTTTATTAATTTTCTAGAGTGGCTCACAGAACTCAGAGAAACATTTTACTAGATCATATTGTTTATTTTACAAAAGAATATAACTCAGGAACAGTCAGATGGAAGAGGTGCATAGGGCAAGGTATGGGGAAGGAGTGTGGAGCTTCCTCTGCCTGCAAGCCAACTTTTCCCTCACTTCCACATGTTCACTAGCCTGAAAGCTTTTTAGATCCAGGCCTCTTGTTTTGGTTTTGTTTTGTTTTATTTGTTTAAGATTTTAATTATTTGTGAGAGAGAGAGAATAAGTGGGGGAAGGGCAGAGGGAGAAGCAGACCTGCTGCTGAGCAGGAGCCCAACATGGGGCTGGATCCCAGGACTCTGAAATCATGACTGGAGTGGAAGACAGACGCTTAAATGATGGAGCCCATCAGGTGCCCCAGCCTCTTGGAAACTTCATTAAATGGAAACTTCATTAAATAGGCAGAATTGATTAAATCATTAGCCACTGGCATCTGATTCAATGATTAGTCCTTCTCCTCTTTGGGAGAGGAGTCAGGGTTGTAGGACTGAAAGTTACAAACCTCTAATCTTGTGGTTGACTCTACCATAAACCAGCCCCCTCCTTAGATGCTTTCCAAAAGCCACCTCATTAACATAAAAAAAACCTCTTTATTACTTTCAACACTAAGGAAATTCCAAGCTTTTGGGGAACTATGAGCCAGGAATTGTGGATGAAGACCAAATATATCTCAATGATCAAATATATATTTTTTATAAATCATAATATCACAAGGTCAAAGACCTGATAGGCTCTCTGCCTCAAATGCGGCTGCAATATTAATAGAGAACTCTTGTCTCATTGGGTAATCTTGGAATGGTACAATTACCGGGAATGAGTAGGGCAGTGGGACAGTCAGGATTCTCAAAGCAACTGCTGACCTCTGATGCTCACAAGGCCTACCTGAAGTTTGGTGTAAACAATTCAGTAAAGTTGTTCCCTTTGGCTAATTTATAAGCTGTCTGCCACATGGGGTCAAAGTAGAGCTTAGTCCTGGAAACAAGGGGTTACATTTCTTCCCTGGACCTACCACTGACTCAGGAATCTGTCAGTTCTTTTATTTTGGGAAATGGGACAGAACCTTGTTTGTGGAGAAGGGTTTGAAAGCATTCTACTAAATACCTTTGTTATCTCTCTTCATAAAGCTGAGTAGTGTAGTGCAAATGGAGGAAGGGTGCTAGACAATGGCAGAACAGAATGAGGATGGCAGAGTGGTTGTTGTACATGATCAGGCATCACCTCCCATCCCATCCTGAGGTATAGCTAACCCTACTGAAGATTGGTGATAGAAATTTATAATTTGAAGGTCTTTTATTTTTCCTGAGGTAGTATCACTTGTGGAAATGGAAATGCCCCAGAGGGAAGTTCAGAACTCCTTAAGAAATATCTGTGATTTAAATTCTTAATTAGGGTTAGTTCATCATATCCTTTTCAGAAAACTAGGGACCACAGGGAGGGAGAAGAGGGCTAAACAGATGGGGTGTCTGAAGCTAGCAGCTCAGAGATATCTGAGGGCAGACAAAGGGCAGACTTTGGCCATTTCACACTTTTGCCTCTGGCCAGCCCTTGGAGGAGCAACACAACATTAACTATTTTAGCAGTAATTTCATAAAAAGACTATGGAATGTTCAGGACATTCACTAGGAGGACATAGATACACATTTGCCTATGGGATCCTTGTTTTCAGAGAATGTAGCTTTCATTCTAATTGAAACAAATCCTGACTTAGTAGAGTCATAACCTCTTTCTAAAGCACAAAAGCAGAATGTGACTTGACTGGCAAAAGAAAGAAATTTGTTTTCTGAGAGACATCCAATCACCAGTGTTTCCAGCACCTTCTATAGTTTCCTTCATATTACTGTATGTGGAGATTTGTTATGCAAAACAATGTTCTGGAGCATTATATGGTCTTAATTTATCAAAGGGAGATCATGCTCACAGTCCAGAGTTTGGGGGAAAGAACTAACTTCTATAGAGCACCTACTTTGAGGTGGAAGCTTGCCAAAAGTTCCCAGTTAAACTTCATTCTCTTAGTCCGCTTGGGTTGCTCTAACAAAATACTATAGACTGGATGGTTTATACAACAATCATTTATTTTTCAGTTCTGGACCCTAGAAGTCCAAGATCAAGTTTCGGGCCAATTGCATTTCTGGTGAGGGCCCTCTTCCTGGTTTACATACAGCCACCTTCTCTGTGTCCTTACATATTCTCTCCTTGGTTCATGGGGAGACAGACTTCATTTAATCTTAACTACCTCTAAAAGCCCTATCTTTAAATACCATCATTTTGGGGGACTAGGTCTTCAACAAGTGAATTTTTGGGGGCATTTTGGTTCACAGCACCCACTTTGACTCAAGGTAGAGTGTGTTTAAAATAAAATAGTTACAGACGAGGAAACTGAGGCCAAAGAAGTGAAGAACTAACAAACAAAGAAGTGACTCACCAACTCCAAAATTCTGGCTGGTGGGATCCAGATACTCTCTCTCTATGAGGCATGCTAAGGTCCAGACACTGGGCTGTTTTAGGAGGAAGGGCATGGTAAGAACTGCATCCAGTCTATCTGGAATGAGTCTGAAAGCTTCCTGACAAAGGGCAGACATGTACTATTTCTCCTCTGTAGGTGTTTGGTAAGTTGAAAATCAAAATTCTGAAAAAGCGGATAGTTCCCTCTGATATTCAAGGGCCAATTGTGCACTCCATATTTCTCAGAAAGGAAGAGAGGCTCTTACAAGTGAATATTGTGGGTGGAGTCTGAAGAACTTGTGATGGAACCATGGTGCCAGCTCAGGTGACCAACAGTCACCTGTGCTAAATTATTCTCCATCTTACCTGTTCACGAGGGACTCAGAGCAGCGCTGTTGAAACCTCACCTAGGATGATCCCACCTTTCCTTTCAGTCACTCATTTAACATTTGCTCATTAATTATTTATTAATATCTAAAGTGTGTGGTGCTGTTTTGGGTGCTGGAGGTAAGTAGGTGAGCAGAACAAAACTGCATCCTTATTGTCAGTACTCCATTTCCTTTTCAGGAGGCAGGATAGGCAAGGACCTGGTTACTTGAGGTTTCTGGACAGGCCTGGTGTTGTTTAGCTCTATTTCATTTAATTTTAATTTTATTTAATTTTCTTCATTTTGTTTCATTTAACTTCATTTATTTTAAGACAAATACAGAAAGCCATGCTGTCAGAGTAGATAGTGTCACAGAAGAAACTAATTATAAAGACCAAGTGGTCATACATTGGCAGGATTCGCTGCTATAATCAAACAAAACACAGTTAATCTGGCACACATTTCAGGATGTACATAGTCATTACTGTGCTATATGATAATCAGGCATAAATGATCAGCAGTTAACCAAAATTACTATAATCAGTACAACTGCTACACAGACAAGTCATCTTCTAAATGTTATCTTTTATTAGGTCTCTAGTACTCAGATCTAGTGTCACTCTAGCTTTCTTGGTACTGTGTGTGGCTGCGATTTTCCAGTGTGCAAAGACAGAGCTCTTCATCACGTGTGCTCCAACAGCTTCCTGGGCCCACTAGCCTTGCTCTGAGTCCCTTTTGTACTTCCTCCCATTCACCAAAATTCCCACATTCTTCCCCTTCTCCTACCAGGCACCCTTGCTCCTGTCTTGAGACCAAAGCTGTAAGAAGAGTCTGGATTTACAGGGTATGTAATCTCCCAGTGGGAGCTGGCCAAATGGGGGAGGGAGAGAGATGGAAAATCTATACCCCCTGGAGAACCCAGCATGCAAGAATGGGAGGGAGATTGCGCGCCAGGGTGAGGGACAGTGCAGGGAGGCAGAGGAGCATAGCCCCAGTGCCCACACCTCTTTCAGATCCAGGCTCCAGGGACTTTTGATGTGACTTTAGATGTAGGGAGGATATATCCCAAATCCTCGCCTCCAACCAGACATTCCTTAAATGAGACACAAACCTTCCATTTAATGATTGGAGATAACAATCTGAAATGCAAATGCTTGGAGAATTACTACTCTGGCTTGAAAAGGTTTGGGATCCAGGATAAATATGCTGCTTTAATTTAGAAAGTGGTTGGGAAGTGGGAAGCCCTGGGAGGCAGGAGAGGGCAGAAAGGAGATGCCTTTCAGGAGGGAAGAGGAAAATGTGATTGGATCCTGAGTTAAGTTCGTAAATCTGCTTCAGGTCCAGATCTGTTCTAGGCTGATGGGAGTTGTTGGTTATGTGATGTTGGGCCACCTGAATGACTCATGTCATATACCAGGTTAGCCTCTCTGTCATGAGAAGACTTTGTGAAGACTTATTCTTGATAGAAAAAGATGATTTACATTAATAAATAAGTTAGATTGCAAGGAAGCTGTTTCCGTAGTGTAGTGGTTATCACGTTCGCCTCACACGCAAGGAAGCTGTCTAACATGTCAGGCATTGCATTTCAGGGCAATTATTAGATGCTTTGGGTGGAGTTACAGGCATAAGGCCAAAGGTTGAGTGACTTTAAGTCACCCAAGTAGAATGATTCTTGCTGAGAAATGGATGGCCTGAGGTGCTGGGGTGCAGGGTGGCTTGCAGGCTGGGAGGGAGCAGGGGGCAGCCTGCCCAGGGAAAGAAGTTGGTGGTAGCAATGCATTGCTTTGTAGGGAAGGCTTCAATAGAAGGATCAGAGGAGCACAAGAGTCCAGGACTAGAGCAAACACTTCTCTCCCTGCGTCCCTCTGGGGCTGGGGGACGGCCTGCATCCCAGCCAAGGCTGCCCCAGACAACCTGCACTGAACATGCTAGGAATACCAGAGGATTGAGGACCAGACTATAAGTTTCTAAGTAGCCCAGGGAAAGAAACAGAGGTCCCCATAGAGTTTCTCTAATCAAGGTCCTATCAGTACAACAGAATTACTGATTTCAGGATTAGACTCATTACTTCAGGTGGCAACATACCCAAAAAGAAATGAAAGACAGATGGCTCACTCTGAATCATATCTTTTTAACAGACAATATTTAATGTCAAAGAAGGTAGAAGAAAAAAAATTAGAACCCAGATTAGTCTGATGTAGTACATTCTCTTGTGATTATTTTTATTTCTTGGATTTCACTTGCGAGGTTGCTCTTATTTGGGACAGGATGCTAACTGTTATCACTTAAGGCACATTTCACAACAAAGCATCATTCTGGATCTCAAGGAAAAACACCGGTCTTTCTGAAAATCTTAAATTGTCAGAGTTATTCATCCATTTTCTCCCACCATAGAGAATAACATGTGTTTCTCATAAAGTTGTACATTTTTATCAAATATGTAAATTAACAAATACCACAACCATTTTTATATTATAAAATATATGTGAAGTATTTTATATCTGATGGAAAACTTTTCTTCATCAGGAAAGGGGTGGAGGTTGGTCCACACACTAGGACCTTCTGTTTGGAGTGAGAATTCCATTCCTGGCCATTCCTTGCCCAGGTCCAAATAATAAGCAATTAGCCCACCTCTTCTTGACTCCTTTTCTCAGTGGGTGGAGGAATCAGAAGTACATCTCTTTTAGTCTCAGAAGCGGGGAGACTCATCTTATCCATGTATCTTCCCTGTGGTCCTTGAATAATAAGGACATGCATAGATTTAAGATATCAACCCTAGGGGAAGGGTGGGCATGTGTTCTCTGAAGAAGCCTCCATTCCAACCCCAAGGATATAATACGCCTGTTACCTATTCACAGAGTTAGTTAGGCCTGCTGGGAAGGTTGAAAATATTACTTGAAATGAATTACCATTTGATTTAGCTATCAGTTAGAACTGTTGTTGAGTCTGTTGTTAATTCATAAATAAGCATGTAATTATATCTTCTCTATTATCTTTGTACATTTCCTAATCAATTTCACTCATAGATAGTCATCTTACTTCTCACATGGAATGCAACCTCTGCCCCACTAGACGTAGCTCAAGGCTCTCTTTGTGAAACCTTCCCAGTCGGATTCCCCCAGTGTTGTGAGTTCCCTTACCATTGAGTCAGTTCTACATCATGTAACTTACATCTCAAAGCAAAATAGTTAATTCCTATTTAGAACTCACAACATGCCACTTACTGTTCCAAATGCCTTTCAAATGTTAACTCATTCCACGTGCATAAATCTCTTATGAGACAGACACCATTTTTTTTTAAATTTCTTTTCAGCGTAACAGTATTCATTGTTTTTTGCACCACACCCAGTGCTCCATGCAATCCGTGCCCTCTCTAATACCCACCACCTGGTTCCCCCAACGTCTCATCCCCGCCCCTTCAAAACCTTCAGATTGTTTTTCAGAGTCCATAGTCTCTCATGGTTCACCTCCCCTTCCAGTTTCCCTCAACTCCCTTCTCCTCTTCATCTCCCCTTGTCCTCCATGCTATTTGTTATGCTCCACAAATAAGTGAAACCATATGATAATTGACTCTCTCTGCTTGACTTATTTCACTCAGTATAATCTCTTCCAGTCACATCCATGTTGCTACAAAAGTTGGGTATTCATCCTTTCTGATGGAGGCATAATGCTCCATAGTGTATATGGACCACATCTTCCTTATCCATTCGTCCGTTGAAGGGCATCTTGGTTCTTTCCACAGTTTGGCGACCGTGGCCATTGCTGCTATGAGCACTGGGGTACAGATGGCCCTTCTTTTCACTACATCTGTATCTTTGGGGTAAATACCCAGTAGTGCAATTGCAGGGTCATAGGGAAGCTCTATTTTTAATTTCTTGAGGAATCTCCACACTGTTTTCCAAAGTGGCTGCAAGAACTTGCATTCCCACCAACAGTGTAAGAGGGTTCTCCTTTCTCCACATCCTTTCCAGCTCATGTTGTTTCCTGTCTTGCTAATTTTGGCCATTCTAAGTGGTATAAGGTGGTATCTCAATGTGGTTTTAATTTGAATGATGAAATGATGAACATTTTTTCATGTGTCTGATAGCCATTTGTATGTCTTCATTGGAGAAGTGTCTGTTCATATCTTTTTAAATTGATTGTCTTTTTTAATATGATTTTTAATTTTTTAATATGATTGTCTGTTTTGTGTGTGTTGAGTTTGAGGAGTTCTTTATAGATCCTGGATATCAACTTTTTGTCTGTACTGTCATTTGCAAATATCTTCTCCCATTCCGTGAATTTCCTCTTTGTTTTGTTGACTCTATCCTTTGCTGTACAGAAGCTTTTGATCTTGATGAAGTCCCAAAAGTTCATCTTTGCTTTTGTTTCCTTTGCCTTTGGAGACATATCTTGAAAGAAGTTGCTGTGGCTGATATCGAAGAGGTTACTGGCTATGTTCTCCTCTAGGATTCTGATGGATTCCTGTCTCACGTTGAGTTCTTCTATCCATTTTGAGTTGATCTTTGTGTACGGTGTAAGAGAATGGTCGAGTTTCATTCTCTACATATAGCTGTCCAGTTTTCTCAGCACCATTTATTGAAGAGACTGTCTTTTTTCCACTGTATATTTTTTCCTGTTTTGTCGAAGATTATTTGACCATAGAGTTGAGGGGCCATATCTGGGCTCTCTACTCTGTTCCACTGGTCTATGTGTCTGTTTTTATGCCAGCACCATGCGAAACAGACACCATTATTAACCTCTTTTTGCAGACAAGAAAACTGAAGGCCTGAATGATTGCTCCATTTCTGCAGGTTCCCCCACTTGTCAGTGTTGTAAAACAAAGCTGTGCATCTGGGCATCTGGTCCAGCCCCTCTCCATGAGCACTACTATCCAGGGGAGGCATGAATCAGAGAACCCTCCCTGCCAGGGGCTCCTGGCTATATATCAGAGTGATCTGCGGAGAATTTATAAAATAAAAGATCCTGGATTTCCCATTCGGAGTCTGTGATTTAGTGGATCAGGGAATGTCTTCAACTTCCTTCAGTGCTTTGAGAGTGAAGGCAAGTTTGGGGACATTCTTTCCTGCAGCAGGATCCTAAGTGCACAGTAGGTATAAAAGGATTGTGTGTGTGTGTGTGTGTGTGTGTGTGTGTGTGTGTGTATTGCCTAGCAGAAGCCTCAATATCAGAGTTCTCAGATGAATGTGAGCCTGTAGATGATATGACAAGCCACAGACAGAGGAAAGCAGTCACCAATCCTATCAGATATGGAAATATTTTGACAACGGTTGCTAACTAAATTTAGAGAAATTTATTGTAATTTTAAGTAAAAACTTCTAACTACAAGACAAATTTCTTTTAAAACTCATACTTCCAGTTCTGTCACTTGCCTGAGTACTAAGTCTGCTTGTAGATCAGAATGTGCCACGGTCATGGGGGATGCTGATGTCCAACACTCCAGAGGGATGGCAGTGAGCCACAGAACTCAGAAAAAGAAGCTGGTGGAGATGTGGCCCTAGACTCTAGTTAGTCACCTTGAGAGAAGTTAGTCGTCTCGCTGTATATCAAAGTCAGCTCCAAACACTTTTTAAAAAGTACAGCACCTCGTTCATGGTGCTGTGTCCACTGGCGTTTTGTTTGATTCAGAAGATGGACGCTCTCAGCCAGATGGGCCTCCACAGTGTGTGCAACCAGCTTCTTCTCCACCAGGACTGAAGAAAGATATTTAATATGAATTCCTGCTTCTTGCAAGTTTCCAAAGTTCACATCTCTCTCTCTTACATCAGAGCAGAACACAAAACACAAAAAAATCCCAGGGTAGCAACTATCCGGGATTAATTTCCCCTTTCTTTTGGCTCTTCTCTCCTCCTCTAAGGGTTAAGTATGTGGAGGGAAGAATTGCTAGACTTTGTGTCTGTGCTTGGTGGGAACTATTAAATTACTGCTGGATGTTTTTGATTATACCACACATCAGTGCTTGAGTACCGAGGCCCTGGAAGCCACATGTGCCTTGCCGGCCTGGCCTGCGCCTGTGCCTGGCCCCCGGCGCCTGGCCCCACACTCACTCATGGGGGCCTCTCCGTGGCACCGAAACAGTGCAAG
This sequence comes from Mustela erminea, assembly GCF_009829155.1. Lineage (NCBI taxonomy): Eukaryota > Metazoa > Chordata > Mammalia > Carnivora > Mustelidae > Mustela > Mustela erminea. The sequence continues at coordinate 1,630,185 of NC_045629.1, forward strand.
GATGGGAGCTAGTGCTGGCAAAGTGAAAGGAAACGGGCAATAAAACCGAGAGCTGAGCGGCTTACTGGAGCCAGGACGCTGGGGTCTGCTTAATTGCTCTGAAATGAAAAAGATTCGGGGGTTTTCATGAAATCCCATAGGTACACTTGCCAAGCCTCAAATATTAGATTGAATTACAGTTTCTAATCCCTCCCCTCTCCCTCAGCCATGTGTCTTATTTCTTCTGGAGGTTTGTCCACAGCTCTGGGCCGGGAGGAAAAAGGTTAACCTGAGCGGAAGCCAGGCTCTCCCAGGTTTCAGTGAGCATACAGAGGTGCCCTCTGGGAGCTCTCCGTCACTGGGCATCTGGCATCCGTTGGTGCCAGGGTTCCAGAATCATTGAGAACAAAGGTGCTTCCCCAAGGCCCAGGGGCGGCCATGCTCTGGGGCTGACCAGGATCAAAGTGCATAGGTCATTTCTCTGGGCAGAATCCATATCTTTTATGAGAGACTTAAAGGAGTCTTGCAAAAATTAAGAAGTACTAATAGAGAAAACAGAAGTATGACAACACAGTTCGGGATTTTCCTGGGGAAGAAGAGGATTTTCAGGACTGCCAAAGGAGGGATGGGAAAAGTGGTCAAAAGGCTGTTGGGCAGTCGGTGTCCAAATTACAGAGAGTGGGGGTGCATAGCATTCTCCATCTGACCTCACCAGTGGGAAGTGTCTCACTGAGCAATTGAGGGCAGGAAACCTGGCTGGGGTAGAAAGGATGTAGCATGAAAACCAGCGCGATGAGTCATGTAAGATGAACACTGGCCTATAATAAGCACAAAGAATTGTTAGAGGGGAGACGCCAGGAGCATAGGGAGGTGTAGAGGGGTGGGCGGGGTATAAGGCCGACTTCCCTTACACCCCTTCCCTGCTGGTGGTGTGGCCTGCTGCTCCTCAGTTCCCACTGGTTTCACACTCTCCAGGCAAAGCCTGGAGGGGCACACCAGAATGACCTTGGAGACTGAACTCAGAGGCCAGGACTCTTTCTTCAGGCAGGTTTTATCTTCTCTGGGGCTTTTGCATATCTCACCTTATTTGTTTCACAACCTTCAGGTTTCCTTTTATGCTTGTGGAACAAGTATATTGGGGTTGTTCCACAAGACAAAGGTGGGGCAGGGGAGCTGGTAAGCACTGAAAGGAGCTTTCCTTCTGGGTGATAGAAACTCTCCAAATTTTCAAAGCATTCTTAGGAAAACAAAGGCTCTGAGGTCTGTTTTGAGGAAATGTGCCAGAAAAGTGATAGGAAGACAGAGTAACAGTGACATGATATGAAATCAAGGAAACTTTGGAGACTGTCAAGATTAATATGTAAGGAAAACAGGGGAAGTCTACCTGAGTATGAGCTACTGTTACCATCATTATGAGTGAAGAGGCTCTTAGTTCTCTAGTTCCTACTTTACTGAGCACATGGCTGAGTATACTCTGAACTTGGAGATTCGTTTCTTTCCCACACTCACACCACCAAGTTCATAGTGTATTCTGAGGCAGGATATTTACCACTGCTTAGAGGTGGCACCTCTGTGACAAGTGTGTCATCCCTGTCATAATGGTCCTACCTGGTATCTTGTGTTCTGCTTATATTTGTAGTTGTATGTCATGGGTTTTTCCAAATTAAATCTGTGTGGTCTTTTCTTGGTTTTGTTGGTGGATGAAGGGTCTTGTTTCTGTGACAGCATGGCCTTCTAGAAGGAGTAGTCCAGACTCTCAGTGTGTGCTGTCCCCTCAAAGAATATCAGAGTTCTACCCCATGCTTCCTTGGCAGACAGAAAACTGGGATCTTGTGATATAGTTGCCATGGGATGACTCTTGTTCCCAAAGAACAACATGATCTTCAAGGTAAGGACTGTAGCTAAACCTCGGGGTGAGGAAAAGCACTGTGGAGGCAGAGAGGCAGAAGCGGCACAAAAGGACAATTCAAGTGACTACCCAGCTTTCCCAGTCTTGGAAAGTTGAACTATCCAGATGCCCTTGTTCCCAGCCTTGTGTCATCATGTGAGGAAGGCCAATACATCTCTCTCTGGGGGAGCACAAGCTTGTGAGCTGCTCTTCAGAAGGATAGCACCCACTGGCAGAGCTCATCATGAGCATGAGCCTCATTCATGCTCACACAGTGTGAAAGTGGTCTCTGTGTTCTCCCTCTGCAGCTGGATGGAAGGAAGGAGCAGAGAAATAGTACATGCTATTGGTGGGACACTGTGGGCCTTTTCATATACATCATTTCATTTAACCTCCCAGGAACTTCTGAGGTGCTAATTATTATTCCCATTATTTTAAATGATGAAACTAAAGCCTAGAAGCATATTAGTTAGCACTAGCTGTTGTAACAACAACAACAACAACAACAACCCAATTGTAAAAGGTTTTAAAAAATGACAGAGGTCTATTTCTCATTCATTTAAATCCCAAGGCGGGGGTTCCTTCTCAAAGGAAACTTTCCTCCAGATGGTACTTCAGAGATCTGGTCCCCTCCACTCCTGAGACTTAATCATTTTGGAGTCTTTTACCATGCTTTGGCTCCAGTAGTGAGACATTTAAAATTTAGTGAGAAGGTTATTTTAGAACTGGGATGAACCATAGCAATAAATAATCCAAACTCTGTATTATTTTATTGATTAAGAAACTGAGATTCAAGAAGATTGACTTATTGGTCAAGGTCTGAAAGTTGGGTCATATAAAAATCTGTTTGTACATTCAGTTCTACAAATATGAGTGAAAATTTGCTGAATGGGCCTAAATAGAGATAGGATTTCCTCCTCAATAAATTAAAACAAACAAACAACCTACAAATTCAATTCAGCTTTTATTTATAGATAAGAAGCATTGGGGTTCAAAGTTCTAGAAATTCTTGGTATGAATATTTGGGCAAGGAAAAAATAATGCATGTGGCTGTAGGCAGTGTAAGAAATGCCTTTCGGGGGTGCCTGGGTGGCTCAGTGGGTTAAAGCGTCTGCCTTCGGCTCGAGTCGTGATCCCAGGGTCCTGGGATCGAGCCCCACATCGGGCTCTCGCTCATCTAGGAGCCTGCTTTCTCCTTTCTCTCTCTCTCTGCCTGCCTCTCTGCCTACTTGTGATCTCTGTCTCTCAAATGAATAAACAAAATATTTAAAAAGAAAAAAAAAAGAAGAAATACCTTTCAAGGGAGGTAACAGTAGGTGTTTTTCTCTGCCACTTCAATTTTCACCTGCTTTTCAAAATATTTGTTTCTATTGACTAACAGAAAGTGTTTCCAATAGGTGACAAGTGGGGTTTCCTGATTCATCATCACAAGGGCAAATCTGATTATGTCTTATCTTTGGTATTCCCTATGTTCCCAAGAACTGCGACTTGGAGCAAGATAGGAAAGAGAGAAAGCAAATGTTTTGCAGATCTTTATCAAGTTCCCCTGAGGGAAGCAGCTTGTATGACTAGCATGCAAGGACTGACTAGAAGAGAAGAGGGGTAGTGGATAAAGAGGAATCCAGCGTTTCATACAGAAAGCAACAGCAAATGATGAGTCAGGATAGTTCTGGTGCAAAAATATACAGTGAGAGGATGAAGAAGTGATAGGATAATCGTCCTTTGATTCATTTCTATCTATTGCCACAGAATGAAATCACTTCTCTCCCTAGGAGATTAAAACCCAGTCTTTCTGTCTCCACCACAGAATGTCTGCTTTTCTCATTAACTGGACTTCCATATGTGGTACGGGATGACCTAAGCTGTGGAGGGCAGCGGGCTGACCAGAACAAAGGTCAGATTGTAATCTCCAAGCATGAAATCTATTTTTTGTCCACACTCTCAACATCCACTTCCTACCACCAAATAAAAGGTAGAAGAAAGAACAACATAAAACTGTAACAACAAAAGGTTGTGATTGAAATAAAGCCCTGGAAACATCATCTGCTGTTATCAATGCGTTTGGAACTAAAATCTTCCCCACTCATTTGGCTCTGATGGTGTGCGGGACAGCCGTAGGGAAATCTGTAACAGCAGGGCCCAAGGACACATGACCTGTTAAGGAGACCATTACCAAAATGGGATGCATGCTTATTTTATTTGTAGACACAGTAAGTCCAGGTTTGCATAATGACTTTTTTTAAGGGAGAGAAATAATCTGTAAGAGAAAAAGTTATTGGTTTTGAACACTATATTTTATCTGTTTGGTTCTTTGTGGTTGCCAAATCTACAAAAGTGCAAAGCTTAAAAAAAAAAAACAAACAAACAAACCGAACAACAGACAACTCTTATTGAAATCTCTTGGAAGATATAAAATCTTCCAGAGAAGCCCCTGCGTTTTCCTTTAAGTTAGACAACAAGTGGAGAGAAGCGAGTTTGTTGTCCCAGAGTACATGGGAGCAGACAGGGGTGGAGTTTAAGTCTGAACTTTGAAGCGTTTGATTCTTATCAATTGTGTAGAGTAAAGTGGAACTACATTGATTTCAAGCGAATTAGTTTTCTGAGCTCTCTGGAGGCTTGGGTGATTTTAGTAGTGGAATTCTGATGCTCTCCAATACCAACAAAGACAAAAAACATACAAACCATGAGGCTAAGATTGGAGAGCTCTCAACTACAAGGGAATTTTTAGACATCTTTTTTTTAACAGCCCTGGCCTGAAGTATCTGGGAGATGTCTTTAGAATGTTCAGATTTGCTTTCTGCTAAAGGTAAGTGCATGGCTGACAGTGAAGTCAAGGTGAAGAATGCATATAGAGCAGGAAAGGTAAAAGGCATCTTTCTTTTCAATTGCAAAAGTTTGGTGACGAACTGTCTTAATTTACTTTTTTAAAAATTTGTTTTATTTTCCGATTTTATTTGGTTTGTAGTATTATTTTCCTTGGGCTTGATACGGCAAATGTGCAATACTTTCGGCAACTTTGGATAATAAAATGGAAAACCCTGTTTCTAGTCAGGAAGAAACACAGCTGAAATGCCATTTGACCCTCACGGTGACTGCAGCCTGCACACTCCTGCCACAGGCTCCGGGAGGGAGGGCTGGCTTGGGTCTCCACATGCACCCCTTCCCGCGGCTCCTCCCCTTCTTTCCTCCCACGCTTCTCCCAAAATGTACAAGCTTCAAAGCAATCTCTGATAGTTAAGTGACCAAGTCCTGGAAATCTGACATTGGGATAAAACTTGGATGTTCTGGAAAAGACTTTGGAGGCAGAATAGGACAGGCAGCAAAACCCAGATGCATCTACAAACAGCTCCATTTTGGTAATGGTTCCTGGAATGATTTCAAATCAGCAAAATACCTCTTTTAAAACAGATAGTCTTCTGGCTGCTGTGCTGGGTTGTTTTGCTTTGTTTTGTTATGAAAACATTTTGTAGTTCAGAAAACTTTCTTTAATAAAAAAAGTTATATATTTTCTTCAATACTACAGTCAAGTAGCTAAAGTGTTGGAAATGTTAACAGCAATGAGACCATATTTGTTGTAAGAACTTAATGCTCTGTCTGATTCCTTGCATTTTTTCCTTCTACCTCCCTCCACACTTCTTTTTGTCTTATTAAAAGGATACCCATGATGACTTCCTGGGTATATTTCTAAAAGAAGAAGAAGAAGAAGACGAAGAAGACGACGAAGACCAAGACGACGAAGACGAAGACAAAGGAGAAGGAGAAGGAGGGGGAGGGGGAGGGGGAGGGGGAGGGGAGGGGGAGGGGGAGGGGGAGAAGAATTCTTTTGTCTTACATTCCATTAGTTTTTGAGCCTCTGGAATTTCACAAGAGGTGTCAAATTTAGCTGACCCCAAACTTTTCGCTTGAACAGAAATAGAAACCTAGAGGGGAAAAGCCATGCTGTGTGCTAAGGATATATGACCCATGAAAAGAACTACAACAGAATATGTTAAATGATCTTGTTAAGACCATTACAAGTCTTCAGAGTTCTATTTTACCTCTCTTGAGTGGGGTGTATAAAACTTTGTTCAGATTTGTTGTGGCTGACTCTAATAAAAATAATTTAAAACACACACACACAAAAAAACACAAACTTGAAATGAGTTTTTATTCATTAATTTAACGATTTTACCAATACTACCTTTTTAATTTTCTTCACCTTTTTTTTTTGTCATTAACTGTCATTTATTTCTGAAAGAAGCCAAGACTCCTTAGAAAAATAGCTGATTACAGATCTGTGGTTGGACATGTACAATTTTTATTTTCTTCACCTCTTTTGTTGTCAGTAGTTATTCATTCATTGATTCAATGATTAGTAAGTGCTTATCGTGTTTTTATGGGGGAATAGAAAGATAACTAAGACACAGATCCTACCTGCGAAGTCTCAATTTTGTTAATTTTAAAACTGAAATGTTATGTCTCTGATTTTTTAAATCCAATGAAATGATGAGATGCTATTTATATGTCATGCCTTGGGTGCATTCTACAAATACACATTGGTATTTTATGGCATACATAGCTGGATTTGGGGGTCCTTTTGCCATTTATGGTTTTGCTTATAGATCTCCCACGGGCCTTTAGGGTTTCCTCAGAAAGACCTTTTGCTATTTCTAGAACAGGACGTCACACTTCTTGGTGATACCAGATGTGTATAGACATGCTTATTCTTCCTCAGAATCTGTGCAGTGGTGTATGTGAGACTGCACATGAGCACAGAAAACCGTCCCTGCCACAGGAACTTGCAGTACTATGGAGACAAACAGGGTAGGAAAATATCTACCATAAGACAAGTTCCATAACAGAGTTTCATACCAAGTGCTACTATGGGAACGTAGTTGGTATGAACTTGGAGAAGGGGTGTAGGTGGTCTGGGAAAGTTCAATGTAGGAGATGACACAGGATGCCCAGATGGAAAAGAATGGCATAGAGGGCAAGGGGCGAATATGCCACCTATCCAAGTGTTTTGTGGAAGAGGAGGTGGAGCCTCGGGCTGGAGTTCTTCTTCTGGCCAGAGCTGCCTCTATAGCTGACCCAGAATGTTTGTTCTACACCAAATCCAGTCACAAGGATGTCTGTGACTCTCCAATACACATACCTGTGTGAGTCAGTCTAAATGAATCCAGTGGTGGTAAGGACCATTCACTTGGAGATACTCTGAGATTCTAGGAGTACTGTCCTTGAAATCTGGAAAGTTCTAACAGCAGGCCCTCTGTGCGTAGAGAGGAAAATAATTCTTCTTCTTATTTTTGAAGAATCTTTTTGCTGACTTCAGCACACTTCATTACATCTGCATAGCAACTGAGAAAGTCCCATATAAAGTCCTGTTGTATGCCAGGCGCAGACTGACAGGCACTGGGGCAGCCTCAGTCTTGCCCTACGGGTCTGCCCAAGTGCACACAGCCTTCAGGTGTGCAGCCCAGGTCTTGGGACCCTCTGTCCACTGTACCACATCAATCTGATTTATTGGAAATGACTTTTTAAGATAGTGACCATCTTGTGATTATGTAGAATGATATGCTGCTTTATAAGCATGTGTAAATTCCTGGCATCTGAAATTCCATCTCTAAGGATCTCTTCCTCCTATAATAGTCATGACAAGAAAAAATTCGAGCAAGTCTTACCAGTTGTGTATGCAGAGAATATCAGAGGTTCTTATCCGAGCTGACTACTACTGGGGGGGTGTCAGGGTGGGTGATGCCTAGCTATTACTGAGCAGGTGAGGGCGGACAGAGCTGCAGGAGCCATGAAGAGGAGAAGAGCTGGGAGCTCAGAACCATTTTACTTATCAAATATTTCCTGTTTGGGACATACTTGAATTGTTTCTTGGATTGATCATCCAAATTTGCTGGAAAATTGGTTGTCAGTGTGACAGCAGCAATGAGGGAGGGTTGTCTGATTTCTTTCCTTGTGATCTGGGCCTCAGGTTGTAAATATTTTGGATAACTTCAGTGGGATCCTCCTTGTCACCTATAATGAGAACAAACCAGCCACATAGTGGAAATAACTCTGGGTGGGACAGGCTTACCTTTTCTGTAGAGTGCTCTGACAACCATATCCTATAATAGGACCCCTTCCCCTCTGCTCAGGGTACTGTGTGGAATGGGCACAGTGGAGATTGTCTGGGAGTGTGGCCCATCTCTGTTGCTCCTGGTAGATTCTGGGTAGCTAAGGAGGGGCTGTGTGGTCTGCCTGTGTGCCCAGAGCCAACGGGCACCATAAGCTGGGAAACAACGGGTAACTGGGTCCTTTTCCAGCCTAATTCAGATGTTCCATTATGAGTCTTTAGAGTTGGACCAAGCTAGTCTGAGTATAATTCTGTTTACCTGACCTAGTTAAATGGCTTTTTTTTTTTTTTAAAACAGGGAACTGAATTCGTAGCTTTTTTCACCCAATAATTATTGCACATGAGATATGGAAGGGAAACTTCTGGATATTAATTGCTTCATTTTGGAGAGTTGCTGTGTACCACAGTGGCCAAAGCATAGGCTTTGGAGGCCTGAGGACTTGGGTACTGATTCTCAGGTCTTAACTATGTGAGATACACAAGTTTTTGATGTCTGAGTTTCCTCCTTTCTAGAAAGGGAATAATAGTACTTATGCCCAGGTTGCTCTAAGGATAATGTGAGGTGACCATGTGGAGGGCAGGGTACTGTGATCATTGCTATCAGTGTTATCATCATTAGCCTCCAGAAATTAAAGTCCCTGTCTGTGCTTAGAAAGACAGGTCCAGATCTAGTGAAGAGCAAGTGGCCTGTGCCCCAGCACTAAGTCTGGTCACTCTGTGCTGTGTGACCTGAAATATGCTCTGTATTTATATGTGGCACCACTTACAGTCTCCCACTCAATGATGTATTGAAAGCAGACCACAGGAGCAGTGGCATCTTTTTTCTATGTTGCATAGACATGCTCCTGGGACATAGAGGAGAAGGAAACAAGCTCTAAGAAAATACAAGACCTGACATGACTTTGAAGGTAGGTTCTGCCCTGTCCCTGTGAAACCTGTGGAATGCCCTTAATTTCTAGAAACCTTAGTTTCCTCATCTGTAAAATGGGAATAACAGTAGAGCCTCAATTACTGAGGATGACTGAGAGGAGTGAACAATCTGAAAAGGTACTTCGCACATTGGCTGGCACACAGCCAGCACCCCCTACATGGAGTTACTGATATTCCTGGTACCTCCTTATCGTCATTTTGAGAAGTGCTAGGAGGAAAGTGAGGTCCTCATCTTCTTCCATTTGAGTGCTGGGAAAGAACCTCAGCACTTTGCTTCCATGAGTTCCACCAAGTCAGAACCTGTAATTAGACAATCACTTGTGAGGAGCTTCACTCCACGCCCATCAACATACTCCACAGGGAGGGCTGCTGGCTGGCTTTATATGAAATAGGAATCCCATCTCTTTGCTTTTCCTTCTTGGATCCTGGCTCCTGACCTGGCACATGGCAGGTGCTCAATAAATATTTGCTGAACAAATTCATACAGAGGGATAATACATTCTTGTTACCTCTCTGGACCATCTCCTTCTGGGACAGTTAGAAGATCACAGGCTCTAGACAGAGCCTTGGGTTCAAATCCCATGTACCTGGCTAACTAGCCTTGGTGGCACTGTTGACACTTGTGCCTGGTGTTCCCAGATGTGAGGTGTGGCGCTGGTGACCACACCTGTCTCCCAGAGTTGTTCTAAACATAGGGGAAGTAGTGGAAGTAGTGGAAGATGAATTTCAACAATCTTCCTTTTTTATGAAGATATCTTATAGGACTTGAACTAGCATGTTGGAGTTTTCCTAATCACTACAGCATACTTTTAATACCTTTTCCAAAGAGAGGAATTCTCCTGTTTTTCATTAGTTTTGTCTGCCTAAACAGATGTGTTGCACATAAATGCACTAAAGTTAAATCCAGTTTCTAAAAACACATAAAACTAAATTATGCCAGATTACCAATTTGATCCTGTATTTCAGCCTTTAGAACCTAACCAGTCTGATTTAGTAAAAATAGGAGTGTTCTTCCTCACTGAGGCATCTTAGGGTTGCTATGCAATTTGTAAATTTATGTCTCTTGTTCCCCCCTCCCCATTTATTTGCTAGACTTTTTTTTTTTTTTTAAGATTTTATTTATTTATTTGGAAGAGATCACAAGCAGACAGGGAGGCAGGCAGTGAGAGAGAAGGAAGCAGGCTCCCTACTGAGCAGAGAGCCCGATGTGGGTTCGATCCCAGGACTTTGGGATCATAACCTGAGCGAAAGGCAGAGGCTTTAACCCACTGAGCCACCCAGGCGCCCCTGCTAGACTCATTCTGATTCTACCTTGCTTTGATCTTTAGAGACACACCTGAGGACAGCTTACCCAAGTATCAGTTAGTGTTTAAGAATCTTCTCAAAAGACAGTTCGTTCCAGAATGTACCCTCTCCTAATTCCGGTATCCTAGGAAGGGCACCCCAAAATACATGCCATGATTTGGCCCTCCTTTCTCACTTCCCTCAAAAGGAGTTTCATTCCTTCCCAACTCTTGGCAATGTAGATGTCACCTGGCACTGGACACCCAGGGCCCTCAGGGAGCATGAATGTGAGGAGGCCCAGCCCTGAGTTGGTCAGTCCACTGTGGCAGCACCCACTTAATTTCCCTACCTGCAATTCGAAGGTGATGGTTTTGGGCACACAGCTCGCAGAACAAGGCTGCGGAGGTGGCCTGAGAAAAAAATTTGTTAGAAAAAAATTCCGACCTTTCTACTGGTGGAAACAAGGAGCATGTACCCATGAAGCAGGTTTCTGATACTTTCTCCAGGGGACTCCCTGGGGAGCTCTCTCAGAATGTCTCTGCACGCCCTAATCATCAGGGAGTATGTGGACACCAGGCCAGTCAGCAGGGCTTTCCAGCAACCTGCCCCCCTCCCCTCAACCTCATCTCGGATTTGACGTTTTTCCTCCGCGCACTAGCTACCTGTCTCACCGCCAGTAAGGTCCCACACCCTCACTCAGGGAGCCTCTATATCGTATGCTCCTGTGCGTAGTAACGTTAGCGTTCCTGAATCTGGCCCGGAACCGGTTGCCATTCCTGCCGGGGTCGGGACGCATTCCTCAGCTCCAGCTTTCCCCCTTGCCCTGCGTCCCAGTACCCAAGCGCGAACCCCCACCCTCCGCCCACCAGGCCACCCCCAGCCCTGGGTCCCACGATCCCAGGCCCTGTCCGCGCCCCCGCCCCGGCCCAGCCTCCACCTGCCGCCCGCAGCCGGGCTGACAGCCTCCCCGCCCCCGCCCCCGCCCCCCCCCCCCCCCCCCGCGCTTCGCTGGCGCCAGCCGCTGGATGGGTCTTGCACTTTGATTATTTGTGTTAACAGTTAATTTAGCACCGTGGCCACGTGTGCCAAAGCTGCCTCCACTTCCTGCGCACTCCCAACAAATGGCACTTTTATGAGACCTTTCGAAGCGGCTCAGGCGCAGTTTTCGGCGTCCGTGGCCTCCGCCTGGGCGCACAGACATCGCTTCTCTGGCCTTCCACTCTCCACCGGGGGCGCCCACTCTGTTCAGGCCACGTAGCAGCTGTGGTCTTGAGAAGTTTGCCCGAAAGGAGCTATTTCTATTTCTGGTAACCCCGCCCCTCCACCGGCAGCACTGTCTGATCTAATGGAGATTTATAGAGCCGGCCCTGTGCTCACCGCGACTGCGCTTTCCCGGACGCCCGCTTGTGCCCGGTGCCTGGGATTACAAAATCTGTCCTTGGTCCTAGCGGAGGGCTGACTGCTGTCCTGACAGGCTCGGCAGACTTCCGTTCCGCCTCCTCCCCACCCCACCCCAACCAATTTTGTAAAATGTGGAAACACGCACGGAATATTTCTGATCCCTTTCGACTCATCCTAACATCCCATTCATCCCTCAGATCTAATTTCTTTCATCTCCTCTGGGGTGGTTCCTTGTGCTAAAATGCCTTGATGTCACGAAACACGTGTTTTGGCTTTTAATCCCTTCATAAGATTTTCCTAAGTGCGGCAGCAAGGAGAGGGAAATGGCTCTTCCAAAGAGTTACAGAGAGGAGGCCTTAGAGTTCTCTAAACTCTGGCTTTTCTTTTAAAGAACTGATTTTTCCTTTGTTTAGATTTTTAATATAGATGATGTTCCAGAATATTAATAATATTTGGTCTTTTCCTAAAGGGCAAAATTCTAGTCATGTTTGCAGTGAATGTTCTGGCACAGAGAAGGGGCTGTGTAAGCTGATTATCAGAACTTAGAAAGAGGGGTTTTATGTGAGCTGGCAGGGACCCTGATCTTTTCTGGCCTAGAGAACCTGAGTAAGCCTGGGCCAATTTTAGTGTAAACTGGGTATTGCAATCTGCCTTACTATCCTTCTAGAGTAGTTTACACTAGAGATTGCCCAGGATGGTCTCAAATTCTTGCATATCCTGCATTCCTCACTCCATTTTGGATGGCTGGAGGTTGGGCCCCTCCAGTTCTCAGGGAAGGTTTCTGAGACCTACACTTAATGGTAGATTTACCTTTTGTGTTGGAGCTGGGTGTGCATTTAACCTCACTTCTTTCTATTTGACTCTTTCACTTTCTCTGACCATTCAAACTGAATGTCCTGCCATAAGATTCCCCTGTAGTCACCTACCATTTGGCAAGAACCACTAATTCTCCCCTTAAAAATGAGTGTTTGGGGCTGACCCCACTCCCTAAAGAAATGAAAATGTAAATGAATGCCTTGAGCTTGTGTCTGTGTGTTGTGATATCTGACCAGGGATGATGAAATCTGTCTTCATACCCACAATGCTAAAACTGTGTTTTGTTTTGTTAAAGGTTTTATTTATTTATTTGAGCTCACACAAGTGGGGGGGGGGGATGTGGCAGAGGGAGAGGGAGAAGCAGAATACCCCTGAGTTGGGAGCTCAGCAGGTGGTATCCCAGGGTCCTAGGATCATGACCTGAGCTTAAGTCAGATACTTAACCCTTCTGAGCCACCTAGGCACCCCTAAATTTATGTTCTTAAAGGTCACCAGTTGTCAAATTCATGGCCAAGACCTAATCTTCATTCCCATTAAGTTCTCAAGCATATTGAACAAAATTGTTCAATCAGGCTCTGTCTGGAAACTCCTCTGATCTTTGTAGCTAAGGACCCCTCCCCCACTTCCTTTTCCTACTGCTATCTCAGGACTGCATGGGTGCAGGCTCCATCTTCAACACCTGTCTTTTTGCAGATGACTCTGAAATTGAAATGTTTAGTCCTAAATGCCAGACCCATATTTCTAACTAAATCAGACACTTAGGAGTGGTTGAATTGGCATCATCTGAAATGTAACATGTTCATTCATTTGTTTGTTCAAATAATGCTGATAGCCTGATGTCTTTATTCTTGGTGTTGGGGACACAGTAATGAAAAAATAAGACATCAAGTTCCTGTTTTGGTAGGGTGAGAATCTATTGGGAGCAAGGTCACAAGGGCCCAGCACCGCCATGCTTCTCCCATTTCCTGGGATCACACACTTGCAGTCTGTTTAATGTTCTCAACATTAATGTTTCCATTCTATCTAGTCTTATTGGTTCTCCCTTCACAATGGCTTTCTAATCCATTCTTCCTTTATTTTGTTCTCCTTTTCTCCTTCCTTCAGAATTCCTAACTACTTCTAGACTACCCCCTACTAAAACTGTGATCTTTTCTCCCTCTGATGCTAGATTATTTTTCAAAAAGTATAGATCTGATCAATTCAACTATTAATTAACAAACAAATATATTAAGAACCTACAATATTCCAGACACAAAGCTAAGTGCTGAGCTTATGGAGGAAAAAAAAAAAAAAAAAAAAAAAGGCAGCTGCAGAGGGGCACCTGAGTGGCTCAGTGGGTTAGGCCTCTGTCTTCGGTTCAGGTCATGATCTCAGGGTCCTGGGATCGAGCCCCGCATCGGGCTCTCTGCTCCTTGGAGAGCCTGCTTCCTCCTCTCTCTCTGCCTGCCTCTCTGCCTACTTGTAGTCTCTGTCTGTCAAATATATAAATAAAAATCTTTAAAAAAAAAAACAATAGCTGCAGAAATCCTTACAGATCTCTACTTTATAGATAACTGGACTAAAAATCAAATTAAAACACAGTGCAATTACTAAGAAATTGGATTCTCTATCACCTACTAGATTAAACTTATGTTTTCCTACCATGGACCCAAAGACCACCACCTGGGCCCAACCTGGAGTCCTAACTTCCTTTAATCTGCTTCCTGTCCTGATGGCCACACTGTGCTAAGTGCCTCTTCCAGAGCCCTGCCCCACCTTTCCTGCCATTCTGTTTTGCCTTTGCCTTTTCTGTTTGTCGGCAATGCCCTTGCCTTACCATCACTATCAATTCAAATTCATTCTGTCCTCTAAAATGGAGCTGAACCCTGTATTTTCCAAGCAACCATTGCTTAGAATTCCTCCAACTGAAATCTTAGCCCCTTTTCCAAGCTTTTTTAGCATTCTTTTTGGATCTGTTCCATGATGTCATCAGACACTGCCTAATATTGTAGTTATTTGGACCTCTGAACCCCCTGCTATAGTGTAAGTTTCCTAAGAGCAGAGACCCCATATTCTTTATCTTGTTATACTCTATGGTGACACTGTGACAACCTGAAGATGTAGACAGGAAGAAGTTTTGAGTGAACGAATGGCTAATTGAGAGGGCTCACAGAGGAAGTAGACATTTTTGGGGCTTTAGGAACAGGGGGGATCATATTCAGAGTTTCTGATGTGAAGGAGAAAGGATCCTTCTCAGAAGAGAGGAAGCTATAAAGGTGTAGATCAGTGGAAAGAACCCGCTGACAGAGAGTAGACAGCAACATCAGTGGTTGGAACATCATGGTTAGAACAGGGCCTGTGAGTTGGAGAGGCTTTAACCTAGTATATTTTCAGTAAGAATTTAAAATGATTGTGTCAGAGAACCCCATAGGAAAAAGACCTTATTTTACATGAGCTAAGGGGAATGACTCAACCCTGATCTCAGGGTGAAACTGGAATAGACCAGCCCAGAAGAATAGTAACCCCAGGGACTAAAGAGAAGTAATGACTAGAAGCTTCCAAAAGTTAGTTAATTCCTTTAACCGGTTGACTGAATGATGTAGTTTGTTCTTTTGCAATCTACTGTACCCTGAGTTTTCCCCTTGCTCCCAGGGGGCCCATTTTCTATGGATGAACCATCAAGACTGACCTTTAAAAGGATGAAGGATTGTAGGGATCACAGAAACACAGAGGACTTCCTCATATTATAGATGAGGAAAGCAGACTTTCAGCTGCTCATCAGTGGCAGCTGGGTGGTAGCCCTTTCTGCCACATTCGCCAGGTGGATTTTTTTTTAGGATGCTTTTGACTTACATTGAAAAAGCATTTTAAAGTGGCTTAAGCAAGTAAAGAAAGGCATTTCTCATATCTCAGAAAGACTACAGGCTCTAGATCTGTGGCTCTACTTCTTCACAGTTGACCCTGACTAGCAGCAGCACCTGGGGCAGCAGGTTTGCATCCACCTGGATGGTGAGGCTGACTGGCTGCAGGTGGCATTCCAGAACCATCACTGACAAGGAGGATGGGGATGTAAGCTTGACTTAGATGAGTCAGGGCTCACTCATGGATTTGGACATGGGGTCAGATTTCCCTGAGATCTGTGGGCTGTCTAGATGTCTTCTTGAAAAAGAGTAAGAGGAAGGAATGCTTGGTAGGCACCAGAGAATGGCTTGGAAAATGGAGGGCAGTTCCTCACACATATCATGCTTGGGAGCCACATAGCATCCAACAACTTACAAAGAATGTTGGTTGAGTTTTAAGTGCTTAGAAGTCAGATATTTTGCTTTTTAAAAAACTGCCTATGGCATCTTAGAGCACGCTCACTGCCTGGGATTCTGGGTCTGTGCAGGCAGTGAGGCTGAAGCTGCTCATGTCCTCTGGTCACATCCTGTCCCCACAGGTCTGCCTCCTGCCTGCCCTTCCTCCAGTCCCTCCACCTCAGTTACTGGCTGATTCTCTCTGCATGTTTGTCATCCATTCTGTCTTTTCCCATCAGGCTTTTCTTTCTTCCATGGATGCATATGCCTGGTATTCACACTGAAGTAGCATTTAAATTCTGAGTTGAGGTAGATATTAGAAATTGGAAAGGTGCATTAAAATATTTTCCATTCCTATTCTTTTTTAGAGATAACTTCTCCTATTCTTTTTTAGAGTACAAGTGAGCAACCACTTGTACTGGACATTGTATATAACATGATCCCATCAAAGCCAGGCAAGAGCTCTCTGAAGGGGTTGTTAAGAGACCTGACTACAATCATATAAGTTGTTGGGGTTCTGAATTCAAACCCTATGTTTTTATCTTTACAATCTTCTGCTAAAGGCTGTCTCATTGAAGAAAATTTAATATTGAATATAAGAAAATTTAATATTGCATTTTAGTCATCAGCATGGGTGGCTAAGTAAAAGTCAGCATCTATAACCCACCAAAGAGGGCTTGGTGTTTTCTAACTCTTCCTATTATACATTTAATGAGGTTTGTCTGGGAACAATGCACTCTATATAGTGGAACAATTTGATTACATTCTTCACTGATAGAGATTTGGGTAGATCAGGGGCCAACTGTACCTCTAATATATTTTTACATGTGGATAGAAATACCACAGCCTGATTATATGGAGTCTAGCTTCTTCAAGACTGGGCATCTCGTGCCCAGGCACCACTACTGTGTAGGGATCTCACAGTGCCAAGGCCTTTGTGGCTGATGATCAAAGCAGGAGAGAGACAGTCCAGGCTGGCCTCAGTTGGGCATTTGCTTTACCTGTTCAGGTTCTACCACAGCTCTTGCACATGCTGACATTATCTATGCTGGACATATATATGGCACAGACCAAGAGCATTGCTTCTAAAAAGACAACATATCCAGGTGTGTGAAGAATGATCTGGTGTCTGCGACTTTCATTATGACAAAGTATCCCAGGGAAAGCTTCGCTGGCATCCTGACTTAGGTTAAAATTAGCAATGTGGATTTATTAACCAAGAGGCACTGAGCCCTGTTCTTCATATCCTCCCTAGATTCTATGAGCTACTCTGTAACATTTCAATAAATTGCTGTTTACTATAAGTTGGCCAAGCAGGTTTTCATTTCTTGCAGTGAAAGAGAACTGAAACCATGATGAAATGACAGGTAGATGGTGGTTTAGAAAGCACAAAAATATAATTCATTACTTGATTATCTCAAATGCATAAAGCCTGCCTGGCATCCCAGCCTGTGTCTGTGAAGAAGCCACATTAGGGATACAGTGTTTAAACCATTTAAATCATTTGCCTAGTGGAAACAGACTGTGATAATATATCCAGAATGACCTATTGGCAGTTTCTTACTTTCTTACTGGTGTTGTCCCCAGCTTCTATCTGATTCTGTGAAATATGCCCACTTTAAACTACTTCAGAGCCTTAACTATCATCTGGGCCAAGCAACAGTTATAGATAAAGATGAAGGAAAAAACAAAATTAGAGGTAGTGGTTTTTGAATGAGGATTGGGGATTGAATTTAGAGCGAAAATAATTTTGGGTTTGAAGAGGGTATCTATAGCTATTTTAATCCTCCTTATTCATCTATCTAAAGAATTTCTGTACATTATGACAACCAAGACTTTAGTCCTCAAGCTGGCTAAGGGAAGGGTCAGCTGGTATGGTGGTTCTGTCAATAAAGCAGAACGGTTTTCTAAGATGTTGTTTGAGGGATCCTTCAGAGATAATGCAACCTCCACCCAGCCCTTACTTAGTAAAAACGGAGACTCTGATATCCATAGAAGTGAAACTGAGATGAAGCATTCCCCAAAGCTGGCCACTTCTCCGAGGCATCTGACTAGCACATTTTGTGTGTTAGCTTCACCATCGTGATCACTGCCCAGACCTGTGTCCTTGGTTTAGGATTCACTGAGCAGGTAGACATGGAACACCCCAAAATAAACAAAGTTGAATAAAGGAATGTTGGCCCAAAAGAAAGACGCACTTACTGTTGACTGTGTCTTCTGGTGCCCTGATGATGTTGAGATGGACTCTATAAAGCATTGTCCCTAGAGGTCTTACATTCTCACTCTGCTTGGGAATAAACAATTGTTTTAAGCTTTGGTCAGCTGAAAGCACATCATTGCACTTACCTGAACATAAATAAACTGGTTTTGTTATGGAGGAGGTTATTATGCATTGAGCCAAATTTATAGGTGTGGGATTTGAAGTAGAACTATAAGTTTTGGGGTTACAGTTAGTAGAGTGTTTCAGTGAACTTGTTTTTTGCCCTATCATTATAGGCTTTGCATTTCTGGGTATTATTTTGTACCTTTTTGGTTTGAATGAAAGATTCTCCCAATTTTCTCTTTATTCAGTGCCAAAGTTGAGTTTCCAAGTGAGTAAATGACAGCTGAGATTCGCTGTTATGGATTAAGCTGTTGTGAGAAAGGAAACCAAATTCAGAACTACACCAGCTAGGTCTACCTTAATGTGTATTCCAGTGTTTTAAAACTATGAATAAAAAGAGGAAATAAGTCACTCCTATGGAAGTTGTCACAGATTGCCACATGGCTAGTGGAAATGTGTCCTGCTTTGCTTGGGGTTTCTTCAGCTAACTTCTCCTGACTTTGCTCTCAAGAACCAGTCAGGAAAGTCCTCTGAATCTTTACTTATGCTTTGGACAGCTTCACTGCACTGTGGCTGTTCCACATCTTATTTCCTAGTGAATCAGTATTGAAAGGAAACTCTCAGAGGGCTTCCGCTTGCTTCTATTTGTGTTTTTACTTGGTTTGTGAAATGATATTGTTTAAATCATTTCCTAGATTAACTTCAGACACTGTTAGAATCACAGTCCATGAGGAGTTGTCTGATACGGTTGTAATATATAAGAAATTAGTACTTTCTGGCACAGAAAAAGATCCATTCTTAGATAATATTTTGAGCATCACAGCGAAGGACTTCCTCACAGAGATCTATATGGGGTGTTATGTTCCCATCAGGAGATTGGAGACACTTTGATTTTTAAAAGAATAATGGGTTTGTTTTTTCCCTCCATGGGGGAACTGTATCACCCTCTCTGCCCCCAGCTTAAGCTAAGAACCACAATGCAAAATTCTGAGGTTTATAAATGTTTTGACCTAAAATCTAGTAGCTTTGCTCTCCAAGTGGTAGATGGGGTAGAATGAAAACACTGACAATGTCTTGTATCACAATCAGCCATCTTCATGTTCATTTCAGGAGACAGATGAACTGCCTCTGGTCAGTGAGAGATGATGGGACCAATCCTGAGGGTGCCAGCTCCCAAGGAACTTGGAGCACAGGGCCCTTGACTTGACACTAAGCCCTCCAGGATGGAACAGAACCTTAATGTCATTAAAATATCAAAATGTATTGAAACTTTTCCATCAGGTTATTTAATTTGCATGGAATGAAAGGTATGTTGCTTCTTGTTAAATCTGCATGAAAATATGCTAAATTTCCCAGGAAACCTCATAAGGGATAGATATAGGGAAAGACCTTGTGGTAGGCTGGGAGCACTTGCGCGGACATGCATCCATGGAGCTGACTGTGCACACATATTCCTGCTGGGAATCAGAACATGCGTCTGCTCTTGCAAGGACTACACTCTCACAGGGATTCTGGGCCCTTGTTCAGGACACCCATGCCTCACTCCTGTGGCCAACAAACTCCCTACATGCTGACTGTGAATCACTGGACAAATCCTCTTGGGTGTCTTGTGTTTCCCTACTTCAAACACAGTACTTCTGTTTCACCTGGGTGTAGGGATCCTTGGTCTCTGGGGCTTCTGCTCAATGCAAGTATCAGAGATCAGAACTATTATAGATCTGCAGTAGAGGACAGTTCTCAGACTCAACTGGTGCCTTTTTGAGCTTCCTGAGTTTACTGAGCTGTGTCCTGTGCATCCTCACAATATTCTTTTTTTTTTTTTTAAGATTTTATTTATTTATTTGACAGACGGAGATCACAAGTAGGCAGAGAGGCAGGCAGAGAGAGAGAGAGGAAGGAAGCAGGCTCCCTGCTGAGCAGAAAGCCCGATGCGGGTCTTGATCCCAGGACCCTGGGGTCATGACCTGAGCTGAAGGCAGAGGCTTTAACCCACTGAGCCACCCAGGCGCCCCTCCTCACAATATTCTTAAAGGTCTAGACTATTTTCTCTACCTTAAAAAGGCAACTGAGTCACAGAGAGAGATTGAGGCTAGAGAACCTGGCCAAAATTCACAGCTAGGGAGTGTTTTGGACAGGATTTAGATGCAGGTATACTTAGCTGAACATTGTGCTTTTTCTCCCAAAGTGAGAGACCAGGTGGTATGAGAAGGGTGTAGAAGTGGGGCTAAAATGGTGAAGTGTCTTCTGCTGTATAAGGTCTGTGGTTTCCCAACCTCCCTACCTTCATCCCCTTGAATCCTCTGCCTTTTATACTGATGGTATGATGTCACCCAGCATTCTTGGTGTGCAATAATGCAAAATGAGAGAAATAAGAAAGATGATTAGTGTGGTGCCTGGTGAATCAATGATTTGTTTGTATTCCACTAAGATGTTGGGTGGCTTGGTGTAGTGACTACCATGTTACTTCTCTAACTTGGTGCAGTTGGCTGGCCCTTGAAGTCTTCTTGGCCAGGGCTGTCTACATGGGAAACAGCTCTAACAGGCCTAGGCATCATTCTGCCCGGGACCTACTGTTAACTCTGTACTTGTGTGTGGGCTCCCCATTTTGGTGTCCTCGCCTGGCCCAAGGATGCCCCCAGTTGTTTTGTCCCCAATGTTTGGAGAACCCGTCGCAGTCATAGAAATCTAACTCACTTGAGAAGTTGGAACCTGGGTTCCACTTGCCTCACAGCTAAGTCTGCTACATTCTTCTTGTCTGGGCCAGATCAGCCTGCATGCATCCTTACTGCAATAATGTGACATTGGCCTTCTCAATTAGGATCCTCTCATTTTGCCATTCCCACAGAAATTATCTAGAAGTGTAGAGTTACAAAAAGAAAACTCACCATATTGTGATGTAGAAAAATAGGAATCCCTTTTCAAATTTGTATTTGCTCCAGAAAAAAACAAGAAAAAAGAAATAACAATTTCTCTTTTTCTCCTTTCCTTCTCTTTTTCTTCCTCTATACACATATGGACAAATCCTACACACACACACACACACACACACACACACACACACACACAGAACTACAAGCATTGGTGGGGACTGCTCCCTATTGCAAGCAAAGCTGCTGAGAAAGCACACACCAGCCATGGTGGTGAAGTCATGCAAATGTTATGCCCCCAAAGGCCACAGGAATTGTGGAAAGATTTGTGTAAATATCTCATGCATTCTTGTGATCTAAGGTTTATGGAAATGAAAACCACAATCGAAAAGCCAATGCCACATTTATTCCTCCTTCTTCCTTTTCTCCTTTAGAATAAATTCATAGAACATTTTATGGAGCAGCCAAGAAAATAAATTATTTCAACTTTATTACCAGGAAGACATGAACCAAAGTGCACTGCAAGGACTAACCAGGTTAAACAGGATCTACTTGGGGAAATGATGAGCAAATGCTGCCAGCCATCTCTGCTGCCCCCTGGGCTGGAGTTCTGAGACATGAGGACAAGAGTGGCTTCCTCATTTCCCCCATTTCCAGCTGGGATTGGTAGGATTATAAATGCTTAGTTTGTTCAAACTCTCTTTTACTCCCATGAAGTTCAGGCTTCTTTCCTCATCTCTCCTTTTTTAATTTTGTGGGGGAACACTGGAATTGGAATGTCTCACATACTCAGCACAGCTCAGATATTCAACTCGCTGAAGCTTCTCTGGCACCAAGTTTAAAGAAACCATCGAGGAACACATGGTTTTCCACACACAGCTGGAGCTGAGGCACACCCTCCCCAGGATCCCAGCAACATGCTTTCCAGAGTCCTCTCTTCCTTGGCCATTTCCTAGGCCTGAGAGTGAGGAAGGCACTCTCTGGAGTGAAGTCTGGGATCCTATCAGCTCATGTTAACTCTCCTCCCTCATACCTTATTTAGCACAGCAGGAAAGTCAGCACAATGAGAACACATTTGGACCTCAAATTTTACATTGCATTTGTGTGTGGTGTTAGAGTTTTCACTTAATTCTTGTCCTAATTTTTCTGACTTATAAGAAGGAGCAGGGGGTCAAATCTGTTCAAATGTGACTTCCTGCTTTCTCCTGCCCCTCACTTTCCTTCCCTCATCTTCTCTTGATGTGTGTCAGACACATACTGAATGTATTTGGTTTGGGAACATGCAAAGTAGGCAACAGTACTATTTTTAATTAATCCAGTTGAAGATCACTTCACTGCCCTCGGATGAGATTTTGGGCACAACTCATAGCTTTCTTATTCACTTTCAGTATTAAAAATTCAGCCTGAGTTACATTAAAAACTTTACTCCCCCCATCTAAATGGATCTGGCCCTCAGCATGGCCTTAGGTCTCAATTCTGATCTAAGTTCGGGACCTGGCATTGGAGAAGGAGAACCTTTCTCTATCCTATCCTCCCCCTCTGGAATTAGGGCTGGGGAATGGAGAAATTTCTGACAGGAAGGTCTCTTTTGCCTAAGATAGCTATTATCTAACATATCTAACACCCTCTATAGGTGCACAGATACTGTTTTTTTTTTTTTTTTCCTTTATATTGTTGCATCAGTGGATTCTTTGGGGAATATTCATTTTGACAGGACCTCAAATCCTGAGCTGTTTTCTGATACACTTGTTTGGTCCAATTGACTACTTTGACTCACACTCAACTTCTGCTCCAATAGTACACCCCACCTGGACTTTTTCTGCTGGGTTGCCTCACTCTTCAGCCCTCTTAGGGCAGGGTCTCTTCAAGAAAGCTTAAGAACAGCCACCTCTGAACTGTGGAATCTGGCTAATGGTGACAAAGATGATGACCTGTCTCATAGGTGGAAATTCAGCTCCTGCTTCAACTTGCTCTCCTTGCTCTGCCATCCATCATGGAAGCTCATGCATCTCCTCATGGTTAGGCTTTTACAACAAGAATCAGGCACATCCAAACAACTCTTGAAGACATTCTGACAGGACCAGCAGGTGCTGGTTTTGTGAAGTACCCTCATTTGGTTTGAGTACATGTCTTGGGGGGTGAGAATGCCATAGAACTTCTTTTCCACTAGACTAAACACTTTTTTATATATTAAAAAATCCCCTCTTGTCTGGGTGGGTCAACAAAATGGCAGAGTAGGCATTACCCACCCTTTCACAGAAATGTGAAAAATGAGTAGAAACTGTCTGAATGAACTTTTTAAGAACTCTTCAAAATGGGCAAAAGTTTATAGCAACTAAGAGAATGCTGAATCAAGAAAGACACAAATTTAAAATGATATAGAATCTTTATGGCATTTTTATTTAGCTTTTCCATAACTCCTTTATAGTTGATGACAGTCTTGAAGGAGGCAGACTGAATTTCTAGAGTTGACTCCAGACCTTATTTGTGTTTGTCTCTTCTTACCTTTCTAGGAACTACCTGAGGACTGACACAAGGTGCTTGTCTCTGTTTCACCTAATTCAGAAGTCACTCAGGGTGGAAAAGTAGTGGGCATTTCTTGAAAACATTGTAAGGCAAATAAACAATCCACAGACTCTTGAGCAAAAGATTATGGTTGAAACATACCACCTAAATCCTGGGAGGGAAAACTGAAGCAAGCAAGAGAGAGAGAATAAAATTAGGGCATTCAAAAGCACCTGTATATAGCATGAAATTTAGAAAGCAATGAACAGAAAAGCTCTAAGAAAATCTTTTACCATGGACTGATCTAAAGACCTAGAAAGCACAAAATGAGCTGCAAGCACAAAATGAATACTTAAGCAGAGCTGTAAACAGATTGGCTAAGTGTTGAAGGAGGGCCCAGCACACAGTTAATCTTAAGAGATTAGTAGAGTTTTGTTTTGTTTTTCTTTGTTTTTTAGCTGTTGGAATTCAAAGAAATCTGTCAGAACACCACCTGAAAGCAAGCTAAAGGAATAGTCGTCAGTGACCACACATGACTTGGAATACAGTATTTGGGGAAAAAAAAAAAAAAAAGTTTGGTAAAGTCATTATACAGATGGATGACTACAGCCTTCAAAACAAAAACACCAAACCATGGGAAAGGAGAATAGTCTGATTTCAAGAGTAACCACACTAGAATATTTAAACACCTAATTTTCAATAAGAAATCACATGTACAAAGAAATTGGAAAGTGGTTCATTGAAAGGAACAAAATAAATGGATATAAATCATCTCTGAGAAAGATCAGCATTCTAGTTACTAGACAAAAATTTAAGTCATCTGTCTTAAATATATTCAAGGAGCTAACAAAAACTATGGATGAAACTAAAGGAAACAGGATCGAAATCATTAAAAGGAACTAAATAGAAATAATAGAAATTCTGGGACCAAAGTACAATAACTGAAATGAAAAATTCACTGGAGGATTTCAACATCAGATTTGAACAGACAGAAGAAAGAATCAGAAAAATTGAAGGTAGAACAATTGAAATTATATAATCTATGGAATACAAAGAAAGGAGAATGAAGAAAAACAAGCAGTGCCCAAAGGACTAGTGAGATACCATTTAAAAAAGTCAACAGCCATTCCCAGGAAGAGAAGTTCCCAGGAAGAGAAGCGAGCTAGACAAAAGGGCAGAAAGAATATTGAGGAAATAATGGTTGAAATTTTTCCAAACAGGATGAGAGATGAATTTACAAAAAATCAAGAAGCTCAACAAACTCCAAGTGAGATAAATAGAAAGAAATTCACATTGAGACACATTACATAATTGTTCAAAGCCAAAGGCAATGAGAGAATCTTGGAAACAGCTGGAGAGAAGTGACTCATCACATACAAGGGATCCTCAATTATATTAACAGCTGATTTCTCATCAGAAACATGGATGATAGATGCGGTGGGACGGCACATACAAAATACAAAGAAAAAAATCCCAACATCCAAAAATTCTGTATTTGGAAAGACTATTCTTCAAAAGTGAAGGACAAATTAAGACATTCCCAGATAAACAAAAGCTGAGGAAATTTGACTTTCCTTACAAGAAATACCAAAGTGGCAAAATGAAAGGACACTAGACAATAACTTGAAACCAGATGAAACAACAAAGATCTCTCGGAAAAGTAATTATGTAGGTAAATACAAAAGCCAATATAATTGCATTTTTGGTTTGTAATGCTACTTTTTATTTTCTGCATTATTTAGATGTGTGTCTACGACAATTAAAAATCTGTTATTGGAATACAAATTATGCAAAATGTAATTTGTGACAACACAAATGAAAGGGGAAAGAGCTGTATAGGAGCAGACTTTTTGTTTTCTACTGAAATTAATTTGGTATCAATTATAACAAAATTGTTACATGTTTAGGATGTTAATTGTAATCTCCATTATAAGCACACAAAAAAACTAAAAAACTAGGTATGAAAGAAAATGAGAAGGGAATCAAAATGTTTTACTGGGAAAAACCAACCAATTACAAAAGAAGACAACAATGGAAGAAATGAGGGACAAAAATGGGACAAGACATGAAGAAAACAAATATAAAAAGGTTAGAAGGAAATCCTTCCTTATTAGTCCTTCCTTTCTTACATTTAATTGCATTAAATGCAAATAGATTATATTAAATGCAAACTCTTCATTTCAAAAGACAGACATTAAAAATGTGAATAAATACACAATCCAACATCCTTCCATGATAAAAATTCTCACCAAAACAGGAATAGAAGAAAACTTCTTCAACAATATAAAGGACATTTATGAAAAACCCACAGCTGACCTCACATTTAGTGGTGAAATACTGGAAGCTTTCCCCTTAATATTAGGGACAAGACAATGATGTACACTTTTACCATTGCTACTCAGTATTGTATTAGAAATTCTAGCCACCGAAATCAGGCAGGAAGAAAAAAAAAAGACATCCACAATGGTAAGGAAAAAGTAAAACTATCTTTATTTGCAGATAACATGATACTATATATGTAAATATGTATAAAATACCAAAGAGCCCACAAGAAAACTACTAAAGCTAATAAATGTATTCAACAAACTTGCAGGGTATAATATCAACACACAAAAATCTATTCTGTTTTTATATACCAACAATGAGGAAGTCAAAGAGGGAATAAGACAATAGTTTTATTTACAATATCATCCAGAAGAATAAAATACCTAAGAATCAATTTAATAAAGTAGGTGAAAGACTTGTCCAGTGGAAACTATAAAACATCACTGAAAGAAATTAAAGAAGACAAATAAATGGTAAGACATCTTATGTTTATGGATTAGAAGACTTAATATTGTTAAGATGTTAATTCTACCCAAGAAATCTACAGATTCAATGCTTTCTTTATTAAAATTTCAGTGACAATTTTGCACAAAAGGAAAAGCTAATCCACAAATTAATATGAAATGATAGAGGGTTTTGAATAGCCAAAACAATATTGAAGAAGGAAAATAAAGTTGGATAACTCACATGTCCCTGCTTCAATAGTTACTATAAACTACAGTGATGAAAACTGTGGTGCTGGCATATATGTACATATAGACCAATGGAATAGAACTGAGAGTCCAGAAATGGACCCAAACATTTGTGGTCAACTGATTTTGACAAATCAGTTGTACCTAGACCACTCAATGGGGAAAGAATAATCTCTTCAGTAATGATGCTGACTGGGACAACTGGTTACCCATATGCAAAAGAAAAAGTTAGAACTCTGTCTGGCACTATATACAAGAATTAACTCAAAATAGATTAATGGTCTAAATATAAGAACTGAACTCATAAAACTCAGAAGAATACATAAGGATAAATGTTCAGAACCAATTGGTTTGATAATGAATTTGTAGATATGAGCAACATAAGAAAAAAGCTGATAAATTGGATTTCATAAAAATTAAAAAAAATTGCACATCTAAAGACAGTATCATAAAAGTGCAATGGCACTTTTATGAAAGAAAGAAAGTATTTGGAAATTGTGTATTTTATAAGAGTATAGGATCCAGAATATATAAAGAATTCCTACAACTCAGAAACAAAGACAAGCAACCGAACTTAAAAAAGAAATGTGCAGAAGACTTCCTTCAGAGGAGACATACAAATGGCTAACAAATACATAAAAAGATAGATGTTCAACCTCATTATTCGAATGAAACCCTATACATTGCTGCTAGGAACATAAGATGGTACAATCTCTGTGGAAAACAGTGTGGCATTTCTTTAAAAATTTAAACTTAGAATTATCATATGGTCCACAATTCCATTTCTAAAAGTATACTAAAAAGAAGTGAAAACAGGTACTCAAACAAGAAGTTGAACAAATACATGCATAATAAGACTGTTCGCAAAAGCCAAAAGATGGAAACAGTTCTACTGCCCATCAA
The DNA here is from genome assembly GCF_009829155.1 of Mustela erminea. Lineage (NCBI taxonomy): Eukaryota > Metazoa > Chordata > Mammalia > Carnivora > Mustelidae > Mustela > Mustela erminea. The sequence goes on from NC_045629.1 coordinate 1,657,476, forward strand.
TGGATGGGTGGATAGACAAAAGTGCTATATCCATAATGGAATATTATTCATCTATGAAAAGGAATGAGGTGCTGATACATACTACACTGTAGATTAACTGAACAACATTATACTCAGTGAAAGAATTCAGACACAACAGTTTATATATTATATGACTTCATTTATACAAAATATGTAGAATAGTAAATCCATAGAGACAGAATTCAATTTGGTTGTTTTAGGGGCTGAAGGGAGGGGGGTTAGGGGATAAACTACCAAATGGGTAAGAGATTTTAATTTGGCATGATGAAAATGTTTTGAAATTAGATAGAGGTGGTAGTTGTGCAGTACTGTGAATGTACCAAATGCCACCGAATTATTTATTTTAAAATGGGTAATTTCATGAAATCTCCTCTCAATCTGCTCCATCCATTTGGAACTTCTCCTGAGGCTGGAAGTGGTTGGAGATTAAGTGTCCCAGAACAGATGCTGGGCTATCTCTTGGAAAGTTTATCATTTTTTTTTTTAATAAAATGTGACTAGTACTTTTATCCTTAGGACCTTAGTGAGATATCTTTTTGCTTTGTGTTCTCTGTTGAGGCTTTATGTCTCTTCTCTCCAAAGGGGAGTGTACAACAGAGTGGAACCTATGAGCACCAAGGAAATGGGTTGCAATGTATTCTTGCCCTCTCAAGTAAGTTTTACACTCTTTCCTAAAGGAAGAAAATAACCCAAGCCTGGACCAATGCCATGACTCCTCTTTGCAAGGCACCGTGAAAAATTGTTCATTACAAAATTATAAGTCTTAGGTATCCTAAAGAGATAGTGGCATTTGAAAACTTCTCTAGCATTCTTATATCCCAGTTTCTCTCCTTTTAGAGGGAAACTGAGGCTGAGGCATATTGAAAGTGTGCCTGGAATCCACAGAGATAAAAGGAGGATTAGTGGTTGCATAGGGCTGGAGTGGTTGGATGTAAATAGGGAGTGGCTACTAATGGGTAGGAGTTTTCTTTTGGGGTGACAAAAATATTCTAAAATTGACCATGGTTCTGGTTGTGCAACTATAAATATACTAAAAATCATTGAACTGTGCATGCTAAATGGGTGAATTGTATGGTATGTAAATTATATCTCCATAGAGCTAATACATATATGTATAATATTATCTATCCATCCATCCATCCATCCATCCCTCCATCCATCCATCTATCACCTATCTATAAATTGCCTGGGCCCATTCACGACTAATTAGTATCACGGAAGCCCTTCAACACTCTTACCATGAATGACCTATTACTGTGAATCTCAGATGACTCTTTGTCCCTAAACTCGTGTCTTTTGCTAGGGCTGTTCAGCTCTAGGACTGATCTAGCTTTTTTTTTTTTTTTTTTTTTTAAGATTTTATTTGTTTATTTGACAGAGAGAGAGATCCCAAGTATGCAAAGAGAGGGAGAGAGGAAAGCAGTCTCCCTGCTGAGCAGAGAGCCCGATGTGGGGCTCGATCCCAGGACCTCGGGATCATGACCTGAGCCGAAGGCAGAGGCTTTAAACCACTGAGCCACCCAGGTGCCCCTCTAGGACTGATCTAATAACTGCATTGATGCTCTAAATCACTTATCCATGTGATAGCTTCATTTGTCTACCCCATAAGACCAGTCAGATAATGCATGCTATACTGGGCTTCATATTCTAAGTGGTTGATATTATATTTATATGATATTATATTATATTTCATTCTGTTGGAATGAAAATGGCTGTGTTTCTGGGAAACAACCTTCCAAGAAAGCAAATAGTGACATTTTCAGTTAAAAGTTTTTTTTGTTTTTTTTTTTTTTAAATGCAATAGCCCTGTTGGGAAAGCCCTTCTGGCCATCCTGTAGGAGAAGGTCATGTAAGATGAAATAGAAAAGAATTTTCCTAATGAGGAGGCCACTCCACTTCTGAAACTACCTAGACACAAACCAGACCATGAGGCACAAAAGCCCTTCTAGCAGTTATGTTCCTAAGCCCTCTTGGTAATTGGGAAGTGCATTTAAGAAGCATTCAGTGAGTCATTGCTAGCAAAAACACTTTTGTGTAAGAACAGTGACTCCAAAGCTTATGGAAAATACTACTGACCCAAAGTAGTTTATTTTTTCAAACACAGCATCTCTGCAACTGTTGGGCTGACCCAAGGCTGAGTGGGGAATGACTGAGGTCTTCTGAGTCTGACTGCTCTTCTAGTTGAGGTTACTCTGATTGGTGGTTTTGGCCTCCAGAGCTGGGTCTGCACACATAAAACCAAATGAAAACTTGGCAATTGCACTAACTCAGTGAGGGAATCCACTTAAGGAAGATGACAAGTGTGCATTGTTCAGGAGCCCTCTCCTTCCTGCCGGGATCTGCACAAAGAAACAATAGATCTCCCAACACAGGCTTGAGTTTGGGTTTATATGACCCAGAATTCCCTGGATATTTTTCATTGCATTGGATATCATTAGTCTGTTCACATGGATGCTGCCTTCTATGCAGAAAGGAGCCATATTAGATTTAAGACAATTTTCCTCAAAATAGTTTCTTGTTATACATGCCCCCAACACACTTCCTTGTTTGTCTGCTGTCTGTTCTGGGGGAAGGCTACAATGCTTTGCTGACCTGAGTTCAGTGGTTTGTTGCTTAGTTTATCTCCCTAAACAAAACAATTTTCTCTCCATTTTGTCTTATTTCCTACTAGATAGAATCTTTTGTTTTCACTTGCTGCCTTGTCAGCTTCCAAGAATTTTTTTCTTCTTGAAACTTGTTGAGACGCTCAGCGTTCAGTGGTCTGTGTCGGGCTCTGGCTCAAGGTTGAGGATTCCCTCCTTTTCCTTCCCAGTATTGTCCAGCATCCTGCAGGGCCCTATCCCTGGCCACACGTGGATAGTTCGGCCTGGCTCTTGCGTCCTCCTGTAGCACTGGGGTGCAGTTGCGCCCTCTCCAGGCATCACCATAGCTGCATGCCAGATGGAGGAGGAAACCAGAAGCTTTGAAAGAGTGGGTTCTTTTTAGTCCTCAGCTTTCTGGGTTGTCCCAGTGAAAGCAAGTTGGAGAATCTCAGGAGATGCCTCCCTCCTACACACCCTGGCATCATTTGCCAGATGATAGACTCTGTGTTTTAGAGGGAATGCCCAATATGAAAACTCCCCCAAATTAGTTTAAGAACACTGTAATTTCATTTTAGTGCCTTTTCAAGTGAAGAAGAGACTTTCTCCCTTATGGTCTTTCCTCCGCACTGGGGTTCATGTCAAACATAGACTTAATCAACTTGGAAACAAAATCTTAACAATCTTACCCATAGGAAAAAGTACAGACATCTCAAGCTGGTACACCAGACCCCCTACAGTCCACAACCCAGACAGCCCTACCTGCTTGCCACCCTGTACCCCTGGGCCCACACAACCCCCTGTGCCCCTGTGATGTGCACGCCCAGCTCCTTCAGCCTGGTTCTGGGGTGTGCTGCCCTAAGGATATGCTCTAATAGTTGGGTCTATTCTATAAGACTTCCCTCAACTTTCTGGGAACATTGTCATTCATGATAGTGACATAATATTCATCACAGTATCCTATGAACCATCCTATCTGGGCCTATCCCCCATGTAGACTGAGCTTGTGGCTTGGCTGTGAATGGTGTTTAACACACAGTATATATTTTTTGGGAAATATTTATTGGCCAGAAGTCTACAAGATGAAAATGGAAAGGCTTTAAATTTCATTCAGTGAACATTCTTTGAACACTATGCCAGGCTGTGGGAATGATGTAAAGATGAGCAAGAGGCTTGTTACTGGGGAAGCAACATAGTATATCTTATGTAGGTGGTGGCTCTGGTTATGTGTATGAGACCATTGGCAGCATCTCTGAAAGTTGCTGCTTTACTGATCATAATTTATGAACATAGAGTGTTGATGGGGTGCTTACATGGGTGTAACCTAGAGTGAGTTGTATTTTGATATTCAACTGACGCATATGTAACTATGTGTGTACCCTCATCTTTCAAACTCACAAATCACTCAAGATGATTCTCTCCCTCGTTACTATTTTGAATGGATTCCTTTGCTCAATGAGATTGGTTTTCTCTTAAGGCAGTTGAAATAATTTACTCTAAGAGAATAGAGGAGGATGGAGATTTATTTGCTGAAGGCATTTTAGAGGAGGGAAGGCCTGAGACACTGCCCTCCCCTCCCCAGACCCTCTCATTTTCAGCTTAGCAATGGCAGGTGTGTGGTAGGCATTGTGCAGACAATTAAGGGGTGCTTGCACTGGCTCTAACATTGTGACAAATGACAGTCAGATTATTCTAAATGTGTGTTCTCTAAGTCTGTGCAGAGGGTTTCTAGGTATTTCCCTAGGTCAAATACATTTTAGAAATGTTGAACAGGTTTTTTTTTTCTTTCTTGCAGAATCTCCACCAGGGCTTTCCTAATCACATTTGAGCAGGGGCCACGCCCCCCTTTCCCTCATAATCATTTCCATATCACACATATTTGGAAATGCAAGTGTGTTGAAAAGGAGAGACTTTGCAGCCAGCAGATGTGAGTGAGCCTCTTCAAATGACTTAGCCTTCACGCCAGGATCTCTGTACTGTGCAGGCTGTGATGATGCATGTGGAACATGTGGTTGAGGGCCTGTTCTGCGAAAGTAATTTTTGGTTTGTACATGACTGCTTTGCCCATACCTGGAGGAATAAGCCCCTCTACTCAGACTATTTATTATTATGCCTATTACCTCTTAGAAAAATGAGGAGTCATCAATGAGCCTCAACTACTATAGCCCTGGAGTCCATGGAATTATTAAAGAAGCAAGGAACATTATCCCCTTAACTGCCAGCATCATGACCAGAAAATGCCTTACAGTGGAAAGTGGGTCCTGCCAACACAGCATGTCTGATCATTCATTCATTCATCCATTCAACCAATACTGACCAAGTTTATGTTGAGTGTCAGATACTGTGTGTGGAGCATGAAGGTATTATAGTGAAGAAAAGCAGGCACAGTCTCTATCCTTGTGGGGTTGCTGTCCAGTGTAGAAGACAGACTTATCAAATAAGTAAACCAAGGTCACACACTTTCTCTGTAAAGAATCAGAGAGTAAATACTTGAGGCTAAGCAGGCTGTGTGGTCTGGTATAATTGTGCAGGCCTGCTGTTGCAGCCACAGTGCACAATTGCACAGATGTGTGATTATGTCCAATAACACTTTAATTACAAAGACAGATGGTGGATAGACTTAGGCTATGGGTGGTAGTTCGCCAACCCCAACCAAAAACATAATATTCAACTGAAATTCTTTGGAGGGTGAGAAGAAAGGTGGGAGAAAAGAGCACTTTCGGTAGATGGAGGGGGAAATGGGGACTGAGGTGAAGCTGACAAGGGAAGGAGTTGGACACTACTCAGCCATTTGGCCAGGCTCAGGGATATTCTAAGCATGACGGATAGTGTCATGTGCAGGGAAACATGTGCAGAGCTTTGTTTTGGAAGCACCCTATTGACTGTGCTGTAGACAGTGGGTTAGAGAGGGAAGGGGTGGATGTGGGTAGCCCAAGTAGGATGCTGGTATTGCTGTCCCAGCAAAAGTGGCAGGACTGTGGGCAAGGGGAACACTGTGGAGGTGGAGGAAAGTGTAAAACTCCAGTAATTCTTAGCAAGTAAAACCAGCATACTTCATTCTGGATTTAAGTTTAAAGATGCAGGCAGAGTCCAAAATGACTCCCCAGTGCCTGGATTACCTGACTGGTTGGGCATGTGTTTCTGAGAAGACAACAGAAGGGGACAAAGAGACAGTTGGGAGGCCATGACAACTATGTGGAGATGGTGGACTGGGGTGCATTTTGTTTATCCAATGAGGCAAGAGTAGATCTGGATCTCAGAGGAGAAACCCGGGTGCAAACCATATTTTGATAATGGATCTGTTGCTGACTTAAGAGAAAGTAGAGTATGGGGTTTGCCAAATGCCAGCCACAGGCCAAACCAGCTGGCCACCTGCTTCTGTAAATAAGGTTTTATTGGGGCATGGTAGTGCTTGTGCTTTTAAATACCATCTATGGCTGCTTTTGTACTACACTGGCAGAGTTGAGGAGTTGCAACAAAGACCCTATGGCCCATAAAGCCTATATTATTAACTCTTTGACCTTTAATAGGAAAAGTTTGCTTACCCTAGGTACATAGAATGAGGAAAAAGTGGGCCTACGGCCAATCTCTGAAGAGATCCCACATTTAATGAGCAGGGAGAGGAGGGTGAGCTTCAAAAGGGGTGGCAGAGAGGGAAGAGGGACACAAACTAAGAAAAAGAGCACATTTGAAGAAGGAAGGTGTGTTCATGTGTGTCAGAACTTTGGGGAGGTCAGAGGGAGATGAGGACAGAATCACCATCCACTGAGCCCAAAACCGGGGGTCGCTAGGGATTTCCATTAAGTAGAGCTCTATGGGCCTCGTTCCATTAGAGTGATGGGAGATGGTGTTTGGTATTGGGGGCTTTGGAGAACAGAGAGAGAAGGACAAGGGGGGACAGGGCAGGGGACTGAGCAGCCTGGTCCAATGGCAAAAGGAGATAGCAAAAACGAGTAACCAAAAGTAAATATTAAACTTCTGTATTGATTTTCTGTAAGCCTTCACCCATAGCTCCATAATCCTCAGTAAAACCTTATCACTGCATGTGTATGTGTGGTGTGCATGTGTGTGTGTGTGTGTGCGCCCACTCATGTGTTTAAGTCGAGGAAAGATGTGGCTGATATAATACATATAAAACAAGAATTCAAAGCAAGTAGGAAATAGGAGACAGAGATGACCCTGAGAAGTAAATTCCTTGGAAACTAGTTTGAAGAAAATTTGGGGAGATCACAGTGTTGAGAGTAGAGGTAGAATATAATATCATCTAGCTTTTGAGGAGCTGGAAATCCCCAACTAACATCTGGATTACTGTATCTGTGGTTTGGGGTGGTGGGGGGGCATAAAATATATTTATCCCCATCTCTCCCTACTAGGGTGTAAGCTTCTTGATTATAGAAATTGTGTCTGACTTGCTTCTTATAATTTGGACACAAAGTACAAGTGAATCTTCAGAACAACAAGGAGAAACAGATATATATATATATTTTAAATTATCACCATTTTACAGAGCAAGAAACTGAGGTTTAGAGAGCCAAGCGTGTACATAAAGAATCCAGAATTTTAATTTCTACTGTACATATAATCTATTTATTCTTAATCTTTATCCTGTATGACCCATGAGGGTCCCTTTCTTGGGCAGCTCCCTGTGACTGTGTCCTCCGCACTGCAAAGGACATTTTTTATGGTGTTGATGACAGATGGAAGGGAAGGCCAAGCAGGATCACCTTCTGAGCTTCGTTTTGTAATAGTGCCGATGGCAGCATCTACTTACCCTCTTCTGGAACTCTCCAGCACTCTCTTCACTGACTCCACTTTTCATCCTCTGTTCAGTTCTCCACCTGTCTTATAGCTATAGGCAGGCACTCACTTCTGTGAGTACAGGTTGCAATAACAGATTGAGTTGTCACATGAGTGTGACTGAAATCATCTAATCCTTGACTCTTCTATGGTTTCTTATTAGCAAATTGCTTTTAACATACAAAAATTATACAAACTGCCAACTGTTAGTGAAGGGTGTGGGGAGCATGGAACAGAGAACTTATTCTTTGAGGTTTACCTTTTGTGGTCAAGCCCAGTTATCAGCACTGTCTGGGATAAAAGAGTGACAGAAAGGAATTGCCTAAGAATTACTTAGAACATAAGAGCTTATTTGCTTTGTTTAAGGAGTTTGCTAATATCCCTCCATGGCTCCATTCATTTTTTTTTAAAGATTCTATTTGTTTATTTGTGAGAGAGTGAGAGAGGGAGAGAGAGCACAGAGGGAGTGGGAGAAGGAGAAGCAGACTGCCCGCTCAGCAGGACCCTGGGATCATGACCTGAACCAAAGGCAGACATTTACATGACTGAGCCACCCAAGTGGCCCCATGGCTCCACTCTTCAGACACTGATGTCTGAATTCTAATCTAGTTTGCAAGCATGATTTCTCCCCACAGCTTCCTCCTTGCAGGAGACTTCACACCCTGCTGGTGGGCATGCAAGTGGGATAGCCATTTTGGACAGACCAAATCAAGTATGGGACCACCCTGTGACCAGCAGTCTCTCTGTGGGAATCCCCAGGTGGGTCTTTATGGTGATGGGTCTTCAGATATTCAGTGCAGCATGGTGTGGGAAGCAGGAGTTTGGGGCAACCTGTAATAGTGCACATGGGACACAGAACATGTATGCTGCTTAGAAGCAATGGGCTCCTGTATTCACAGTGACATGAACTATGTAAGAAATATAGCACTCGGTTAAAAACAAAAACAAAAACAAAAACCCAGGACTTTTAATGAGATAAATTATACCATCCATTGATAGAAATAGAAAATACATGTACCTAAAAACACAAAATACACTTTGTAAGAACACATTCAAACACAAAGATATTGTAAAGGCATTGCCTTTGAAGGGGAAGGGGATAAGGTGGGATATGCAATACAGTGAGATTTAATAATTATAGTGACATGGGCTAATATGTCTGATGACATAATGAACTGAGGAATATGATTAACTCAACCCTCTGCATTGGATATTTTAAAGAATCCTTCAAGGCTTTTCTCTTGAGAAGTCTAATCCTTATAACAGGTGTTGGTGAGGATGTGGAGAAATTAGAACTCTTGTGCATTGTTAGTGAGAATGTAAAATGATGCAGCTGCTGTGGAAAAAGTATGGTGGTTTCTCAAAAAGTTAAAAATGGAATTACCATATGATCTGGCAATTCTACTTTTGGGGATACACCCCAGAGAACTGAAAACAATCTAGAAGAGATATTTGTATAGCCATGTTCATAGCAGCATATTCATGATAGCTAAAACATTGGAGCAACTCATGTGTCCATAGACAGATGAATGGATAATCAGAATGTGGTGTATATATATATACAATGGAATATTATTCAGCCTTAAAAAGGAAGGACATATGCCACAACATGGATGAATCTTGAGGGCCCTACGCAAAGTGAAATAAGCCAGACACAAAGACTCCAATACTGTATGATTCCACTTGTATGAGGCACTTGAAGTAGTTGAAATCACAGAGACAGAAAGTAGACTAGTGGTTTCCAGGGTTGAGGGGAGAGAGAATGGGGGCAATGTTATGTAACAGGGACTGAATCTCAGTTTTGTAAGGTGAAAAGACTCCTGGAAATGCATACTTAACACCAATGAACTATACCCTTGAACTGGTTAAACTATACACTTAAAAAGGTTAAAATGGTGAATTTTGCGCTATATGTACTTTATGATTATAAAAAAATTTAAAAAAAAAGTCTACACCTTAACATGGTTATGTGGGTTAACAGTTTGCGGTTTTGTTGCTACTTGTTTCTACAGATCTGTCTCCACAGCGTCCTCTACTTCTCCCTCCCCCGATTATAGGCCCCCCAAAATGACTGGTGGTTCCTTTTGTCTAAAACCACTGTTCCTGTTCCTTGTCACCTGGGTAATTCATTCAGATCTCTGTGTCCACAGTCTTCTCAGTTTCCACTGCCCAGCTTGCTGTGGCCTTTAAACTTGCATAGATTCCTCAGCTCTTTTAATACCCTGTACTCCTTGAGGACCCTGCAGACAGAGCCCGAGCCCCTCCTCTTCACTCACCTGGAAGGGAAGCATGGACAGACCCTAGGCCCTGTTGGCACTTCAAAGCAGGAGTCCTGGGTGGGAGAGAGTCAGTAGGCGTCCTCTTTCAAAGGAAGTTTTATTATCTGAGGAAACCCAAACATTCAGCTGCATTGGGTAATAATAATCTTGCTTTCTGATAAACTCTCAGGGGAAAAAATAATTTTGGCTATTTCTTCTCAATTGAAATTTTTTTTTTTTTTTTAAACTAGCCTGTTTAGCTGGCCTTCCTCCTCTGTGTTTGCTAATATGTCTCTGAGTAGGTGAGAACCATTTTACATCTGTCATGCTTTGTGCTGTTTTCTCCTGGGCTGGGGTGATTTATAACGAACTGCCCACAGCCCTCTGGGGCCCTCCTCCACGGAAGCCTCCATGAAAGATAGGCTAGTTTTCCCAGCAAACCACGTGAACACCAAACACCAGCAGCTCTCCATCAGCCCACGCTGATGTCACTTGGCCCCTTACTTCAGATCTGAACCGAGCCCTAAACAGGGACTGTCTTTGGAAGGAAGATAAAGAGAGTTAAGAGGAAGCCAAGATTAGAATGAAGCAAGTGCCCCATCTGGGAGGCCTTGTCTCTGGTCATGGCCTCTGTGTTGCTTGTGCACATTGAGGAGGGACTGGAGGGAGGGAGGATAACGGGGCCTGGAGACGGGAGGCCCTGCGCCCTGCTCTGAGTTCTGAGGGACTCCTGGCTTGGGCGACTCTACTGTTTGCAGGCTGGGTGTTGACTGAACTTTCCTGGGTTCATTTGTTCTTGAGTTCATATCTCTGCGCAAATCCTCAGGGACACATGCACCTTTGTTCCAGGGGTCTGGGAAGAAGGGGGGAGGCTTTGGTGTTGCTGATCCTACTTTCTGGTGGCATGCCAGGTGGTGGTATTCAGCCATTGCCTGTGTCCTGCTTTCCTGAGACCCTGTGCCACATCCAGGAGTTGAGAACAACACCACTCCTGCTCTGCTTGGTGTCCTCTTGCCAGGCACCAGCAACCCTGGTGGTCAGGGAATCTGGAATCTGCAATCTGACCGCAACTTCTGGCCTAGAGCCTGGGGTCTGCCCCTCAGGGGTGGGGGCAGGTAGGGATTGGACAGACCCTCCCCAGCTTGCCCACATCTCTGTAGGCAAACCCAGCTATGAAAGGCCCTGTCTGGTCCCTGGGGAAGGTTTTCAGCCCCAGCCTCTGCTAGTTTGTGTCCTTTTTTGAACACACAGTAACCGAGGATCACCAGGTCTGGCAGTTTTTGAAAGAAGACTTTCTTTCCATTTTGGCAACTTGTCTCCTTAAAGACACTGCGTTCTTTTTATTGGATGGGAAATAATTTTACAAATAACCCGTTTACTTTAGTAATAAGACCCCACCTCATCCTCTAACCAGCCACCTCTCACCAACAGAATTTCTTTCTTATCTATCTGTTCCTTGGCCTCTGGCGTTAATTGTCGTAAGGTCAAAGTATAAACTCTCTAGGGGATCCCAGCATTGTAAGGATTTGACTGAAGATCAGAAACAAATAGCAGTGAAGTAAAAACATCAGGGCCACAGCGCTGAAAGCTGTGAGCTTCCCAAACGGCCGCCATCTGTGCCGTGCTGGGCCGCCGGCTGGCGCCTGAGTCAGCTTGGCTTGGCAGGCTCTTACTCAACGCTCTGTTTTCCTTGGGGGGTGGGAGGGGGTGGGAGGGTGAATCAGGGAAGGAGGGAGGGAGAACTGAGGCAGTGAAGTTGCCCTTTTGCCTCATGATTTATATTTGGTCAGAGTAGCCCTGTTCCACTTTCTTCTAGCTGGAATGTGTCTTGGACATGTTGTTTCAATATGAGACAATCAGCTGGGCCCTCTGTGGAATGTCCTTGGAGACTGGAAACGACCTCCCAATAGGGTCATTTGTTCGGCAGAATTCTAAGTGGCATTCTTTAACATCTGCATTCTATTAATACCTTCAGAATATTTCCATCAGCTTTGGGAAATCAGAAGATGCATTGAGAGATGTTCAGCACAGAATCCTGGGGTATTTTTAATTCTTTCTTGTGATTCTTTTGTGTTGGTGGGAATATCCTCCTGCTCTGTCCCTTTTCCTTTACCAGGATGCAGGTGAATATACACGTTCATCCAGTAAAGCCCAAGGGCAAGGTGGTTTGTCAGGTGGACTTCTTTAGCCTATCACAGCTCACAGTAGAAGGCAAATTTGTAAACCCACAGGAAAGAGCTGGACGCAGGCAGAGTCAGGACAGACATTCTGGCTGCATTTGCTGGAAACGAATGGAAAGAAAGACCACACTGTGAGGGGCCCCGCTGCACTGGTTGCAGGGCTGGCTTCCAAGTCCACATGGGGGCCTCAGTCTGGATGCCTGGCCCTGTCTTGTCCTCCCAGGGTACAAAGGTATTGAAGAAGAGATTTGAAGAGAAGGATACAATGAAGAAGTAGGAATAAGGGAGCATTTCTTTAGGAAAAATAAAAGCTATCTGTCATACATAGATCAGATGGAAATAAAACTTACACTAGTAAAGAGTAGACTCAGTGAGTGTGATGTCTCAGAGGCGGAGCCCAAACTGGAGGAGCAGCTGTGGCTTTGTAGGCGGGCTCCGGGACAATCGGTCTCCTGAAGAGCTGGATGTGGAGGAGACCTCAGGGACAAGGTCGTGAGGGTGGAGGGCTGCTTGATGGGAAAGACGAGGCAGAAAACAGGGAATCTGTGAATCCATGAAGGGTCAGTTTAATTCAGCGGAGCATTTCATGAATACTCACTGTGTGCAAACACAGAACCAGCTACTCTGTAAAGCAGACTTGGAGGTAATAGGAAACATGACCGGAAAGTGAGATCTGACCCGCTGGAGACAGGTTCCAAAGGGACATTGAGGAGACATTCAGAGGAAAGGCAGACCATAAGGGCAGTGGACTGGTCAAGGCGCTGTGTGGCCTGGACAATGCACCTGCTGGGGCCAAGATGCATCTGCCTCTGTGCAGAAGTCCCTTACCCACATCTGTGTCACAGCAGCTGAAAGGTGTCTCAGAACAAATCCATTTGGTTATCATCTTAAAAGGGTTAAAAAGTAAGACTCTGCCTCTAAAAGGTACTGGAAACATAATTTTACCCAACATGTACTTTATTGCTTTAAATTCTAATATTTGCAAAATGGATGAATTATAAGTCTTGGTAAAAATTATGAAGCAGTTTTCTTGGAAATTCGGAAGAATGCCAGACTCTGATAAGGCGCCTGATGATGATAAATTGCTTCCTGGTTATGTGATTCTGAGAGAACACTTCTTTACGGGCCTGAAGGAGGCTGGTGCAGTAGGAAAGGCACCCCCTGGACCTGCAGGAATGCCTGCAGACCAGCTTCCTCTGCAACCCGGAGGGGCCTGCCAGACACCCCCTGCCACTGCCTGTGGCACACTGGCCTTGGTGGCAAATCCTGAATTCAGACTGGCACCCTTCTGCCCAGTATCGTGAGTGTTCTGTGAGCAAAAGCTTAAAAAAACACAATCATCCAGGTTGTAGATTTGTATCTTCTTTCACTTTGTCAGAATTATGCAGAATCACTTGGAAAACAAATAAACAGATACAACAAATAACTGGAGTCAGATCTTTGGCTCAGGAAATTCTCGAGCTCATGTGTTTGCTCAGAAGAGTTTCCCACAGCCTGGCTGTTACTTTTTATCTATCCCCACAGGATGTACTCCTACACTGTCTCTTCAGGGTCCCTGGCTTCCTGTCCACGTTCCCACAGCTGCCGAGGGGGACAGCTCCAGTTTGCACTTGGAGTCTTCCGAACATAGGGTCTGTGCTGTCTGCTTGAGCTGGTAGCTCCACACAGAAATGTGGCAGATGTTCAGCTTCAGGAATCAAAACCGAGGTTTCGCACCATGCAGCACATTCTTCCTCCCAGTCCTGTTCATTTCCTCCTGACAGGATGTGGAACAATTTCCCTCATCTGTTGCTCACTCAGTGGGTTTGGGATTTTGTGAATTTTACAGTGATACTTAGATTCCACCCGAATATCTTCTAAGAGGTTAACAACAACAACAACAACAACAACAAAAGGTTGATTCAGTCATAGACTCTTTTTCTAGTTGAGGGGTTTCTGGTTTTGTGTGACACACAGGTGAAATTGAGAGGCAGACGAAGGAGACAAACCACCTCAGGGGTTTCCTGGGTCGTGGCATCTAAAGAATGCCTTCCAGCTAGTTCAGGGTCCTCTAAATTCTGAAGAAAACACGACATATCTACAAGACTAAGGGAAAAAAGCAAAAGACAATTTATGTTCATTTGCAAACTGGACCAATTCTGAACAGAATTATTGTAATGTTGCATTGGCACAGAGGGCATTCTGGTAGGGGATAGAGATGTGGGACGCCATTTCCTGCAAGTATACTCAGTATGTGATCAGTGTCCAGTGACACAATTTGGAAAATATGCCTACTGCAGCGGTTTCCTTCTGGATTCCCAGGCTATGTAAGTTCCCTTGGCTTAACTTCTTTGTTTTCCTCTTCCATTAGCAACCGGGAAGGCAAACTAACATTTGCAGCAATGCACTGGGACTGATCCTTTTGTGTGTTATCCCATTTGATTCCCACAACCCTGTGGGCATAAGTAATTTATGCCCACTTCACTGATGAGGAAGCTGAGGCTCACAAACATTAGGTCAGTTTCTCAAAGGTCAGCTAGCAGCAGGTATATTTGAATTCAAAATAAGACCTCTAAGATTACAAAGCTGTGCTTCTTTTACTTTACTGAGGCAGTTTCATTGTGTATCTGTAGTTTTTCAGGGCACTGGTTAAGGAAAAAAAGGCACACAATGGGAATTCAATTTTTTTTTTTTTTCCACTTTGGTACTTGAGAGAAATTGGCTGCTTTTCAACCACTTTCATTCCTGTTGCATGATTTTCTCTTTGTCCCATTAGCACATTGGGTTCACAGATGCAGTCCTGCGTGAGCATGGCTCATCCAGTGCCTTGCACATACTAGGTGTCAGCAAATATTGTTGAAAGGAACCAAAGCACTCTTTTTCTTACTTATTTGTGCAAAAACAGAAGAGGCAAGAAAGTTTCCAACTTGATATCTTTGCTCCTTGTCCAGGATTTGAGCATGGAGAGTCTAGGTCACAATCCCCTGTTAGGGTGAGGTTGATTGGTTACCAGTTACTAATTTAAATGAACAATTGTACTGGATTTGAGGTTCAGGGGTATGTGTCCTATTGGTCCTTTAAGAATTGATTACTTTTCAACAACTGTGATAAAGCATAGTAGATTTTTTTTTTTTTCTTTCTTGGCTTCTTCCATAGCTTTTCATTCTCTATTTAGGTCAGAGTCACACACTAGCTCTCAGCTTGGTTTGGCCATTGATAAGAGTGGGGGGAAGTGATTGCTGACCTCTTTTGCATTCCAAGGGCACATCTTAGAAATGATTTTCTTTTCCTGCCTTGCTTAGGAGCCCTGGGGCTTTCTCACCTCCTGTGAACGCTGCTTTGCGTGGTCTTTTTCAGTGTGGCAGCTATCCTGAAGGAACCTATTAATAGCCTTCATTTCCAGTATGTGCCCTGTAAAGTCAAGCCTCATTTTTAGCAGCGTTCGGTTACTCACAATTCTAGGAAAAAGTTCCCTTTGACTGTCTTCCTGCCAGAGGACGGTTCAACCCCCTCCACCTCCTCAGGGAGAGGTGAAAGGAGCCCATGATTATGTAGTGGGCGAGACACTCATTACAGGAGCCCTCTTCTCCAAACTGCTCCTATGGAGACAACTGTCATTGTTTGGACAGCTACCTTGATAAGGCTTATGGGGGAGGAGGGTGAGGCTGTGGCTGCCCAATGCTGAAGTCACGCTTGACTCATCTCTTCCTCTCATGCCACACATCCAGCTCGTCACACATTAGAGACACATCCAGAAACCAGTGCCTTCTCACAGCTTCCTACTCTGCCTGGTTGCCTAAGGCATCCTCGCCTCTCACAAGGCCCCAACAGGCCACAGACCTGGTCTCTGCTTCCTCCATGGGCTACTCTCCGCACGTACCCCAAATAGGCTCTTAAAGCAGAAATTAGATTAAGTCACTTGGAGTGGCCAGCTGTTAACACTGAGCACAGTTGAAGTTGCTTGACCTGTATGACTTGCATGACCTGACCTTTTTGACCTCATCTTCTATCACTTTCTTCTTTCCCGCTTCTGCAGAACTACACTGTCTTTTCTTCTTGCCACAGTTCTTGCCCCAGGGTTTTGCACATGCTCTTCCTTCCATCTGGGATGTTCTTCCTCGAGATAGCTGTGTTCTTTGTGGTCTCTGCTCAGATGTCCTCTTATCAACACAGCCTTCCAGGACCACCTGAAACAAAATAGCAATCCTCCCTCCTGGCAACCCCTATGAGCCTCCGCTGTTTCACTTCTTCGCTCTGCCTTCATGGCTATCCGATATGCCATATACTTGTTTGCTGTTTGTCTCCTGCTGCTGAAAGACAAAGCGCCACAAGGGTGAGCACATGTTTCTGGTCAGAACCTCAGAACACAGAGCAGGGCCTGCCCAGAATAAGTACTCACTAGATATCTGATGAAGGACTAGATGTTGAGCAAAGGTGACATGAGATGACGAAACTGCTTTTCACTCCTTTTGCCAGAGGGCCAGGGGAGAAGGGCCGACACAGACAGAGGAACCTTAATCAGGGTGCAGACGACCTTGATTTACATCTAGATATTCTCTTGGGTGCCCCAGTTACCTTTTACTAGGAAAACCACAACAGATTCAGGCTAACAGAAGGACAAAGGAAATGTGGCATCAGTCACTTGATGTTACTGTTGGAAGAATATTAGTGAAGTTGGAAGAATAGATAGTGAGATAGACATGTTTCTTATCAGTATCATCAATTGCTAAACAATGGAATTTTAAAGATTTTACTTTATTTATTTGACAGATGGACATCACAAGTAGGCAGAGAAGCAGGAAAACAGAGAGGACGAAGCAGGCTCCCTGCTGAGCAGAGAGCCAGTTGTGGGGCTTGATCCCAGGACTCTGGGATCACGACCTGAGCCGAAGGCAGAGGCAACAGTGGAATTTCATTTTTTATTTTTTATTTATTTTTAAGATTTTGTTTACTTATTTGACAGAGAGAGATTACAAGTAGATGGAGAGGCAGGCAGAGAGAGAGAGAGAGAGAGAGAGAGAGAGAAGCAGGCTCCCTGCTGAGCACTGGATCCCAGGACCCTGAGATCATGACCTGAACCAAAGGCAGTGGCTTAACCCACTGAGCCACCCAGGCGTCCCAACAATGGAATTTTAAATGGAAGCAAATCTAAGAGTTATTTTGCCTGCTCCTCCTCTAGCCTAAGCTCCCTGAGGCTGGATCCATAACTCTCTGTGTTTATCAGTCCTTATCCTAGGCAGAGACTCCATACTCTTCTCTAAATGGAAGGTGAGGGAGACCAGCGGAATCAACGGATTAATTTCCTCCATAGCAAAGTAGGTCAGTTTTTTGTTGATCATTTCTGGAGAAGAGAAGTGTTTTCTCTACTAGTACACCAGTTTCTCTTTTCCGACAGCTAAAAAGTTATCAGCTTTAGGACTTCTTAAAAAAAAAAAAAAAAAAAACCTGATTCAAAATCTTAGTATGTCTATTCAATGTCCCAATGTTTTTCTTTCTGGGTTGGTGAAAAAATAAGCTGATTCTCTTTTGCTAATATAGTTGTTGAGAATTTATTGGGTCAACTCAAAATTTTTCAGTCAGTAGGGAAGGTTACTATTAGATTATAAGGATAAATATTAATAAATCCACAGTGAGAGGGGATGACATTCTATGTGCTAGAACAACACTCAGGAATTTCTTCTAAGATGGATACCTTTCTGGACTTGACTTCATTTTGGCTGGAGAAGACTCTGAGGCCATATCAATGTGAGTTCCCCAACATTAGAAAGACACTAGTCTAGGGGAAAATGAGTATTGTCCAAGTACTCATGCAACACCAGACATCAAAATACTACTGATGTGTTGCAGAAGGAAACCCTCTCCACTAAATATAGTGTGGAGTTCGTGGGCACAGCACCATACCAGAAGTCTGGGAGGCTGGTTCTCTTGTCTCCAATCAGATTTTACCTGCCTGAAGCCAGGTGGTGTCGGAAAGTCATCCCAGCTTCTTGGTGAACAATTCAATGCTAGTGACTCTGGCATAGAGCTCCAGGCAAGGCCTTAATCTCCTGGCCAGTACTTGGACATCCTTGGCATCAGTGTTGCCCGAGAGTGCTAAGACTCCAAAGTGCATCCCGTTCACTTCTGCCTTAACTTCCATTTAAATTCAGTGGTATTGCTCAGGCCCCTCAGTCCAAGTAAGCCTCAAAAATGTGAGTGGGTGGGCTGTCTCCACACATACCTTGGAGACAGATGGAGGATCTGGGTCTGGGAGCCCCTGTGGGTGCCGGAGGCTCCCTCTGATGCCTCTCCGGGACTTTCTGCCTGGATCATCATTAGTTTAGCAGTGAAATAATGAGTTTCATGGGATGAGGAACTAAAGAAAAGAGGCCACACAATGCTTCTCTTTCAGCTTCATCCCTGCCTCTTTTTAGAGAGAGAGAGAGCACAAGTGGCAGGTGGAGGGTGGTGTTTGGGTGAGGGGCAGAGGAAGAGAGAGACTCCTAAGCAAGCTCTACATCCAGCATGGATCCAGATGTTAGACTCGAACTTACCACCCTGAGATCATGGCCTGTGCCAAAATCAAGTCAGAAGCTTAACTGACTGAGTCAGTCAGCTGCCTTTCCTTTCTTGTCTTTTTCTCCCTCCTTTTCAGGAACAAACAAAAACATGAAGTAGTTGAGAGCCAGACTTAAATTCCTATGGGAACAGCTTCTCAGGCTGAGAATTGCACATTTGTAGGGGAGTTCCGGACTTCTATGGAGTGGTGTTTGCAGAGGTTTGGTAAAAGTGGTTTATACTCCTGATAGCACCCATGGCTTCTGTGTTTTCTCCCCTCCTGAGAGCACACTGCTCCCAGGAATGGCCGTGGACTCATCTGCAGTGGTAGATGACCAAGGTTGCCAAAGCCTGCCACCAAGACCTCCGGGAGACACCCAACCTGAACCGTGAGGCTTCTCCCACCTGACATCTCTGGGCTACAAGCTGAGTCTGAGCATTCCTTATTGACATGGTGACTTCTGTCTGCCGAGAGAGTTGCCACAGTATCTTCCTGTGGAAACTCAGGGCCTGGATCCTGCCTGGTGAAACTGCTAGTTTGTCAGGGCATTCACAGGCTCTCCATCCGACTTATCAGAACTGAAGTGAAATAAACCAGATTATGGCTAAGAAGGAGTGCTTCTTGCTCCTCCTTGTTGTCTATTTTCTGATTTTGGGACCCAATGAGAGGAGTCTCCTCTTCTACAAAATGCTTTTCTTTACTGAAGGGACCTGAATCTGTTGCTAGAATCAGACTCAGGTTACAATGACCACTGTTAACACTGCCTTAAATGGATGTCTGAATACCATCTAAGGAAAAATGGCTTGGGATTTAGTAATGTAGCCAACTTGCCTTTCTCACCAGAGCCAATTCTTTTATCAGTTATGTAAGCCCTGTGCTTTGCTTTCCTGTCTTCTGCACCTCCCCCTAGCAGTTGAATGCTTGACTCTGGAGCCAGATATACATGGATTTGGATCTGGATAGGGTCCTTGTTTCGTTTTGTATCAGTTAATTAACCCGGGCAAACCCCAGTTTCTTCATGAATCACCTGGAGGCAATACTGATACCTCCAACCCTCCACCGTGGTGTAGTTTTGAGGGCTGAATATAATTCTTACAAAAAGTTTAGCACAAACCAGGCACATGGTAGACATTCAATAAGTGTTGACTCTAGCCTATTTTGGGAACCTAAGTCCACTTTGAAAAATCTGAGGAATGATAAGCAAATTTTGAGGTACATGGAAAAATCATACTTAGAATTTATTCAGAGTTATTTCTCATTGTACAAAAAAATGGAAAAGTGGTCCCTAAAATGCCAGTTACCCAGAATCATAATAAATAAACTTTTGTAGGAAAGTGACTTCTTTGGATGGTGGAGAATTTAATGCTTTATATAAAAAAAATTAAATTTGAATTCTTCTTTGTTGACAATCTTTTTGAAATATACTATCCAATTTCCTGTCTTCTTAAGCAAAGTTTCCAGGACATAATTCATCAGTTTCCTTCCATCCCACATTGTCATTATCTACATCAATTTTACTGTACTTTGTTTTGGATGGAGATGGTGTGGAATGTGGGGCTTGCTGTATGATCAACTTGTTTCCCTGCCTTTCCATGTAGTAAACGCCTCCCACTCTGTCCCGAGGGCCAGCGGGCTCAGGGCTCTGCCTTCAGACTTCCTTCTCACTCTCCCGAAAGATGCAGACAAGCCCCTGGCCTGTCGCCAATGTCTGTGACCCACACAGGACAGGGGTATGTTGTGTGTATCTGCAGAGTTAGCAAGCGTATTTAGATCTTCTGAGGGCCATCTTTTAGGCTTGGGGATATAGCAGAACTTTGGGGGATGTGAGGATGCAGATCTCTAGGCCACTGAGGTTTAACTTCTTCTTTTGCATCATTGCTAACCTTGTATTTCCCATGGGGAAGACTGTTTTCCCTTAACAAGGGTAATGGAGGAGGAATAAAGCCAGGACATAAAGTGTTCTGATATCCACCCTTTCAGTTGTCTATGGCAAGAGCTCCACAGGTAGAAGAACATGACTTTGGCTCACCTACCCTACCATCTGAAGAAAGGGCAACAGTCCCAAGAAGTTCAGATGCTTCCTTCCAATGCACACTCTGGGTAAGGTCAGGATAGACCTGAGTCAGCCCATTCTATGTCCAGAGCTCTTTCTGCTTTTCTCATTGGTCAAATATAAGGAATTCAGAAAAATTATAAGAATAGCACCAACACCTTGTACTTAAAATAAGATCACACATATAATTATTGGAGAGTTGCTGAATGTGTTTGATTTTCTGTCCCTAGAATTGCCCAAATAGTAACTTTTAATTAAATATTAAATTCTAAATATTTGAAGCATGAGTAACTTCCTCATATACAAACAAGAAGCTTTGCCAGGAAAAAAAAAAAAAAAACAACTGTCTGTCTCTCTCTTAAATATCCCTGCATTCTTGCAGTTAACATAATATATACGACACAAGCTGGGTTGTTGTTGGATTCTAAAGTAGTCCACAACTGAAAAATTATTACACAGGACACAGGACACATATATACATAATGATAAAAAACTCACCCTGTTTCTACTTTGCTTTCAAAAAACACAACACACGAGGCTCCTGGCTCATGTCATGATCCCAGGGTTCTGGGATTGAGCCCCACATCAGGCTCTCTGCTCAGCCAGAAGCCTCCCCCTCACCCCCGCCTGCCCCTCTACTTGTGATCTTTGTCAAGTAAATAAATAAAATCTTAAACAACAACAACAACAACAACACCTAAACCAAACACCACAACCCATAAACTGGTTTTGTAAAGATTGACTGGAGAAGTGTCAAGTTTCCCATTAGGGGCATCTGAAATGACGGTCCAGTGTGACTTCGAAGGAGATAACATTCCACGTTAAAGGCCTGGCATCTCTCTTGTGAGAACATGGGCTTTCTCTGCGAAGTCTTCACTCAGACTAACTTGTTTCATTGTTATTTCTGACATTACAAGATGCCACTGCATGAAGATGGATAGGAAGTCCTTGTTTCATACTCTATAAATGGATTGGCAATAACAAACTTCTTAGGCTGTGAGGATAAAGTAAATTAATTAATACATGTGAAACATTTAAACCTATGTCGTTGCCCAGTGAAACACTTTATCTCTGTTTATTTGCTATGATCACTTGCACAGTAGGGTTTACCTAAGAAATATAAAAGGGTGCTTTTTTTTTTTTTTTTTAGCTTTGCTGAGGAATAATTGACAAACTGTCAGATAAAGTGTACAACATGGTGATTTGATATACATGCATATTGTGAGATGATTCCCTTCATAAAGTTAATGAAAACATCAATCACTTCACATATTTATGCTTCACTCCTTTTTTGGTGAGAACATGTAAATTCTACTTTCAGCAAATTTTAATTATACAATATAATGTTATCAACTATAGTCATCATGCTGCATGTTAGCTCATCAAAACTTACTCATAACTGAAATTCTGTACCATTTTACCAACCTCTCCCTATTTTCCACACCCGTTACTTTTCTACTCTCTATTTCTATGAATTTGATTATTTTTCTCCCTCTCTCCCTCTCTCCCTCTCTCTTTCCCTTCCTCCCTCCCTCCCTTTCTTCTTTCTTTCCTTCCTTTCTTCCTCTCTCTTCTCTCTCTCTCTTCCTCTCTTTCTCCCTTCCTTCCTCCCTTCATTCCATTACACATATAAATGGTACCATGCAGTATTTGTATGTTTCTCTCTGGCTTATTTAACTTAACTATAATGCCTTTAAGGTCCACCCATGTTGTCTCAAATGGCACAATTTCCTTCTTTTTTTGTGGCTGAATAATATTCAATTGGATATATATAACACATTTCTTTATCCATTCATCCACCCTTAGACATTTATGTTGTTTCCATACCTTGACTATTGTGAACAACGCTTCAAAAATCGTGGGAGTAGAGATACCTCTTTGATATAATAGTTTTGTTTCCTTTGGATATATACAGAGAAGTAAGATTGCTGGGTCTTCCTATTTTTAATTCCTTGAGGAAACTCCACACAATTTTCCACAGTGGCTGTATCACCAATAGGGCACGAGTGTTCCCTTTTCTCCCTATCATTACCAGCGCTTGTTATTATCTTGTCTTTTTGAAATTAGCCATTTTGACATGCATGAGGTGATAGCTCATTGTGGTTTTGATTTATATGTCTTTAATGATTAGTGATATTTAGCACATTTTCATGTACCTGTTGGTCATTTGTATGCCTTTTTGGGAAAAACGTCTATTCAGGACATTTGCCCATTTTTTACTTGGGTTATTAGATTTATTTATTGATTGATTTTTATTTGTTATTAAGTTGTATGCATTTCTTGTATATTTTGAATATCAGTTCTTAATCAGATATATGGTTTGCAATATGTCTTCCCATTCCATAGGTTGCCATTTCATTTTGTTGATGGTTTCTTTTTTGTGCAGGAGCTTTTTAGTTTGAAGTATACCCAGTTGTTTATTTTTGCTTTGGCTTTTGCTATCAGATTCAAAATCACTGTCAAGACCAGTGTTAAGGAGTTTACCACCTTTGTTTTCTTCTAGTTTTATGGTTTCAAGTCTTATGTTCAAGTTTTTAACCCATTTTGAGTTGATTTTTATATGTATGTGGTGTGAGGTATGGGTTCCGTTTCATTGTTTTGCATGTAGCTGTCCAGTTTTCCCAAGACAATTTACTGAAGAGACTATCCTTTGCCTACTGTGTATTTTTGCCTCTGTTGTTACACATTAGTTGGTCTTGATTGCATTGGTCTATTTTTGTACTCTCTATTCTCTTTCATTGATCCATATATCTGTTTTTATGCCAATACTATATACAGTTTTGACTATAATAGCTTTGTAATATAGTTTGAAATCAGGGAACATGATATCTCCAGCTTTGTTCTTATTCACTAAGATTGTTTTGGCTATTCAGAGTCTTTTGTACTCTATAATAATTTTAGGATTGTTCTAGTTTGTGAAAAACACTGTTGGGATTTTGTTAAGGATTTCACTTATTCTGTAGATTGCTTTGGGTGGTATAGATATTTCAAAAATATTAATTCTTCCAATCCATGAGTACAGAATGTTTCCATTTATTTGTGTCCTTTTTAATTTCTTTCACCAGTTTTTTATAGTTTTTATACTGTTTTCAGTATATAGAATTTTCCTCTCAGTTAAATTTATTCTTAAGTATCTTATTCTTTTTTATGCTATCATAAGTTGGATTATTTTCTTAATTTTTCTTTCTGATAGTTTATTGTTAATGTAGAAAAATGTAACTCTTTGTCTATTGATCTTATATCATACAACTGTAATGAATTCATTTATAAGGTATAACATTTTTTGGTAGCATCTTTATAGTTTTCTATATGTATCACCTTTGAGTATGATAGTATAGGCTTCTCCTTACTCACCTATTATGTTGAGGTACTTTCCTTCTATACCCAGTTTGTTGAGAATTTTTATTATGAAAGAATGCTGAATTTTGTTAAGTGCTTTCTATGCATATATTAAGATCTTGATTTTTACCCTTTATTATGTGATTTACCATACTGATTGATTTGTCCATGTTGAACTGAATCATCCTTGCATTCCTAAAATAATTCCCACTTGATCATGCATATGGTCATTTTAATGTGTTAAATTTGGTTTGTGATTTTGTTGGGGACTTTTGCATCTATATTTAACTGAAATATTGGTCTACAATTTTCTTTTCTGTAGTGTCCTTGTCTGGTTTTAGTGTCAAGGTAATAGTGGGCTTATAAAGTGAGTTTATAAATTTTTTTCCTCTCTTCTATTTTGGAAGAATTTGAAAAGGATTGGTATTAATTCTTTAAGTGTTTGGTAGAATTCACCAGTGAAGCCATCTGCTCCTGGGTTTTTGTTTGTTGGGAAGTTTTTGTTTATCTATCATCTATCTATCATTTGTCTATCTATCACTGAAGTAAAGTTGAAACAATATTATATTAGTTTCTATTGTACAACATAGTGATTTGATACACATTGCACATGTGTATTGATACACATTGATACACATTGCAAATTGATACACATTGCAAAATGATTAGTTGTTACTATACAATTTTATTCCAGTATTATTGACCATATTTTCCATGTTATACCTTTCATCATCATGACTTATTTATTTTAAAATGGGAAGTTTGTATCCCTGAATCTGCTTCACCTGTTTTGTCCATCTCCCATGACGCTCCCTCTGGCAATCATCAGTTTGTTTCTTGTATTTGTTTGTTTGTTCATTTGTTTTGTTTTTTAGATTCTACATATGAGTAAAATCACATTGTATTTTTCTGTCCCTGACTTATTTCAGCGTAATATCCTCTAGGTCCATCCATACTATAGCAAATGGAAAATTTTTATTCTTTTTTATGACTGAGTAATATTCCTGTGTGTGTGTGTGTGTGTGTGTGTGTGTGTGTGTGTGTGTGTGTACCACATCTTATCCATTCATTTATCAATGGACAGACATTGCTTCCTTATATTGACTATTATAAATATTGCTTCAGTGAACACAGGTATATGTATATCTTTTTGAATTCATGTTTTTATTTTCTTTGGGTAAATGCACAGAAGTGAAATTATTGTATTGTATAATAGTTCTATTTTTAATTTTTTGAGGAATTTTCATACTGTTTTTATAGTGGCCACACCAACTTATATTTTCAACCACAGTGCATAACTATTTCCTCTTCTCTACATCCTTGCCAACACTTGCTATTTCTTATTTTTTTGATAATAGACATTTTGGCGAGTGTGAGTGTAACATCTCATTGTGAGTTTGAGTTTCATTTCCCTGATAATTAATGATGCTTGAGCATCTATTCCTGTGTTTGTTGGCCATCAGTGTATCTTTTATTGAAAAATGTCTGTTCTTATCTCTATTTATTTTTTAATTGGATTTTTTTTTTTGGTGCTGTATTATATGAGTCCTTTATATATTTTTGATATTAACCCCTCTTCGGATATATTATTTGCAATTATCTCCTCCCATTCAGTAGGTTGCTCTTTCATTTTGCTGATGGTTTCCTTTGTTGTGCAAAAGCTTTTTAGATGGGTATAGTCCCATTTATTTATATGTTTTTGCTTTTGTTGCTCTTGCCTGAGGAGAGAGATCTAAAAAAATATGGCCGAGATGAACATCCAAGAGTTTATTGCTTATGTTTTCTTTTAGGGGTTTTATGGTTTCAGGTCCTACATTTAGGTCTTTTAATCCATTTTGTGTATGTTTTGTTTTGGTTTTCATTTTTTTTTTAATATATAGTGTAAGAAAATGGTCCAGTTTTTATTCTTTCACATGTAAATTGTTCAGTTTTCCCAATACCATTAATTGAAGAGATTATCTTTTCTCTACTGTATATCCTGGCCTTTTTTGGTCATAAATCAATTGACCAAAAAATTATGGGTTTATTTCTGGACTCACTATTCTGTTCTATTGATCTATGTGTCTGCTTTTGTACCAGTACCATGTGGTTTTGGTTATTATAGCTTTGTAGTAGGGTTTAAAATATGGAGCATGGTATCTCTACCTTTGATCTTCTTTCTTAAGATTGCTTTGTTTATTCTGGGTCTTTTGTCCATACACATTTTAGAATTATTTGTTCCAGGTCTGTGTAGATTACTTTGGGGAGTATGGACATTTAAAAATATCGATTCTTTTAATTCATAAACACAATATCTTTCAGATGTATAGATTTGGCATATACAGTATAAATAAAAATACGTATTTTTAAATTTATTCTTTTTAATGCCACTATAAATGGCATTGTTTTCTTATTTTTTTCCTGATAGTTTGTAATTAGTGTATGGAAATATAACAGATTTCTGTATATTAATTTTGACCCTGGAATTTTACTGAATTCATTTATAAGTTCTAATAGTTTTGGGGGAATGTTTATTATTTTGTGGAGGTTGTACATTTTTAGGCATTTATCCATTTTTTTCTATGTTATCCCATGTGTTCATGTATAATTGTTTATAGTAGTCTTTTATAATCCTTTGTATTTCTGTGATATTGATCATAACTTCTTTTTTACTTCTGATTTTGTTTACTTGGGCTCTATTTTTCTTGGTAAGTCTGACTACAGTTTTATCAATTTTGTTTATCTTTTAAAAGAACCAGTTCTTAGTTTCACTGATATTTTCTATTGTTACTTTTAATTTCATTTCATTTATTTCCATTCTGATCTTTATTAATTCATTCATTCTACTAACTTTGGGCTTTGTTTGTTCTTCTTTTTCTCATGCCTTTAGGTATAAGTTTAAATTGCTTATTTGTGATTTTTCTTGCTTCCTGAGGTAGACCTGTATCTCTATAAACGTTACTTTTAGAACTGCTTTTGCTGTCTCCCATAGATTTAGAGTGTCATGTTTCTATTTTCATTTGTCTCAAAGTATTTTTAAATTTTCTCTCTGGTTTCTTCGTTGACCCATTGTTACATAGCATGTTGTTTAGCCCGTACACCTTCATGTTTTTTTCCAGTTTTTGTTGTTGTTTTTGTTGTAATGATTTCTAGTACTATGTCATTGTGGTCAGAAAAGATGCTTAATATGATTCATCCATTAGCCCAGCTCAAGCTCTTGGTTGTCTCTCAAAACTTTGTGATTGTCTAAGCTGCCTTACCCTTAAGTGTCCCAAAGGAGAGAATTCCATTCAGCACCTAGATGTAAGCTGGTTGGAAATCAGATGCTCAGGCAGCAGCTTGGGAAGTAGGGAGTAATTGGGAGATGCGTGTTTTGGGCTGTTCCTTTTGTACAGGGCTTGGATGCATAGCTGTGGGGAAGGGGAGGGTGCTCATCCTACACTCATTAATGACTGTTACTGTTAGTAGAACTTGTGAATGAAAGCCCCATTGGCTGTCAGAACCAGTAGATCAGAAATCAGTCTTTAAGGGCAGTAGCTGCAAAAGCTGGTGTGCCAAACAGGGGTACAAACTCCTTCCAGGGAGATACTGGCATCTTGGAGCAGGCTGGGTAGAGAAGGCCGGGAAGTAGCTCCTACTTCCCTGGTCTCAGGGAGGATAGTAGTAGCCAGCCCTTAGATGTATGCTCAGCTAGAGCCTGACTCAGTCAGCAGCTTTTAAGGTATACAGATGAATCCCTTTAAGGGAAATACTGTTATATGGGTATTTCTGTCTGCTCCCTCTGCACTAAGCCCTGGGGGAGATAGCTGCAACAAGTGTTCTTACACCCATTAATAACCCCTTCTTTGTTTTCCATAGTCTTGATGATACAAGACCGATTGGAGTTCACAGCTAGGTGTTTGGAGGCCCATCCTTTAGGTGAGCCTTAAAAGTTGGGGGATTAAATGTGAGGTCCAAACCACTCACTCCTAAGGGAGAAGCTGGGAGTTGGGAATTCCTTCATGGCTTTATGATGCTATGCTAGGGCTGGGACTGATGGAGTAGTGTGTCCCAGCCTTTTGCTCAGGTAGTTCCTGGGTTTTTTTCCTGGGAAATTGCTCCATGTGTAGCTGTGCATTCAGTAAGTTTGTGGGGGAGGGGAGCTTAGGACCCTCCTATGTTGTTATCTGGGTCAATCCCTTAAAATAGAATTATTAGAAGTACTTCCTCCTTCAAAAAGCGCACCTCTAAAGCTACTGAAGAAGGATTAAATGGCAAGCTCAGAACACTGGGCTATGTGTGGAGCATAGTGGTTCAGGCTGAGGCCTGTGGCCAGCCTTGTGTGGAGCCAAATCCTGGTTCTGCACCGGTTCCTTGGGGGACCTTGGGAAAATTACTTTCTGTGCCTTTGTGTCTCCACCTGTAAAACTGGGATGATGACAACAGTAATTTTTAAAAAGCAGAATAGAAACTGGCATGTAGTAACTGCTATATAAATATACGTTTTTAAAAAACTCACAGAGACAGGAGAGATCATTACAATCCAGAGGAGATAAGAAAGTATCCTTAGAAAAGCTCACACCTGGGGCGCCTGGGTGGCTCAGTGGGTTGGGCCGCTGCCTTTGGCTCAGGTCATGATCTCAGGGTCCTGGGATCTAGTCCTGCATCGGGCTCTCTGCTCAGCAGGGAGCCTGCTTCCTCCTCTCTCTCTCTCTGCCTGCCTCTATGCCTACTTGTGATCTCTCTCTGTCAAATAAATAAATAAAATCTTAAAAAAAAAAAAAAGAAAAGCTCACACCTGAGATGAGCATTAAACAATAGACAGATTTGGATGATGAAGAGGAGAATCAGCTGCTACACTATGTGCAGACCTCAGGCTCCAGGAGGACTCAAATCTGAGTGGGGTTGCTGGTTCCACCTGAGCAGATTCTGAGGGTTATAGACCACAAAGATGCCATGAAGAGACTAGGGAAACATTCTGGCAGAAGAACAGCCTGTGTTTGGTGAGGAGGAATTCCCGGAGGGTTGTTGAATCCCAAACTGGTCTAACCACAGTGTGTTCAGAAAGACTGCTAAACATTGCCTTATGAGGTACTTTTGCAAATGTTGTATGGTTTTCCATAACCCTGAAAAGCAGGACTTGTAGCTGTATTTTTCAGTTGAGTAAGAAACTTCAAAGAACTAAGCCTCTCAACAAAGGTCACGCAGGGGGTAAGGTGCTGGAGACTAGGTCATTCCACCCTGGAGTCCATGCTCCTCCTGATGCTTTGGGCTGCTTTCTAGGCATGAGGCCCTGGACAAGTTAGTCAGCTGTGAAGATGGGAAGAATTGGCAAATTTCAGACTTCATTTGAAGCAAGCATGTCTTGGGTTGAGTAGAAAGAATGGACTGGAAATAAAAAGTGAAGGAAAGACATAACACAGAGATGCTTCCAGGATACTTTCTAGAAAGGGTCATTAGCTGGTGTTAGAGGAAGGTGCTGAGTGCTGCTTGGACCATGTGAGTGTGGAGATCAAATACATATGTCTTCTTGTTGGTAAAGGATTGTAAGGCCGACACAATTTGGGGCAAGGGCTGTAGGCACAGGAGATACCATGCAGGATGTCATGGGATTGCAGCGCATACACAGGAATCAGGGTTGTCCCCATCTGGTCACACAGAGCTTCCCTGCCCTTCTGTATGTCCTGAAAGCCTGGTACTCTATTTCCCTGCTCCCAAACACAGCTCTCCTATTGGGAACCATGAAGCCCCATTGATAATTTCTCCTCCTGAGGATCACACCATCTTTGCCTTCTGCAGCCTGGGCTAGGTCAGTCTCTTTTTACTTTTTCCTGATACTCTTGAGGTCTCCTCAGCATGTACAGTGAATGAATGTTTGGACCATGTCTTTGTCACTGCTCACTGTGGTCTCCTTAACCAGGAGCTCCTGTTTTGACTTCCATGGAAAATGCCTGCATTCTGGGCTAGATGGTATAGTCCTATGTGTGGAATGATTTCTTGTGTGTTGTACTTAGGAGCTCTTTTCCTTCTGCATTTTAGAGTATTTGTAGAGAAATATAAGCCTTCTGGCCTCTTTATATTTCAATAGTGCAAGTAGCTGAGACAGAAGGACTGCCACTGAGAATAGCAGATTAAAACTTCTAGACACAAAGTGAAATGAATGGCCAAGTTCTTTTTTTATAATTTCCCGAGCTAAGTAATGAATGAAAGATAAACAAATAGTGGTGCAAATAGTGAAAACCAAATTAGATTTGAGGTTTCTGCCCCTTCTGATTTAATAATAAGTAATCCAAACAGTTATCATTTGGGGAAGTAAGGAAGTGATACTATAAAAATAAATGCTTTTCTCTGTTCAGCGTCCTTTGTCCCTGTGTATTATTACAGTGAGAGGAGGGCTCGCTGCCCGCAGCCCCACTGCAGGGTTTGGCATGCTCTGTGAAATGACTCCCTGAGAAGCAAGGAAAGCATTAGTTAAATGGGAAAGAAGATAGTTTCAGTCCCAGTGTCCCCCATGAGGAAGGGAAACTTGGTCAGTGTAAGATACTCTGTGTTCCTAGAAGCTGGGAATCTGTGTCCAAAACCTCCCACCCCCGTCTTTTGTTTTGTTTTGTTTTCTTTTGTTTTGTTTCGTTTTTGCTTTTTTGAAAATGAAGAATAGGTATTTTTATTTTTCACTCATTAATTTATTTTGCTGATGATGACTTTTTAAGATGAAGATTCTGTGTTACAGTGGTTATGAATCAAATTCCAAATCGTGGCATGTCATTAGCACAACCAGCAACAAAAAACTAATGAGTATTCAGGCAGCTTTGAAAAGTGACAAAGCCTTTGGATTCAGGTTTTGTTTTCACCTTCCTGTCTCCTGCTCCTTGGCTCAGTGTCCAGGCCAGGAAATAGTTCCGATGGCTCCTAGGCTTGTCTTTCCAGACAGCAGCCCTGGGAGTTCAACCTAGCCTTACAGCACAGCCAGACCTGCGTGGAGGCTCAGCAGTGTTAATCCAATGCGGGTTGTCCTGTCTGTAGTTACAGAGGAAAAACAGAATAGAATTTGTTTCCCAATGGATTCTCCAAACCAGTTCCTGGGAAAATAAAACACTGACCATTCTCACCTTGAGAAATAATTATCTCTGCTTCTTAAACATAAACCATTACCCCCACAATTGTACTGTGAGAATTCTGGTTAAATAGTCTGTACCCAAAACTTCCTTTTATATACCTCTTTTACCCTGCTGCAGGGAAAAGTGCAATGACTTCAATTTTTTACAGTAGAGTCAATTGGTTAAACTACTTAATTCAATATGATTACACAGAAACAAAATTTGTCAATGACATTAATAAATATTATTTAAATTAGCTGGGCCTTTTAAAGTAAAGGCAAAACCTCCATCTTTATATGCTATCCACAGTTTAGAGGCAGGAACTCTACCGAGTTAGAAATGAACAGAGGTGGGATTTGAAGCCAACTGTGCTTTAACTGAAGCCTGTTGTTCATTTCCTCCACCATATTTCCTTTCTTTAGGTAGCAAGAACTTTAAAGGCTACCACAGAGAACTGTTCTTTATATTCATCATATGTGTCTGCCTTATACTATTTGTAACTTGCAATGGGTCTTTTAATCACAAAAGTATAATTCCTATTGGACACTTTTATTTTTCACATTTACTTTGAGGTTTGTTCTTACAGCTCTGAAGAATAACATGTGCGAATAACTTAACCCTTGATGGAATCATTTCCTCTGATCTTCCAAATGACTGAGAAGTTATATTTACGACATGGCCGACTAAAATGAGCCCATAATCATGAAGTCTGACATCATGAACAGATGCATAGGCCACCTATCCATGTGAAGGTCAGGTACACCTTCACTGTGGGTTCCTCAGAATCTTATTTTGACCTCTGGGTTGGTACTAGATACCTGTGTGTTTGTGTGTGAATGTTCATGTTGACTTGTGTCAGTTGCCTAAACTCTCTACTTAACAGAACTCAGTCTTATTGTGAGTGGCAATTACCTTGGCTATTCTAAACTACATTTCCCAACAGGACTTGCTGAGGGGTTACCCTAGGACAGTTCTGGACATCAGATGTAGCAGATGTCAGCTGGTTGAGGCTTTGGGAAAGCTCCTTCAAAGAGATACAGAAGGCTGGAACATGCCTTTTGTCTTCCTTCCTTGCTTCCTTCCTGAAATAGGGAGTCAGCACAGTTCCGGACTGAGGGTAGGGTGGGAGCCAGCCTAGTCTGTGAAAACAGTCTCCTAAGATGACTGAAGAGAAGACCAAAAGAACCTGAGACTCTCTCTCAATCCTCCAAGCTGCTGTCCTGGACCTGGAGCTGCTTGCCTCCAGACTGGGAATGATGTGGAAAGAAGATACCGTCTTTGTTTGAAGTGGTTTTTCTAAATCACTTTGTGTATAGCTGAAAGCCACTTCTAACTGAGTACAAGTTACGTAGTTAAGGATTACATAACTTTTATGCTACCACTTTAGAATTTCTCTCTGTCAAAGTTCCTGTCAAGGTAGGTGAGTACTTGGAGTGGTATTGGACCATCCCCCAAGGGGAGCACACTCTATCCATGACTTTCTCTTGGAGTTGTACAGTATCACTTTGTAGGTCTTACAGGAATGCTGCAACTTTTCCATCACCAACTTGCCTAGGGCAGTCAGAAGATCAGGGGCTGTGGACTGCACCATTTCTCAAGTTTATAAAATACACCTACCAGTTTTCATGAGGCAAAGGCAAAGGACCAGAGTGGAAGAGAACCATGGTCATGTTTTATGGAGTGAGGCCCAATATCCCACACTCACCTTTGGTACATTACATGCACATAGAAGGCTGGTGTGGGGGGACAAGATTGCAGACTCTGACTTTTTTCCCAGCCAAGATCCATGGCTCTGAGTCCATCCAACACCTTGCAAGTGGATGCAGTATAGAGAGTGATTAGGACCCAGTGAGTTTTCTGGCGCCCTACACCCTTGTTTATAAATGTACTTGGACTTGAGTTCTCTGGTGTTTTACTTATTATGAGACAGAAGAGTTTTTATAGTCCCTGGGATTTTACAAGACTTGGTGGTAGGTATTCTCTCCAGTGGTTAGTTTAGGAACTTTGAGTAATGCTTGATTCTAGAAAGGAAGGTGTTTATCACCTGCTGAAACACCAAAAATGAACAGTGATATAGAACAACACGGCGGAGTTCAGGGAAACTCATGTCTCAGTTTTATCTGAGAGGGTGTAATCAAGTGGCTTCACCAACAGGATTCTTCTCTGGTGAGCAGGAAGCAATCTTGGGAAGCATTTGAACATGCATCACCATCTTGTCCTGCTGTCTGACCCATTACTGATGCTTGAGTGAAGCTGAGAACTTGTTCCTGTGAACACTGCAGAAGAGGGTGCTGGAAAGGCATTGTTCTCCATTGCAAGCTGGTATCAGATCCTCTCTAATGCAACAGAGAATACCTACAAGGAGGGGGACAAACAGGCGAATGTGAGGGGGAAAGAAGGGCATTAAAACCACAATGGAAAGTCATTTTCTGACACTACTGGAATCTGCTGCTGATCCTGCTTTCCCCAGGATTTTCCTTCTTTGACCCGATCAATTAAATACCGACTATCAGCTGGGATCATAAGTAGCAACACATCACAAGTTTAAAAAGCCTAAATGCTCCTCAGGGTTGTGGAATTCCACTTGTTTCTATTTCCTTTTGGACTTTATGAGCTGAAAAAGGACAGTTAGTGGCATATTGAAGATGATGTGTAGCCCTACGCCTACTTTCTCATAAGGAAGCTAAGCAGAATGCATGGAGACTCCCCTAATGCCATTTCCACCCCCGGCCCTGCTCCCGAGGGGCAGTCGTGTTCTCCTTTACTGTCCCTAGGCTCAGCGGCCAACAGCACGCCATAACTCAAACCATCTCCAGCATGAAGCCTCAACTCAGCTGGAAACGGTAATGACAACGAAAGCCATACATGCCTGCATTCCTTTGCTTTCTAATCTGTGGAACTTTTTTTTTAGCCTTTTTTGCATATGTTTACTCAAACCCAAGAAGATATTGTGACCTTAAATCCAGTATGTCTCCCGTTCTTTCTACAACATTTTTCTGTCACTCATGCCTGGGTTTATTTGACAAGTACTTGTTCAGCACAGGTTATATGGCAGGTTTTGTGCCAGGTGTTGGGGACTGGGCACTGGACATCACTGTGCAGCGGCTGGTTATAAGGGCCTGGTGAGAGTGTGTGGGGTAGTGGCAGAACTGCAAGCCAGTCAGACCAGAAGCATCAGAAGGTGAGAGGGCAGGGGCCCCATTAAGGACTGTACTTGACTCTCCCTAAGGCTGCAGTCAGGGCAGGTGAGATGGGCTACAGTGTGGATGACAAGAGACACCTGGGGCTCCACTACAGAGGGCAGGGCATGGACACCTGTGAAGATTTGGTGCTGGTATGGAAGGAGGAGGCAGGGCTCAGGGAGTCCTGTAGGGAAATGTCAGGAAAGCCTTTGCATGGGTGGGGCACATGGGCGGGGACAAGGTAAGTCTGAGATACGTGTACGGCAGCAAAGTGTCCAGTAAGCAGTTGTGAATGTGGTCCTGGTGCTCAACATTCAGGCACAAGGCGTGGTCTCACATTTGGGAGTTCTCGATCTGTGTAAATAACACCATGAGTGGGTAAGATTGCTTAGGTGGGGAGTCAAGTATTTCTTTTCAAATTAAAGTCCTCTCTCTTCTATTTACAATAGTGAGAGGTGTAAATGCTGATTGTGTCCCTTTCCATGCTGGGTGACCTGCACCATTTCATGTTATGTCTGTCCTGCACCAACCCATTCGGTACTTTCATCACCACTAAGATCTCTAGTGGAGACAAAGTGAGAAACCATCTTTTCTATCCTGCTCTTGAAGTTTAACATGGTATGAGCTCTGCCCTTTCCAAGTCTCTAGCTCCACTTTTGAGAGTGATAAGCCTGTGCATGTTTCCTTGAGGACCACAGAGTACCCCCCTACCTTCACTAGGAAATCTGGGTGTGGTTAGAGACAAAGGAAGCCCTCCATGTCTGCACAGTGTCTGATTTGTGACCTTTGAATCTACTTTACAATTGAGAAAGAGTGAAAAATAAAACAAAACATAATGCCTGGCAGTGAATGCCCAGCTGGATTAAAAACAAGCAAAGAGGGAAAGAAGGAGAAGGGGATCTGGCCAAGTTTGACCTCAGCGGCAGACCGCTCCTCGGGGCAGATTCGTCCTGGCATCAAGAGTAGTTTCCTTCTCCCCTCCTGGTTCTCCAGGAATCCTGTTTCCCAGGCTCCTTCCCCTGTAGAAGGAGCACTTTGGGAGTGGCCTGGCAGTTGTGGGGTCCAGCTGAACCTTTCCAGGCTGCTTGGACCATCAGGGAAGGCAGCTCCTCATCTAAGGAGCCTTCCTGTTCATCACACTACTAGTAAGGAGATAAACTGTTTGTTTTTTTGTTAAGATGCAGGGATGTTTAAAGGTGTTTTGTGTGAATTTGATTTTGGTTTTCTTGTGAATGTTTGTCCATGTCACAGGGTGTGCTCAGTTGCACAGAGGAGGGCTCTGAAGAACAAATCACAGTTACAGCCATTAAAATGAGCTAACCTTGGGTCAAGATGTGTAAACAAATATCCAGGCCCATGGACTAGACCCAACCCTGAAATGACTGAATTACATATAAAGACTTCATTCAAGTCTTTCAAAATGAGATTGCAAAACCCTGAATTTGCAGAGTAGCTAAGGGAATCTGCTAAAAAACATCCAAGGGAGAAACACAGTGGGCCCTGCTTTTCCTTGTTCCTTAATCACTGGCCTCAACTGGTCACAACTGACAGTAATATCTAGGGTTTAGAACAAGGTGTTTAGGGGAAGAATAAAAAACACTGGTTATGATAATATTGGGGTCACACATCTCTTTCTCAGAGAGAGGTTAAAGTTGTTGTGCTGGTACTTACTGTAGGTGGTCAGCTGTGTAAGAAGTAATCAGAGGGAAAAGAGGCACCCTCATCCCATCTCAAGGTTGGGAGCATGTTCAATTTTCCAGCTGTCCACTGACCCCAGGTTGTCTAAGATGCCAGGTTCAGAATTTGGAACAGCCTGTCCATCACAGATCGGCCGTGGTCCTTGCTTTACAAAGACCCCTTTCAGTTGTCATCTGGTTGAGCAAGTTTGCTAGAGTGACTCCTTCTACGAACTGCTCCTCTGCTCATTCTTAACTGTTTTATTCACTAGACAACAGTTACAACATTTCCCACTCTCACAGAGTTTGATAAATCTTAGAAATTAGGAGTGCAGTTTCAAGGATCGGGCAGCTTTAGAAAGAGAGTAAAAGTGAAGATTTTAAAAGTCTGGCAAAGTAGCTCTGCTTAATATTTTGGGTCACATTCTTTACTCTTTTTTGTACCTTTAAGTTAATCGTAAGAATAACTATAATGATTTGTTTATTTACTAAAACTTTGGTTTGTATTCGACTTGTTTAGTATTAAATATCCCAGAAATGACTTTTTAAAAAGGTTAATGGACTAGGAAAGAAATGGTTCTGGAAAAATGTTGAATCTGATGACATAAAGTATATACATGATTCATCCATGAATGTGCCAGGAGCTCTACTGGTTTCTGACCCACTCCTGTGGCCTGTGTGTGAAACGTGAGCCTCAGGTCACCTACAAAACCATGTCCCCATGCTGCTCTGACAGCTAAGCACCAAGACACTTTCCTGCATGGAAGCTTAAAGCATTTCAGGGGTGCAATAGCTCTTTGGGGAGGGGGCCTTATTGAACCAGAGAGAGCGAGCCCAGGGCACTGGCAACATTAATAGCTAAGGATTACATCCTTAAGATGAAATAAGTATGAGAAATAAAAATTTTCTGACTCATTTTTTAAGATTATCCTTTCAGAAGTCCCTAGAGAGCCCTACCATTGCTTAATGGGAGTCATACTTCCCAAGAGACTGGCCCACGGCTTCTTGAAACACCAGTTTTTGCAGTTCTAATTTACTACTCGGCCATAGATTTTAGAATGCTGTATTAGAGATAGAAATTTAAATTGCTGTAAAGTATGGAGGAGTTTCCATTTATGTCCAAATATTTTTGTAATCCTTAGATAAGATATATAACTGAAAGTCGTCATATATGTTTGTGATGTGGTATACGTGTGTATATGTATATATACATTATATATATATATACATATAAAATACACATAATATATATATTTTAAGATTATTTATTTGAGAGAGAGAGAGAACTTAGGAAGGGGGAGGGGTAGAGAAAGATGGAGAGAGATTCTTAAGCATGTTCCATGCCTAGTGGGGAGCCTGATGTAGGGCTCAATCTCATAATGCTGAGATCATGACCTGAGCTGAAATCAAGAGTTGGACACTTAACTAACTGAGCCACCCAGGTGCCCCCATATATGTATATTTTAACTAAAATTTAACACATTATCTATTTATCTATCTCATGTACATACATTCAAAAGCATTTTTGAGGTATGATTTTCACCTTTTTAAATACAAGAAAATGATTAATCAGCTGTGGACAAAATGTGAGAAGGGATGTAACACTTTTTAAAAACTATTTAGGAATGATTTGGAATTCACAGAAAAATTTTAAGAGTACTACCAAAACCCCATTTAAATTTCTCAAATTACCATAGTAATCAGCTTTAGGACGAGCACCTGCTTGTCATACCTGTTTAGGCTTCTTGGTTCTGGAACAGTTTCTCTGTGTTTTTGATTTGTTTTTTTGTTTTTGTGACCTTAACATTTACAAAATTACTGGTTAATAATTTTATATAATATCCCTCCATCTGGGATGATTCAAAGTTTCCCCATGAGCAGACCCTGTTTATATATGTATTGACCAGAATAGCAAAGAAGTGATACTGTACTCTTCCCATTGCAACTTATTGGCTGGAAAATCAATGTTGATTTTTCTCATTACTTGTGACATTAAATTTGATTACATTACTAAGATGCTATATGCCAGGCTCCTCCATTATAAAGTTATTTTTTATTTTCTTTGTAATCAACAAGCATTTGGTGTGGAAATAACTGAAACAATTTAAAATCTCATTCTTCCCCCATTGATGTTTCTTGCCAGAAGAACAGATGATTGCTGAGATGCGATTTTTAAAAATTTTTTTTAAATGGTCCTCCGAGTTCTTCTTCTTCTTCTTTTTTTTTTTTTTAGGTTTTATTTATTTATTTGACAGACAGAGATCAGAGATCACAAGTAGGCAGAGAGGCAGGCAGAGAGAGGAGGAAGCAGGCTCCCCACTGAGCAGAGAGCCCAATGTGAGGCTTGATCCCAGAACCCTGGGACCATGACCTGAGCTGAAGGCGGAGGCTTAACCCACTGGGCCACCCAGGCGCCCCTGAGATGCGATTTTTAATGTTTTTTTGCATTGATTAATTGGCATTCTAATAAAAGAGAGAAATTTTCTTTCATGTATGTATGCATGTATGTATTTTTATTATTAAAGTGAGATCTTGCGAGTTTCTGTTTCAGTTTATCAGTTATAATTCATTGTTATCACTATTTTTCATTTTTTTGTTTTATTAACATATAATGTATTATTTGTCTCAGGGGTACAGGTCTGTCACTATTTATTGTGATGTGCAGATTGTCCTATATCTCTTCACTGAGAGCCTCATCAATGAGGTTTCTGTGTTCTTTTGAAATGTCTCCATTATTTCTTGAGCACAGTTTTCCTTCCTGCCACAGCAAGATGTTCTAGGCTCATCTTTTACTTTCCCAGCCCCTTCCCTGAATCAGCCACTTCTTCAAGAAGTCCTGGTCCCTTTTAATGATTTAGAAGCTAAGGTCAAGGATTTGGGCAGTACTCCTTGTTACTAGAGGGATCACTGTTTTTAGACCCTTTTTTGGCCAATAGTATTAGGGAATGAATATATGCTATATATCCACCTCTCTACACACATACACACATCTATTCTTAGATACACATTCACATTTGCACTTTTCAACGTTTATCAATTTATATAGAAAACGATGAGTTTACGCTGGTAGTGCACATTGCAGGCCAATATCATGCATTCATTCTAACCTTCCTTTTTTCTATATATGTCAGTATTTGCCTGACAGTGGAAAACCTGGTTCTTATCTCTAGTATATTTACAATTGACTCAATCCCCCTTCATGCAGCTAAGCCCCCTACAATGCTGGGAAGCTCTCTGCCTGGATCCCTCAGGCCTGGCCCAGAACTTTGCTGGGCTACCTCACCCCCTGCTCTTTACTCTCTGTTTTTCTTTTCCCTTGTTTTCTTTTAATGTAGGAACTATATATATTATACAGACTAGGAAAGATTTAAACAGAAAATAAATATTTTCCAGCATTTTAAAACCTAAAAAAGATAAAGCAAGAATGTCAGGAATAGACTATTAAGTAATAAGGAAGGTAAATCCAAAAAATAAGAAAATATTTGGGTTTTTCTATCAAAAACAGGTAGTATGCATACACCCTACAGAACTCAGTAGTTCATTGTGCCACATGGATGAGTCTCAGGCCTATTTTTAGGCTTTGTATTATAGTTTGAGGATTGATACTTATGTTCTGTACGATCAGTTTTATTAGCAAACTCAGATTAATGATAGTTCTGTCCAAAATTTATGGATTGTTTAATTGATGGTTGCTAAACCCATTAGGATCTGATAGCAGTTAAAATAATATTTATTTGTTGAGTTGAATAAAGTTGATGTACTGTGTTTATTTTACTTTTTCCATCCCTATCTGTTACCTTACAAAACATATGTCCACTGCGTTTTGAAGACAGTCCCAGGTGTCCAAGAGGGGCCTGCGATGCTGTCAGGATGCTGGGGTCCTCTTTCAGGAGCCTTCCCTGGTCCTGGTCCTGGTAGGAATGGATGTTTTAATGGCTGCCTGGGAAAGGCCAACACCTAAGTCTATATGCAGGACACCCTTTTAAATACAAAAGGAGAATCTAAAATATCATTGAACACATGCGGTTGCTCGCTGGGGAAGAAGGGAGGATGTGAATGGCAGTATGTCCTCTGAAGCACAGCCCTCAGGTACCCCACTACTGAAGAGGTCTGCTGGCCCCCAGGGCTCCTCATTTTTGCCCCCAGCACAACTCTTCCTGCTCTCACCTTTAAGGGAAAGCTGACCTGAGCCAATAGCATCTTTTACATCAGAATGTAAACAGAATTAAACCCAACAATAGAAGTTCCCCCATGATAGTTATAGGAGTGTCTTGTGGCTTTACTGTTAAGAGACCTTCCAAACAAGGCCTGAAACAGAGGCATGAAATCAAGAGCTGATGGCATTGGGCTTTTGGTTCCCTGTGAGCCTGTCCCTTTGGCAGCCACAACTAGAGGCCTTCTAGGCCAGGCCCCTATAGTCCTAGAGCCAGCCTGCCCTAGGCCTGGTGAGCTGCTGGGAACACAAAAATGTTTGGGGATGTCAGGGGATAGTAGCCTGTCACAGCTCAGACACTTGACTGACATCTCTGTCAGCCCGTGTAGTCTGGGAAATTACCTGGGGTGGAATTCCTGCCTTGGTCCAGCACTTGAATTTGCTGCTTCGGGGACTTTGCATGAGAGTTTTGCCTCTGGGGACTCTCATGTAACAAGAAGTGAGAGAACAGATGCCCTGAAATTCTGTGATCTACATGAACAGACCCCTTTAAAGTTCCCTTTGCATTTATTGGGACTCATTTAAAGAGTGTAGACTCACAGGGATGTCCAGGGGAAACATAATGTGAGCCACATACACAATTTAAAATTTTCTAGTAGTTATGCTTCAAAAAAGTAATAAATGGGCATATGAAATTAATTTTAATGATATATTTTATTAATAACAATATATTTGGAATATTAGTCATCAATATGTAAACAATATAAGGTTATTAAGGAGGTATTTTACACTCTCTTTCCCATACTATGTCTTTGAAATCAGGATACCCAGAGCATGTCCTGATTCACACTAGCCACATTTTGAGGGCTTAAGAACCGTGTGGGCAGTATACAGGTCCTGAGGGTTTGCTGGATTTTTTACATTGGGGGATCAGATTAAAAACAAGGAGATGGCCTTTCAGAGTTCTGAGTATGTCCAAAACAGAAGTCCAAACCTGAGACAAACTGAGAGAGCCTGGGAAACTGTCATCGAGAAATATTATTTGCCAACCACTGAAAGAATCAAATTATGATACTGAGAATCTTCTTTGTGTAATAGTTTTCCCAACCCTGTGTGTGTATTTTTGAGGAGGGGAGTAAAAGAATAAAATATGGCCTGTGATTAAAGATCTCACACTGAACTAACACGTAGTGAATATCTACTCCTAGGTTCACAAACTGTGTCTACATTTACAAACTGTTTCAA
This sequence comes from Mustela erminea, assembly GCF_009829155.1. Classification (NCBI taxonomy): domain Eukaryota; kingdom Metazoa; phylum Chordata; class Mammalia; order Carnivora; family Mustelidae; genus Mustela; species Mustela erminea. Next base: position 1,698,531 of record NC_045629.1, read on the forward strand.
TAAAAATACCACAAAATATGATGGAAAACTTGTCAACCAGTAAAACAACCCTATCATGGCATACTTTTCTCATGTCTTTTTTAATATTATGTAAATTAAAAATCCCTCAACTGAAGTAGGAAGAAGATTCATTTGTGAAGGACATCTCTAAGAAAGAGAAGGGGTTCTGGAGTTTTGTAGAGCCTGGTAGACAATGATCAGGGCCAGAATTTGATCTGGTGAATTACTATTTTCTTAAGGTCCCTCAAAATATCCTTATTCCTAAGCCTGCCAGGACGACCTTCTTTAGGTACCTGGAAGCCTGTGAACCAGTATGCTAGGTACCATGCCACTTTTCCTAGGATGGTTTTGTAAGCACTATCCATAAAGTCCCTCTTAGTTCCTTAAAAGTGTCTGGTTGTGTCTGATTAAATAGCCATCATTCTCAGGTATGACATTTCAAGCAAGGCTTTGGTTCTATAACCAGTTTCCAATTATGTACTATCACAAGAAAGATTCTTATTGAACTTAGACAAACAATTGTATTGCCATGAAAGTAAGAATTCTTGAAAAGAATTTCTAAGTCTTGGGCAGGGGGAATAAGATGTCACTTACAAACAGGGGGAATAAGACATCACTTACAAATGTTTCATTTAAACTCACAACAGTAGAGCCTACTAAATTGTTTTGATTCAGAGATAAGAAGAAAACAAAAGAATTTCCACTGTATATCCAGAAAATAGAACACTGAAATAACAACATTCCAAAACAAACAAACAACCCCCCCCCCCACAATGACCCATTATTAACACTCATCAGTTTGTTCAGTCCTATGTAATTAATTCTTTTTTTTTTTTGCTGGATCTTGAATTTGCGGTCTCATTAACCCATCCACTTTTCCACTGGAGTTCTGAAATCCTGACTTGGTTCACAGGTGTTGTTTATGCAGTGCCATCGGAGACCCACACCCAAGGGCTGGCATTGTATTCTGCATGAGGCTATCAGATAGTCAGAAGATGAGGCAGTCCAACCTGTATCTGATTTCAAAGCTTTTAGAATAGAGTCAGAGTAAAACAAAAAATATGTGTACATGACAAAATACTTAAGATGCCTGTGGTTGGTTAATTTATTGTTGATAAGTTTTAAAAATGAAAGGTCTGATAGTAACACAACTGATAAGGAAATTAGATTGTTGCTAAACAAACCAGAAAATTAATCCAAAAAATTTGAATGAAATACCTACTAATACAATTAACCCTATTTTCAAAGGAGTGTAGTTATTACATCTAATTTATTAAGATGGTTGAACATAATCTTTATATAGAAAATATCCTCAGACATAACATATAATAATTTTGTCATAATATAGAATAAATATATAATTAAACTATAAAATATATCAAGCATTTAAGAAGAGTGAGGAAAGCTGCAGCAGGTCATGGACACCTCTACTAATAAAACTTGATACACAAATGATATGGAGCCCTAGTTGAAAACGACTGCCCTGGAAGATGCCAGATTCAAATGAAGTAAGTGGAGCTGTCACCAAGTTGACAATTAAAAATTACCTGAAACTATGGCTGATTGCACTATACTGTTGTATAAGATCAGCATAGTTGCACCAGGTCTCTGAGTAGGAACATAGGGACAGCAAGGGCAGTGGCAATTCTCTAGGGACTCTCTGGCAGCACACACTTTTGAAATATTTATCTTAACTCCATTTTGCTTGTGCAAAGTTAACCTGGGGAAGGTGATGCCCTTCTTCTGATTTTACAATACTTCCCATTAACTTAATAGTTACATGTCAAATAAACTTAGTTTCAGCACCTCTCTTTTTACAAGGTGAAAGAACAAATCCTTTATAATTTTCCTAGGACCTTTTTAGAAATCTCAAAGACAATTTCAGTTCAAAAGGCATTATTTAAGATTTGACTTTAGGAGGGCAAAGTATCAGAGGTTGTCCGAAGATTTGGACTCTTGCTTGAGATATAATCATGGATTACTGAGAAACAGTATTTGGCTATTTGCTTAACCAAAGTGACAAGAAGAGGATTTAAAGAAAAACATTCAACGTAATATGACTGTAAAGAACTGTAGCTCTTTCAAAAGTGAGAATACTTGGTCTTTTATATAATTAAGGACATGATAAAGTTACCATAAAACAAAGGAAATTCTGGCAAGACAGAACTTTTGCCTTATGGGCTAATTATTCAGAAAGTGAAGGAGAACCTTTTATAATTTCTTAGTAAGAGCTGACCAACAACCCAAGAAAAATGTGAACAAAAGTTCTTTTTGGAAATTGTATAAGTAAACCCATTAAAACTTATCTAGCGTGATCACTGCAAATAAAACTCCCTTTTTGGGAACCTACCACAGATTTCTATAACAATTCAGGATTTATCCAAAACTTTCCTCTTCCTAATTCTGGAGCAACCAATCATTTTACCTTAGGATGAAACTATTCTCTTTCCATTAAAAAAAAAAATCCAAATCCTGCATACAAAGTTGTTCCTCTGTACCTTATTGCTTCTAGTAAAGTCTTATTTACTTATATATTTACATATATTGATTATAACTTTTAACCAAAGTAACTTCTTTTTCACAGAAAAAACTAGGAAGCCAATAACTATGAAGTGTCTCCCACACTCCAGATTTTGCAACAGACTAGAAAATCTCATGAATATACATCTCACAACTTTCTCTGACAGCACATGTTTCTTATATTGCAACTTCTCAAAGTGGCAAAAACGAACATTCATTAATAGACCTAAATATATATAGCCTTTCTGTATAAATGAAAATAAGCGACAAAATTATATAAACTTAAAATTATGCTTAGCAATTAATGTTACAACATTCTTTTACTTAGAAATAATTTAGGCATCTAATGAATATTTATTAATTGATTTAGTATCAGTCTACATTTTAAGTTACCTAAAGATTTTGGAAATTATCTTCAAGCCGACATGCTACAAAAAAATACAAAACATCATTACTGTTGAACTAGTTTTTCAAAATAACAATTTGATTGGGTTAAACACAAATTACATTTTTCATTATCATAAATATTTGGCAGAAATAATATTAGCTTATTTGATCAATAAAACTGTATAGGTTTAGGAAGGACATATCCAAGTAGGATAGAAACAAAAGTTTTTACTATACTTACCATCGAAGACATAGTTTTTATTAAGTGAATAATATTAAACTAGTCTTAATTTCCAAATATTACCTAAATTGTGTGAGCTTGAATTATTAAGACATTTGAATTAGTTTCTGTGAGAATAATTACTAAAAAAGCACTTTAAATATTGGAAGCTCAATTTTCTTAATTTCTGAGAGTTTTAGAAATACTCAATTGTGTAAGCAGTTATTTATCTCTAAGTCAATTAGAGTAGAGTTTCTATAATTTAAGAGATTTTATTATTTAATTTGTTAATATCATCTGGAGGTAGGGAAATGTTGCGTACTCACCATTAGAGGTAAAGAACTTTCTGATTATGTATCGTAAACATACAACAGGGAGAGAGCTTATAGCTTCAATTCAAAATTTAGTCCTAAATCAAAAGCAAATATAGAATTACAGCCCATTGGTACATATTGAAGAGTTGTTCTCTTCCCAGTGGGTGTGAATCCTTACTGTTGCCATCCTGAGCCCAGGTCTGGGTGCTAAACCCACTTTTGGGTCCCTGGAATGGAGCACAGTGAGGCCCGAGACTCTCCTTACTTAGGAGGAGTAAATGGGGGATCAAGTAAAGTCTAGTCATATCTAAGTCATGGCTCCAAAACTGTGAAAGTTGAAATGCACTGGACAATTAAGGAGACGGTTTTTCAGGGTAGTGCAATAGGGAGAGGTTTCCTAGTGAAGAACATTTCACAAAAAAGCAAGGAGGTTTGGGCATTTGGAGACGCAAGAAGGAAAAGAAGTCATCCACAGTCTTTGGGAGTCACAAAGAAGAGGAGCTGGGTCTTATCTCAGGATAAGGAAGAACAGGAGATCCTTTGTAGTTACCCGTGTCTCAGAAAACAAAAGTCTGTAGAGACTTCTAAACTGCTTTCCAGGAGAACCATGCTTATATTAAGTTCAACACTCTCATTTATCTTCTAAACAGATGAACATATATTAAAAATGGGTAACATTTTCTAAGTTGAGATTCAATTATTTTTTTCATTGATGTTTAAATTACTTGTGATGCTATAAATCCCTTGTGATTAACTCATATACAAATAGAAACAGGATTTTGAAAAGTACTCATCAAATCTGGAGCAGCAATTTCTCTGTTGAAACAATGTTCTTCATTTATCTAGGAATTTGTTGCCTCAAGTAAGGTGGTCATCATTCTGTGCAAAGCACTGACTTCCCTACTGAGCAGATTTGGACATAGCTCATCATCCCAGGGTATGAAAAGTCTGATCTGCTTTACATCATCAAAAAGAGAGCCTCACAATCAGCCAAACCCATAACTATCAGCAAAATTTAGTGATTTTCAAAGAAAAAATGCATCTGAGAATATATAAATTTCTGGGCATACATTTAGGTATTCATATAGGCATACATGTAGGTAAACCTGACTACATTAAGTAGCAAAATTGTTTTTCCACAATATAACTTTCCTACCAAAAAAAAATCTTTTCATCATTATTTTTCTTTAAGGGGTTTCATAAGCAGATACAATTATAGAAACCTGATTTTAGGCAGCTGGACTTTTTTGGGAAAAGCTGCCAAATATTTTTACATTAGAGGGGCACAGAGAGCAAGAAATGGAAATTATTGTATTGAATTCTGGGAAAAGGACAATATGAGGGCAAATTCTAGGTTTAGGAAGGGACATTTGTGTACTATTTGATAAGCAGCACTGAAATTAATTAGGAATGAGATCCTTACACTCTTTACAATTGCCATTTGTAACTACTTGTGTTCTCTGGTCTCAAATACAAAATGCTCTTCATTGGCATACAGATATGATGCCTTTGGGAGCTTAGAACTGTCAGTGGATGAGGAGTATTCCCAATTATTTTTAATTTTTTGCCCTGATGTCTGTTTGGCAGGCTATACTGCTAATGTCTTAGAAACATGAAACAGAACCTCAGGGCTTGAAGGTGACCTGATCCAGGTTCCCTGGTGCCTGAGTAGAGACCTCAAGATCCAGTCTCAGGTTTTTTACTCCAAGCCCAGGGTGCCTCCATCCCTGGGAATTTGCTTCAACTCTGGGATGAAGTCTACATTGGAAATATGATATTATAACTCAAGATTTAAGTGGCAACTTGAAATATTGTAGGAAGAGATCTCTTCTTTTCCTGAAGAATGAGACTGACAACAACTGTTACATTAGAATATAGGAAGCAGTGATGTCATTTCTTCATTAAGAAAGTGGGTTGTTCACTAATGTCCAAGAGGCCTAGTGGCAGAGCGTTAATGGGTGCCATGGAAGGGACATCTTGTTGGAGACACCAATTCCTTGGGCTGCAGCTGCCCAGGGCACTGAGCATGCCTGCCTGTCTTCACCGTCTTACTCTGCGTGAGGTGTGGAGAGGCCAGAAGTTGATTGAAAGAGAGGAACCAAGAATTTTACAGTTTTATAATTTGTTATACTCACAGTGCTCTGGAGAAAACATGGCATGGGGAGGCACTGAGGTTGATCAGGGGTCAGAGGGACAAAAGGGAACTCTGGGCAAATACTTGCAGAGGTGACCCTTGAACAACAGAGGTTTGAACTGCATGAGGCCACTTACATGCACATTTTACTCAAAGCATACACTACAGTGCCATAAATGTATTTTCTCTCCCATATGATTTTCTTGATAATTTCTTTCATCTAGCTTACTTTATTATAAGAATATAGTATAGAATACATATAACACACAAAATATGTGTTAATCAACTGTTTATGTTTAGGCTACTGGTCAAGAGTAAACTATTGGTAGGTGAGTCTGAGAGAATCAAAATATGTGGCTTTTTAACTGCGTTAAGTGGGAGGTTGTGCTCCTAGCCCTTGTGTTGCTTCAGGTTTAATGGTATTGAGACTTTTGTAGGAAGGACATGGCAAAGCAGGGTGGCTGACTTGAATTGGCAAGTCTGAATGATTTTAGCAGCTCTGGGACATAGATGCTGTTCCTAGGTGTCTGGTGCCTGGCCCTGAATGATTAGGGCAAATGGATAGGGACTCAAGAGTATGAAGGCCTGGTAGGAAGGTAGTCAGAGGGTGGCCTTAGCTGGCTGTTAAAGAAGGGGAAGGGCCTCAAACTGGGTCAAGACAGTGGTCAAAAAATGACGTGATATTGCCCTAGCTTGCCCATTTCCATACATATTCCTTGTGCTGTCCCCCAGTTGCACTGCCTTCCCCTGCTTCCTCCCTAGCTCCTCCAGATGCTCTCCAGAACAGAGTCAGACCAGTGTAGTGTCACAGAGCCGGAGAGGTCCCCTCCCACTCAGTGTGATTTGCCTGAGGTCCAACCTTTTCTCCGGCACCGAGAGGGACTTTATAGCATGGGAAGTTGACTTCCAGCATCTTTTCATTATGCAGGAAAGGAAGTGGAGATTTGGATATTAAGGGGACTAAAGGAGATTGGCCTATTTTTCTTTATCATTATCTTTTTCATTTTTACTCAAATTCAGCAGTGAATCTAGTATGTAGATAGAAGAGTCAGCCTTCCAAAGGATTATATGAGGATAGTATCCCTATCAGTTCCCACTGCATGGTGTTCAACTGTGAGCTAGGTGCATAATTGATCTTTCTGTACAGATTTAACTGGGGCTTACTTGTCCAAGGGTACACATGTGCATGTGGCAGAGGCAGAATTCGTTGTCTCCAAAGCCTGTGCTCCACTCAGTATCTTGTGATTTATATGATTGTAAGTGGTACTTTTCTTCCTTAAACTCCTCCTTGAACTTCTCCCGGCTTCCCCTGTTTTTATCCCAAGTTAGTGATTGGTGAGCAGGTTGGGAAAGAAAGCAAACACCATTATTTTGAGGGCGACCATAACTGCTACTATGTGGAAGTGTTCAGGGGCACAACATTAAAGCTGTGTGGTGAAGCATGTAACAACCCTATGTTCTCCAACACTTCAGCCCTACCTGCAGTGCCCAGGAGGAATACGAGAGCTGCTTTTAAGCTGCCCTGCATTGCAGCAATAACACTGACTGCTCATCTGGTTAAGTGAACTAACTATATGTAGTGATTTCCTTGTGTGTCAGACATTGTGAATTAAATAGTGAAGAAGGACTATTGTCTGCTCCCAGTGGTCCACAGTCTCGTGGGAAATTGGCACATAAACAGCTGTGACAATGCAATGACAGGCACGTGACAATGAGTCTAAGTCCAGGACAGTCTAAGTACAAGACAGTACAGGGTAGAAGGGTAGTACTGGGAGACATAGCTGGAGGGGAAGGAGGGTACAAATGAGGAGAAACTTTCCAATCCTGTGCAGGAGACTGAACTTTACACAGAGAACAGTAGAGAATCATTAAAGAAGTGAACTTGGAGGAGTGGAAAAAGAGAAGTTTAGTTTGGGAGGTTTTTGTTGTGGTATATGTGTAGCACCCAAGAGGGAATGACAGGCAGACAGAGACTCAGGACTGGAAACTAAGAAAGAGGTTTGAGCTGGTAATACAGTCTCATCAGTATCTGGATGATAAATGAAGCTATTGTGCTGGAGGTAGATTTCCCAGGGTAGGTGTGAGAAGGGAAGCAGATCGTGGAAGAAAGAGCCAGAGAGACACTGTTCAGTGGTGGTGTGACCAGGGCAGCAAAGGCCTGAAGGAGGGGAGGTGGCTAAGAAGGAGAAAGGAGGAGGAGAAAAGAAGGTTGGCCGCAATGCACCCTTCCCATTTCTCCTGTTTATATATTTTCTAATATTACTCTCCATTTAGGTTCTTCATTTGTTCTTTTAATTTTCTCTTTTCTGTCTTCCTTTTGAAAATGCATTGTTCCTTTGATTCTTCTAAAGTTTTTTACAGAGGAAGGTCAGGAAAGCAGCAGGCATTGGTCACCAAATCTTGAATTCTAGAGAAATTAGTTTTCCTTCTTTCCCAAAAATTTCTTGAAAGAACAATAGCAAAGCTAGAGGAGCATTAGAAAAAAGTACACATTGATTTTGGTCAAGGCTCTCCTAGTTTCCTGTTTGAGAAAACCGAGGGGGTGAAGGGCAGCACAGGAGAGTGTTTTGTCAGTAACTGAGAGCCAGAATTAAAGAGTTGAACTGATCCCAAGGAAATCCAACTTTATTTTTCCTGCTTCTCTCAACCCCCCACGAAGAGTTTATTCATTATAGAACTTCTTTGTAAAGTGATCTCTGTGTTCTTTTGAGCTTGAAATTATACTCAAATGTTCTTCTGGAATGTTTTCATTTTCCTTTAAGATAATAAATTTATTGACTCTCTGGAACTAAATTAAATTAGGCAACTGGCCAGGAAGGAGGGGGAGATGCTGTACATCACTTCTACCCTAGGGTTATTGCAAGCTGTAACATCTCTGTCTTTGGCCAGTGTGGCCTTGGATAAACTGCAGTCTTCTTCTCAAACACACTTCAGTGTCATCCATGCCACCTATTACCTTGAGCAAGTCCCTTAACTTCTTGAAGCATTAATTTGTCACCTATAAAAGGGGGATAATAATAATAGCTAACCCATGGGATTGTCAGGAAAGTTAAAGAGAAAATGTATAATAAAAGCCTGGTATATTTGTACCCCTGGGGATAAAAATATATTATATGTTTATAAAATAAATTAAAAAAATAAAAAATAAAAAATAAAAAGAAAATCAAAGAGAAAGTACCAAAAAAAAAAAAAAGCCTGGTATATACTGAGTGCTCAAAAAGCTTGGTGTTGTTATTAAAACGAAGAGGTCATGTACAGAGTTCACAAGGGAGGAAAATCTGTCACAGTTGAAAATACTGCCTTTGAGGCATTCCATTCAATTATTTTGCTGTTTCCAAAAATCCAAAGTCTAGGCAAGATGAGGGTTTTCTGGTTATATGAAGGTAGAAAACAACAGGAAAGCTGGAGATTTGGCCTGTGAGTGAAAAAACGGCTGCCTTCAAAATGTCCTGTAGTACCTGTGCCATCACTGCTGGCAGCTGAACTGGTTCCAGAGGATGAATACAGCCTTCGGGTGAGTCCAGATGCCCTAATTCACTGCTGTAGCTTGGGGCTGGAGTTTCTTATTAGGGTCGGGTGTGTCTACCTCTGAGTCACTGTGCCCAGGACTGACCCAAAGTCCTTTTATCTGTGGATGAGGTGTCGAGTCCCTAACAACATTCCTTGGGGTGAACTGAAAACTCCAGTGTACTGTGCATCTTCTGAGATGTCAGCAGGTTAGAAGGTAAAGGAGGAATCTAAATTCACCCTTTAATGAATATAAAGAAGATTGAATAATGCACAGAACAGTCACAGAAATTTTTCAGCTAAAATGAATTTTAATATTTAGAATATTGGTCATGAAAATTAGGATATGGGCATATTAAAGAAGCAAATGTTCAAAATCTTAACCATTAGATTCCATACCTCTTCATAAATGAAGTATTTTTACAGATTAATAAGCTTTACAGCTACTTTATGTCCTGTTCATTGTCACTGAATAAACTCTCTTAAATGCATCATTTGCTTTGAATTAAATGCACTTTGGATGGCCCATTTATTCACTAGGCTAGATCTTGGGTCACTGTGATGTCATTTTAGGTCCTCATGCCCAGGAGCTTAGCCTGATGGAAGATAGGCAAGTGAGCATGAGTGACAAAGGCTATGTCCTGTGCTATAATGCAGGCTACTTGGCCTGGGGAGATAGTGAAACCATGGACAGAAAATCACCAGAGGGCATGGCATGAGCTTAGAGGAAGGTGTTTGGGAGTGGAGAAGTGAGCAGGCAAAGGGGCTAGAGGATTTGTTCAGCTTTCCATTTATATCTGTGATAGACATCTTTCTGCCTCACTGATGTGAAATATTCAGTAACATGTTAACACACACGTCCAGGACATAAGAAGTGGCCCCGCCAGTGGTGTTGTCCTATCCCACCTGTGTTCTTACTTGTGACTGTGCGGCACAGCTCTGACTCCAGCCAGCTGTCTTGTAAAGGGCAGAAAACCAATTCTACCACCTGCTCAGTGGGATGTGTGAAGATGTTGAGCTTCAGTTTCCCTTTCTAGGAAATGAAGGCAATGCCTCCTGCCTGAAGGATTAAACAGCATACTACGTGTTAAAGCTCTCAAGGTTATACACCCCCATCCTGCATCACTAATGTAGTTATGTATACAAGTGATCACATTCTGAACTTTGACTGTCAGTATAATGTCTCATCAATATGGAAACCACGACCCACGTTTTACTGTAATATACAAAATGTTAAGTTTCCCCAGAAGAGTACCCCCCAAATTGGTAGCGTTAATGTTAGCGTTAATCTAATTTTTCAAGGACTTCTTTCCCAAAGTAAGTCACTGTGACTTCACCAAAGACCTTATATGGTGGGAAAGGAGCCCAAACTTCATTCTTAAAGCTGCCAGCCTTTGCTGGCTCACTGCAGCTTGAGCAACACTGAGAATCCACAAGAGTCAAACATAGCTGAACATCAACATCCTGGGATTTTTTCCTATGAGAATATCTGGCTCATTTGGTGATGATGAAGGAATGCTCTGACCACTGCAGCAGCAAACCCTTGCCCCTGGTACTTACTTGACCTCTGGGTCTCACAACTGTGTGAACTCACAGGCTGTCATGAATACCAGACAGCATGAACAGGAAGCATGGCTACTCTTAGCCTGCTGGGAGCTAAGGGGAAAGTGGTGCTTTGTAAAAGACCTGCAGACCAAAACCTCAGCTCTTAGAAAAGTTGGTGCTGAGACCAAGAGCTGGGTGGGCAAGGGGGCTGTTTTGGCTTCATGTTTTACTGAATAATGAGAAATTCACTGAGCTAAATGCACGTATCCTTGGAATGTAACACACATAGATGTCAGGTGTAAAGTTGTAAAAAGAACAATCCTTTTTTATGCTAAATTGGGAGACAACTTTGCCTTCCAGGTATTGATATTTCATACTTCTTCGCTCCAGTGCTCAGTGTTCATGGTGATGTGTTTAAGGGACGATGAGAGGGTTGAGACAGAGAAATGTTGCCAGGGAGGGCCTGGACTGCCAAGGAAAGGGCTCCAGGCTGAAGCTAGAGACCCACCATGTGCCCTGGATGAGCACGTGGGCAAGGTTTCCTCGGCTCCAGGCAGAGTAGAAGACCCCAGGTGCTCCAGGTGTGATCCCAGCAAGGAGCTCCAGTGCTTTCAAGTGTGTTTCTGCTTTTGTAAAGCCACAATCGGAGGCAGACTATTGAACCGAGGTTGGAAGGAATGGCGGGTGTAAGTTGGCAAGATAACTTGCAAGCATGGGTTTACAGAGCTCCACAACTAGGACCTCCAGGTTAGAATGACAGACTTAACAAATAAAAATAGTCCATACCAGTTCAGTTTGAATTTCAGATAAATGATAATGATTTTTCAATATAACTGTTCCAAGTATTTCATGGGATGTTCTTACATTTAAAAATTAGTTCAAGTTTATGTTGTTCTAAGATTATAATTTAACAGCCTCCTGTATTTTCTCAGCCACTATATCCATGATGAGAATTTTACCCCAAAGCTTATTACTCCACTGACCCTTTTTTGCTTAGGTTATCTTTTTCTAGCTTTTATGGTCTTTCTTCGATTGTGTTTTAGATGTATGTGTCTCATATAAATAACATGGTGTCTCATCTAAGAATCTCTTTAATGGGAAAATTGAAATGAATTGTAATTATATAAAAGCATCATATTTCTACCAATGTATTTTCTATGTCATTTAGTATATGCTTTATCAGTCATACAGAATTACATTAGTGATTGTCACCACCCACGCTGCTCTAGGAAACCTTGCTGGGCAGTTTCTGAGCCTTTATTACCTGCAGGGCTTGTGTGTTGGTCTCATTCATGTTCCTAACAGAGTTATAAGGTGTTTGAAGTAGTATTACACTCCCATCTAGAGGGAAGGCTGAAAGAGCTTGGAGCCTCCACGCCATGCAGTGGAAGACCACACTGCTATGAGCGGGGTGTAGAACTTCCACCTGATGCCAGCTCACTCTTACATGTGAGCTTCTGTCCTGGCCATCTTCACATATTTCACTTTGGGGGAGCTGGGCCTGAGTAATGACATAGGGTCTGGCTTGGGGCTGGCCTGCTGTTCTGTGGCCAGAGGGATAGTTCAGGCAGGATCTTGTCTCCATGCTTCTAGAAGTTCTCATACCACCTTCACACTCTCAGAGTCTTGCTAAGGGCAGACCTCAGCAGGTTAGAGTAGGGCTTCATTCTCCTGTTATTTCATTTCTTAGGAAACAGAGATAGAGAAATGTGTCAGTACAGACAAGGTTAAATTTTTCACTAAGCCATTGTAATGTCAAAAAAAAACTTGTCATAACCTAACTTCTATTTAAGCAAATTTTTAAATTATTATTTTAAAAATGTGTTTCAAACATTTAAAAAAATATTTAAAAAATAACACGTTTTTATTAACATATTGTTTTACTGCAGCTTCTATAATACAATGTAGCACTTAAAGCGTTTAATATTGCAACATCTCTCTCAAGAGGGAATTCCCAAGATTGGCTTTTTCACTAGCCAATTATAATTTCAACAAAGATCTGCCTTAGCCCAATTATCAGACACATAATGTGATTCTGCCTTCTTCCTGGTGGCCAGAGACTATTTTCAGACACATCTGCTGGATTTTCCTACTGATGCCACAGAATGGTCAGAGAATGGCACATCAAGAGACACAATTTATAATGAAAAATTGCAGGGGAAAAGTTCTTGATTGAAAAGGGGATTTCTCATGTTTATCTACTTTGGCTAAATCTTACATTGGCTCAAGCTTGGATCTGTTGGCTGTTGTGTGTGGTGTTTCTAAAGGGGTTGGCTGATGAATCTCATCTCAGCAGTGATTATGATGGGAAAGTATGTCTGTAGCAGTCACTAAGAACTCTGGGCTTTATTTTCATTGGACAAGATCTAAAATGGGTCATTCCCCAAAGTATTGCAATAACAGATAAGGTCCAGAGGAAGATCTTTACCTTGAGAGGCTGCATAGCTGACTGAGGAAAGCAGGCTGTGGAGATGGAGGCTTGGCGTGGGTCCCTGCTCTGGCCCCCACCAGCCTGTCACTCTGACCTGCAGTTTCCCCTTGGAGGAGTAGACTAAGTAACAGTGTTCATCTCGCAGCATGGGAAATTAAGTCAGAAAAAGTGGGCCTTATATAATTGACCTATTATATATTTTTTTCTTTTAACTTTTTTTTTTTTAAATTTTCTCGGTGTTCCAAGATTCATTGTTTTTGTACCATACCCAGTGCTCCATGCAATAAGCGCCCTCTTTAATACCCATCACCAGGCTCATCCATTCCCTCTCCCTCCTCCCCTCCAAAACCTTCAGTTTTAGAATATGACTGTAAAGATGAAAATTAAAAAAGATTCTGAAAAAGAAATTGATAAGGAAAAAGGGGAACCCTCTTACACTGTTGGTGGGAATGCAAGTGCGTGCAGCCACTTTGGAAAACAGTGTGAAGATTCCTCAGAAAATTAAAAATAGAGCTACCTTATGCCCCTGCAATTGCATTCCTGGGTATTTACCCCAAAGATACGATAGAGTGAAAAGAAGGGCCATTTGTATCTCAATGTTCATAGCAGCAATGGCCACAGTTGCCAAATTGGAAAGAACCAAAAGGCCCTTCAACAGATGAACGGATAAAGAATACGTGGGCTCTGAGAAACAAACTGAGGGTTTTGGAGGGGAGAGGGGTGGGGGTTTGGGTGAGCCTGGTGGTGGGTATTAAGGAGGGCATGGAACACTAGGTGTGGTGCATAAACAATAAATTTTGGAACACTGAAAAAAACAATCTGAGGGGTTTGAAGGGGCAGGGGGTGGGAGGTCGGGGTACCAGGTGGTGGGTATTATAGAGGGCACGGATTGCATGGAGCACAGGGTGTGGTGCAAAAATAATGAATACTGTATGCTGAAAATAAAAAATAAATTAAAAAAATAATAAAATTAAATTAAATTTAAAAGAAAATAGAAGCTCGTTGAATAAAGAAAAAAAAGAAAAAAGAGGGAGAGAATGTGATCAGGCCAGATACTAGAACAAAGCCATATGCTAGATTTAGGGTATATTTTACTCTGTTAGAAGAAACTGTATCCTGAATTTTTTTTAATTTATTTTTTATTTATTTTTGGCATAACAGTATTCATTATTTTTTCACCACACCCAGTGCTCCATGCAATCCGTGCCCTCTATAATACCCACCACCTGGAACCCCAACCTCCCACCCACCCACCAATTCAAATCCCTCAGATTGTTTTTTAGAGTCCATAGTCTCTCATGGCTCACCTCCCCTTCCGATTTCCCCCAACTCCCTTCTCCTAACTCCCCATGTCCTCCATGTTATTTGTTATGCTCCACAAATAAGTGAGACCATATGATAATTGTCTCTCTCTGCTTGACTTATTTCACTCAGCATAATCTCTTCCAGTCCCATCCATGTTGCTACAAAAGTTGGGTATTCATCCTTTCTGATGGAGGCATAATACTCCACAGTGTATATGGACCACATCTTTCTTATCCATTCGTCCGTTGAAGGGCATCTTGATTCTTTCCACAGTTTGGCGACCATGGCCATTGCTGCTATAAACATTGGGGTACAGATGGCCCTTCTTTTCACTACATCTGTATCTTTGGGGTAAAAACCCAGGAGTGCAATTGCAGAGTCATAGGAAGTTCTATTTTTAATTTCTTGAGGAATCTCCACACTGTTCTCCAAAGAGGATGCACCAACTTGCATTCCCACCAACAGTGTAAGAGGGTTCCCCTTTCTCCACATCCCCTCCAACACATGTTGTTTCCTGTCTTGTTAATTTTGGCCATTCTAAGTGGTGTAAGGTGATATCTCAATGTGGTTTTAATTTGAATCTCCCTGATGGCTAGTGATGATGAACATTTTTTCGTGTGTCTGATAGCCATTTGTATGTCTTCACTGGAGAAGTCTCTGTTCATATCTTCTGCCCATTTTTTGATATGTTTGTCTGTTTGGTGTGTGTTGAGTTTGAGGAGTTCATTATAGATCCTGGATATCAACCTTTTGTCTGTACTGTCATTTGCAAATATCTTCTCCCATTCCGTGGGTTGCCTCTTTGTTTTTTCGACTATTTCCTTTGCTGTGCAGAAGCTTTTGATTTTGATGAAGTCCCAAAAGTTTATTTTGGCTTTTGTTTCCATTGCCTTTGGAGACATCTTGAAAGAAGTTGCTGTGGCTGATATCGAAGAGATTACTGCCTATGTTCTCCTCTAGAATTCTGATGGATTCCTGTCTTATGTTGAGGTCTTTTATCCATTTTGAGTTTATTTTTGTGTACGGTGTAAGAGAATGGTCGAGTTTCATTCTTCTACATATAGCTGCCCAGTTTTCCCAGCACCATTTATTGAAGAGACTGTCCTTTTTCCACTGTATATTTTTTTTTGTTGTGTCGAAGATTATTTGCCCATAGAGTTGAGGGTCCATATCTGGGCTCTCTACTCTGTTCCACTGGTCTATGTGTCTGTTTTTAAGCCAGTACCATGCTGTCTTGGTGATCGTGGCTTTGTTGTAAAGCTTGAAATCAGGTATCATGATGCCCCCAGTTTTATTTTTGTTTTTCAACATTTCCTTAGCGATTCGGGGTCTCTTTTGATTCCATACAAATTTCTGGATTATTTGCTCCAGCTCTTTGAAGAATACTCATGAAATTTTGATTGGAATGACATTAAATGTATAGATTGCTCTAGGCAGTATAGACATTTTAACAATGTTTATTCTTCTGATCCAAGAGCATGGAATGGTCTTCCATCTTTTTGTGTCTTCTTCAATTTCTTTCATGAGTGTTCTGTAGTTCCTCGAGTACATATCCTTTACCTCTTTGGTTAGGTTTATTCCCAGGTATCTTATGGTTCTTGGTGCTAGAGTCAATGGAATCGATTCTCTAATTTCCCTTTCTGTATTTTCATTGTTAGTGTATAAGAAAGCCACTGATTTCTGTACATTGACTTTGTATCCTGCCATGTTGCTGAATTGCTGTATGAGTTCTAGTAGCTTGGGGGTGGAGTCTTTTGGGTTTTCAATATAAAGAATCATGTCATCTGCGAAGACAGAGAGTTTGACTTCTTCATTGTCAATTTAGATCCTTTTATTTCTCTTTGTTGTCTGATTGCTGTTGCTAGGACTTCTAATACTATGTTGAACAAGAGTGGTGAGAGTGGGCATCCTTGTTGTGTTACTGATCTCAATGGGAAGGCTGCAAGCTTTTTCCCATTGAGGATATTTGCTGTGGGTTTTTCATAGATAGATTTGATGAAGTTCAGGATGTTCCCTCTATCCCTATACTTTGAAGCGTTTCAATCAGTAACGGATGCTGGACTTTGTCAAATGCTATTTCTGCATCGATTGAGAGGACCATGTGGTTCTTCTCTCTTCTCATATTAATTTGTTCTATCACATTGATTCATTTGCAAATGTTGAACCATCCTTGGAGCCCAGGGATGAATCCCACCTGGTCATGGTGGGTAATCTTTTTAATGTGCTGTTGGATCCTGTTTGCTGGGATCTTGTTGAGAATCTTATCATCCATATTCATCAGTGGTATTGGTCTGAAATTCTCCTTTTTGGTAGGGTCTTTGCCTGGTTTGGGGATCAGGGTAATGCTGGCTTCATAGAAAGAGTCTGGAAGTTTTCCTTCTGCTTCAATTTTTTGAAACAGCTTCAGGAGAATAGGTTTTATTTCTTCTTTGAAGGTTTGGTAGAATTCCCCAGGGAATCCATCAGGTCCCGGGCTCTTGTTTTTTGGGAGGTTTTTGATCACTGTTTCAATCTCGTTACTAGATATTGGTCTATTCAGGTTGTCAATTTCTTCCTGGTTCAATTTTGGGAGTTTATAGTTTTCCAGGAATGCATCCATTTCATCTAGGTTGCTTAGCTTATTGGCATATAACTGTTGATAATAACTTCTGATGATTGTTTCTACTTCCTTGGTGTTCATTGTGACCTCTCCCTTTTCATTCATAATTTTATGAATTTGGGCTTTCTCTATTTTCTTTTGGATTAGTGTGGCCAATGGTTTATCGATCTTATTGATTCTTTCAAAAAGCCAGCTTCTAGTTTCATTGATACATTCTACTGTATCTCTGGTTTCTACCTCATTGATCTCAGCTCTAATCTTGATTATTTCCCTTCTTATGTGTGGAGTTGGTTTGATTTGTTGTTGATTCTCCAGTTCTTTAAGGTGTAGAGACAGCTGCTGTGTTCTGTATTATTCAATTTTTTTGAAGGAGGCTTGGATGGCTATGTATTTCCCCCTTAGGACCGCCTTTGCTGTATCCCATAGGTTTTGGACCGAAGTGTCTTCATTCTCATTGGTTTCCATGAATTGTTTCAGTTCTTCTTTGATCTCCTGGTTGATCCAAGCATTCTTAAGCAAGGTGGTCTTTAGCTTCCAGGTGTTTGAGTTCCTTTGGAACTTTTCCTTGTGATTGAGCTCCAATTTCAAGGCATAGTGATCTGAGAATATGCAGGGAATAATCTCATTCTTTTGGTATCGGTTGGGTCCTGATTTATGACCCAGTATGTGGTCTATTCTGGAGAAGGTTCCATGTGCACTTGAGAAGAATGAGCATTCTGTTGTTTTAGGGTGGAATGTTCTGTATATATCTATGAGGTCCATCGGGTCCAATGTGTCATTCAATGCTCTTGTTTCTTTATTGATTTTCTGCTTCGATGATCTATTTCTGAGGGAGGCATGTTAAGATCTCCTATTATTAATGTATTCATATCAATATGATTCTTTATCTTGATTAACAATTTTCTTATGTAGTTGGCTGCTCCCATATTGGGGGCATAGATATTAACAATTGTTAGATCATCTTGGTGGATAGTCCCTTTAAGAATGATGTAGTGTCTCTGACTACAGTCTTTAGTTTAAAATCTAATTTATCTGATATGAGAATCGCCACCCCAGCCTTCTTTTGAGGCCCATTGGCATGAAAGATGCTTCTCCATCCCTTCACTTTCAGTCTGGGTGTATCTTTAGGTTCAAAATGGGTCTCTTGTAGACAACATATGAATGGGTCCTGTCGTTTTATCTAATATAAAACCCTGTGCCATTTTATGGCCACAGTTAGGCCATTCACATTGAGAGTGATTATTGATAGATACATTTTTATTGACATCGTGTTACCTTTGAAGTCTTTCTTTCTGTAGATTGTTTCTATATTTCTGTTCAATGCTATTCTTAGGATTTTTCCTCTTTTATAGAACCCCCCTTAATATTTCCTGCAGTGTCGGCTGGTGGTTGCATAGTCTTTTAAGCCTTGCTGGTCTTGGGAACTCTTTATCTCTCCATCTATTTTGAATGTCAGTCTTGCTGGATAAAGTATTCTTGGCTGCATGTTATTCTCATTTAATGCCCTGAATATGTCTTTCCAGCCCTTTCTGGCTTGCCAGGTCTCTGTGGACAGGTCTGACGTTATTCTGATGGGCTTCCCTCTGTAAGTAAGGAGCCTCTTTGTCCTAGAGGCTTTCAAGAGATTATACCTACAATTATGATTCCTCAATTTGACTATCAGGTGCCTTGGTGTTTTTTTGGGATGTATAATCTTGGGTGGAGACCTTTCGGCCTCTGGTACATGAATGCTGGTTCCATTCGCAAGACTGGGAAAATTTTCATGAAGAACTTGTTCCACTATATTTTCTAGATTTCTTTCTTTCTCCTCCCCTTCAGGGATTCCAAAAATTCTGACGTTAGAACGTTTCATGGCATCATTTATTTCCCTGATTCTGTTTTCGTGGTTTCTAAGCTGTTTGTTCCAGGCTTCCTCCTGATCCTTTCTCTCTAACTGTTTGTCCTCCAGATCACTAATTATATCTTCTGTCTCATTTACCCTAGCTTTGAGAGAATTCAGATTAGATTGGAATTCATTGAGAGCATTGTGAAGTTCATCCCTGGTAGCTTTCAGCTCATCCCTAACATTGTGAACATTCTGTCTGGTGGCTTTCAGTTTGGCTCTAATCAATTCTGTTTGCTCATCCATGGCTTTCTCCAACCTAGTTATTGCCTGGATAATTGTTAGCCTGAATTCTCTTTCCAACATATTGTCTATGTTGATAGCCATTAGCTCTGTTCCAGAAGGTCCATCCTCTGTGTTTTTCTTCTGTTGGGCATTCCTCTTCCTAGTCATTTTGCTGAGAGATGACTGAACAGATGTAGCTGGATGTATCGACCGTGGTGCAGTCAAGGTGCACCCTGGAACACTTCTGAGCAATCAGGATTCCCCACCCAAATGAGAGACAAAAGAAAAGAAAAAGAAAGAGAGAGAACGAGACAGGAAAGAAAGGGACGATGAAAGAGAAGATTCAGGGCGCCTGGGTGGCTCAGTGGGTTAAGCCGCTGCCTTCGGCTCAGGTCATGATCTCAGGGTCCTGGGATCGAGTCCCGCATCGGGCTCTCTGCTCAGCAGGGAGCCTGCTTCCTCCTCTCTCTCTCTCTCTGCCTGCCTCTCTGCCTACTTGTGATCTCTCTCTGTCAAATAAAAAAAAAAAAAAGAAAAAAGAAAGAGAAGATTCAGCTCAAATGGGCCCCAATGTACGATTTATGAAGTATATAAACAAAAACAGACAAACAAAAGACTGATAAAAGTATATGACACGAGAAAAAAAATATATGTAAATAGAGGAAGAACCTCATCAAAAAGAACCCCAAGTATAAGATTTATATACTATCAGGACAAACACAAAAACACAGAAACAGTGGTGGAAGAAAAAGATGGGAGAGTGGTTATAAATTCTCAGTGTGGGTGAAGAAGTTTATTTTGATTCTTTCTGGGTGTATCTTGATATCTTTGTTAAAGGACTCAACTTTTCTAAGATAAAGCGGGATTAAAAATTGGTTTACCTATAGGGGTAGTATTGATTGGGAAAAGGGGATTACTTTGAAGTTTATATGAATATAAGAAAATAAAAATAAAAAGGAATAAACTAAACTAAACTAAAATTTAAAAAAAGAAATTCAAAAAATAGAAATGTAAAAGAAAAACACAGGTGTATGTATCAAAAAGTTCAGGTTAGAAGGTTATTATGGAATTTGATGTACTGGACAGCTCACTGTGATGGTAAATAGGTTAAAAAATTATCTAAATAAAAAAAATGAACCAGAATAGTGGGAACGAGTTGAAAATAAAAGTTGTCTTATGAAGTAGTGGCGGTTGCTCTCTTGCAGGCTTTTTTTTTTTTTTTTCCCCTTGGTTTGTTTTCTGAGGGAGGGGCCTGCCACGTGGGTTTTCAGTCAATGATGTTCCCTGAGTTAAGTCCTCCTGCCCCCCTCAAGGGGGTGGGCTCTGAGGAAACTGTTGGTTTTTTCAGGCTTTTGTTCTTTGGCGGTTTTTATGTTCACTTTTTTTTTTTCTCTCACCTTGACCGCTTTTGATTTTTTTTTGTAGTTTTAGAGGAAAACAAACTGCACCCTGACCTCCCTCTCAGAGAGAAGCCTCAGTCTGGCTACAGAACCCAAGTGAGTTCCCCCTTTGCTGCTGGTAGAGCAGGTTCCAAGTCGTGGTCCCTGGGGACACAGGATCTTTTGCTTGTACCCAAAATCACGGCAGTGGTGGCAGTCTGGGAGCTCCAGACCGCCAAAGAGGTTCCAAGCAGGGATCTCACACTGAGATTTTCTCCCTGGCCTGGGCTGGGAGTGCCTGGTCTTTCTGGGTCTAAGAGTGCCCGGCTTGCGCGCACCTCTTTCAGAGGCGGCTATGGGTCGCGCGGGTCTCAGGCACTGAGAACAGGGTGCAGGTCCGAAAGCACCAGGCTGGGCTTTTGTGCACCTCTGTCAGGGGAGAGATTGGGACGCACGTTTTAGGTTCTGAAACAATGGCGCGGGTCAAAGAGTGCTGGCTGGGCTTTTGTAACTCTCTCAGGGCAGTATGAGGGATGCACGTATTTCAGGCTTTGTAGCAGGGCTCGTGCATTCTGCCATCGGGCATGGCTCCCATCCCCACACAGGAGCCAGAACCCACGCATTCTTGGGCGCGCTGGTGGCTTAGGGACCAAGACCTGGTTTCTCCGCCGCACTCTCTCTGCTTCAGCGCCAGGGGAGGCTGTCCTGGGACTGGGGACTTAAGCCCCTGTCCCTAGCTGCCCCGATTCCCACAATTTCCCCTCTGTGATCCTTTGCTCTTTTGAAGTGCTTTCAACCAGTCTCCAAGTTAATGCTGGTTCCCAGATGCAGGGCACTCTCACTCGTATTGGGGTATTACTTTCCAACCGGTCGCCTCTGGTTGCTCCCTCCCCCTTTTGTTTATCTTCCGATATCAGTCTGCTGTTCCCACTCCGCTTTACCTGCCTACTGGCGTCTTCTGCCCCTGTAGAGATCCAGACGTGTATAATTCTGATCTCAGGCTGATTTCGTGGGTGATTGGAGTTCTTTGGTAGGTAATCAGCTCACTTTAGGGTACAGGTTGAAAAGGCGCCTCCTCCTACTTCCCTGCCATCTTGTCCACCCCCGTATCCTGAAATTTTGAAGAAAGAAAAACTTACATGAATACAAATAATAAGGTTAAATACAAGGAAGGGGTAGAATGTGAGTATAACAATGAAAATTTTAAAAGATTTTTAAAGAAGTATTGATAAGATAAAATAGTTAAAAGAAAGTTAAAATAAGAATGAGGAAATTTTTAAAAAAGTAAAATAAGAAAAAAATAAAATTTAAAAATAAAATTTAAAATATTTAACTTTGAAAGGCTAAAGAACCAGGGGGAAAAAGCCAGGAAGTCTATGTCCTGCATTCCCCTAGCTCCGGAGTTCTGCAGTTCTCACTGATCAGTAAACTTGGCTGGATATTCTTATTGATCTTCTAGGGGAGGGGCCTGTTGCAGTGATTCTCAAATGTGTTTGCCTGAGGTGGAATTGCACCCCCCTTGCCTGGGGCCAGGCTAAGTAATCACTCGGTTTTACTCTCAGTAGCTTTTGTTCCCTGAACACTTTCTGTACGGATTTGGAGGAGGAGAATGAAGATGACAGTCTCCCAATCTCCAGCCTGGAGGAGATGAGAACTCAGGGCTTTGCTCCTCAGTGCACCCTCAGAGAAAGGCAGTCAGTTACTCTTGTCTCCCTGGTCTCTGGCCATGCTTCATGCTCATCTGGCTTGTGACCAAGGGTTTCTATCTCTGGCACACAGGTCCCTTTGGAGTATCCAAACCCAGCTGATTCTTACAGCGTGCTCCCGTGCCGCTCCTCCCAGTGGAGGAAGGGTGGGGGAGTGTCTCCATAGATCTGCCACTTGTAGGGTTCTTGCTTGAAGAGAAGTGGCTTATGTTGGGAATCATGGTTTAAGTTAACCCCAAGCTGAGAGACCACTCCTCAGCTCTGTCTCTGCAGCCGGCTTCCATACTCTGATACCTGTGAACTCTGCTGCACTCAGGCATCCCCTGGTCTTTCTGTGACCCCAAGGGACCTGAGACCTGAGGGCTATACCCCCCACTTAGCCTGTGGAACAATGTCCCTCAGTGCAGCAGACTTCTAAGAGTTCTGATTTTGCACTCCACTGCTCTAATGCTTGCCAGGAGCTGGTCCCTCCCTCTGTGGTCTATCTTCCCACATATCACCTCAAATTCACTTCTCTGCACATCCTACCTTCCAGAAATTGGTTGCTTTTCTCTTCCTAGAATTGCTGCTATTCTTTTCTCTAATCTCCTGTTGAGTTTGTAGGTGTTCAGAATGGTTTGACAACTATCTAGCTGAATTCCTAGGACCCAATGAAATTTAGGCCTCTTACTCTTCTGCCATCTTACTCCTCCCTCAGACCCTTGGTTTAAATGGCAATATTTCAAATTCTTCTAAGGCCTTTTCTCAGGCTATACCTTCTATATATTTCTCTGAGGACAGTTATCAAGCCATGGCTGATTATGAGAGCCAAACACCCATTACCTAGCTTGGTAAGCACCCTTATATGCTTCAATTCCTTAGCCACTACTTCCTCCCTCTTGTGATTAGTTTGTTATTATTACAGAAATCAAGTAGTCACTTTCAGTGACTTGATGGTATTTAAATGCATCAGCATCCCTAAGTGATTTGTAAACTTAGTTCATTAAAAACAGAGATATATTTTGTCAAATATATATGACATATGTATGTATCATATATATGTTTATACCTATATGTACATGTGTGTTTATATCTATGTCAATATAGGTATAGACAATATAGATACATGTGTAGATTAGAGAGAGAGATAGAGATTCATTTTAAGGAGTTGGCTCAGTCTATTGGGAGCTGACAAATCTGAAATCCTCAGGGCAGGCTGGTAAGCTGGAAAAGTAGGTACACAGCTTAAATTCAAATGCAGTCTACTTGCAGAATTCCTCCTTCCTCAGAGAAACCTCAGTCTTTGCCCTTAAGACCTTCAACCGATTGGATGAGGCCCATCTGCACTATGGAGGGTAATCTGCTTTACTCAAACTCTGCGGACTAAAATGTTAATCACATTTTTTTATCTAAAAAAACGTTTGCAGCAACATCTAGACTGATATTTGACCAAACAGTTGGCACTATAGTCTAGTCACATTAATACATAAAATGAATGACCATTATATATGTTCCCAACAAAACATTAGGATGTATTGAGCATTTTAGTTTCTGCATTAGTTTTCTAGAGCTGTTACAACACATGACCACACGTTTGATGGCTTAAAACAATAGAAATTTATTCTCTTATACTGTAGAAGACTTTAAGTCCAAACTGAAGGTGTTAACCCCTCTGAAGGCTCCAAGGAACAATCTTTCTTGGCCTCTTTCTCTGAGAAATCCTTGCCTTGCTTGGACTGGGCTGCCCCACTCCTGTCCCTGCTTGTCATTTCATGGTTTTCTCTCCTATGTGTCTATCTCATAAGTCATTGGATTTAGGGCTCACCCTAATGCAGTATGACTTCATCTTAACTAATTACATCTGCAGAAGACTTATCTCCAAATAAACCCACATTCTGGAGTTCCAGGTGAAATTTGGGGGTGGATACTATTTATTCCAGTAGAGTTCTATTGGTAGTGTGAGCAGTTGGCACATTTTTGACTAAATACTTATTTCTTTAATCCCTCTCTTCTTTGTTAATGGGCAAGGAGTGTATTTATTCTTAGGGAATTCATATCCACATACTTTGCATATCAAGGTGCTTAAGAGATGTTTGACAAATGGGAAAATAACATTACTGAATTGTCCACATTTTCCTATATTGACTAGGACAACGTACTACATATTTACTCATAGAAACTAAAGACAACAGTACTTTTTATTTTATTTTATTTTATTTTCGCTTTCTTCTTGTAGTTAGAATTCATTTTAAATTAAAGGTCAATTCTATGGGTAATGCAATTCACAGATATAAGTGCTTTGCCCCTGACTTTGAATGGTGGAACTCAATCCCACAGGTTTCACCTTCGCTACAGCCATGCCTGAAGCATGGAAAATCATGACCATCTTCATGGTCATGAAGATTTACTCTTACATTTTGTTCTAAGAGTTTTATAGTTTTAACTCTCACTGTTAGGTCTATGATCCATTCTGAAATAATTTTTGTGTTGTGAGGTAAAGACCAAATTTTATGTTTTGTACATACATATCCAGGCCTAGCAGCATTTGTTGAAAAAAAAATTATTCTTTCCAGCATTGGATTGTTTTGGCACCTTTATCAAAAATCAATTGACCACAGATGTATGGGTTAAACTCTGGACTCCCAGTTCTATTCCATTAGTTTATATGTCTATTCTTTTGCCAATCCCACACTTTCTTTGTTACTGTAGCTATGCTGTTAAGTTTTAAAATCAGGAAGTGTGAGTCCTCTAATAGTGTTCTTTTTTTTTCCAATATTGTTTTGGCTATTTGGAATCTCTTGCAATTGCATATAAATTTTGTGATGGACTTGCCAATTTCTTCAAAAAATCAAGCCAGAATTTTGTAAAGGATTGTGGTGAATCTAAAAGCCAATTTAGGGGATATTGCCACTGTAACAATATTAAACCTGTTGACCTATGTTCATGAAGACATCTTTCCCTTTATTTAGATTTTCTTTAATTTCTTTCAACATTTTGTAATTTTCAGTATACAAATTTTGGGCCTCTTATATTAAGTTTATTTCTAATTTTTTTTTGTTTTTGATATGATTATACGTGCAATTGCTTTATTATTTTCATGTTTGATTATTAATTGCTATTATACATAAATGCAATAGATTTTTGTATATTGTTCTGGAATCCTGAAATGTTGCTGAACTCATTTATTAGTTTTTTTCATCTTTTCCTCAGGATTTTCTTTATATAAGATTATGTCACCTGTGAATACAAGTAGTTTTACATCTTTTCAATTCTGGATATTAATTTCTTTTTCTTGCTTAATTGCCCTGGCTAGAACCTCCAGTAGAACACTGATGAAAGTGGTGACAATGGACGTCCTTATCTTGTTCTTGATCTTAAGAAGGCAGTCTGTCTTTCACCATTAAGTATGATTTTTATTGTGAGTTTTTCATGGATGCCATTTATCAGATTGAAAAAAATTCCCTTCTATTTTTAGTTTTTGAACATATTTATCATAAAAATGTGTTGGATTTTTTCAAGAGCTTTTTGTATACCCATTGAGCCAATCATGTGCTTTTTGTCCTTTATTTGATTAATATGGTGGTATTTTGGGGTGCTATCTCAACATTGCATTCCTGGGATAATTCCCACTTGGTCATGGTGTGTAATACTTTTTACATGTGTCTATATTTGGTTTGCTAGTATTTTGTTGAGTATTGTGTCTATTTTCAAAAGGGATGTTGGTTATAGGTTTCTTTTCCTATGATATTCTTGTTTGGTTTTGGGGTGAGGGTAATAATTGTGTCATAGAATGCATGCAAGTTTTTCCTCCTTTTCTATTTTTTTTGGAAGAGATCATGAAATATTAGTATTAATTCTTCATTAGTTGACTGGTAAAAATTACCAGTGAAGCCATCTGACTCTGGATTTTCTCTGTGGGAAGATTTAAAATTACTAATTTATTCTCTTGTTATCTGTCTGTTCAGATTATTGATTTCTTCTTGAGTCAATTTTGGTAATTTGAATCTTTCTAGGAATGTATCCATCTCCTTTAGATTATCTAATTTGTTGTCATATGGTTATTCATAGTATTTTCTTATAATCTTTTTAATTTCTGTAATGTTGGTAGTGATTTTCCCTCTTCATTTTTGACTTCAGTAATTTGAATCTTCTCTTTTTAATTCTTGGTCTAGCTAAATATTGTCAATTTGATTTAAAAGAAGCAAATTTTGGTTTTGTTGATACTTACATATTTATATATTGGTTATAAATTTTTGTCTGAGCACAGCTTTAGTGGCATCGCATAAATTTTGGTATGATATGCTTCTGTTTTCATTCATCTCAAAATATTTTCTATTTTTTTCTTTGACTCATTTTTTATTTATGCAGTGTGATTTAATCTCCATGTTTTTGTGAGTTTCCCAAATTTCTTTTGTTATTGATTTTTTTTAAAAGATTTTATTTATTTATTTGACAGACAGAGAATACAAGTAGGCAGAGAGGCAGTCAGAGAGAGGAGGAAGCAGGATCCCTGCTAAGCAGAGAGCCCAATGTGGGGCTCGATCCCAGGACCCTGGGATCATGACTGGAGCCAAAGGCAGAGGCTTTAACCCACTGAGCCACCCAGGTGCCCCATTGTTATTGATTTTTAATTTGATTTTCTTTTCTTAGATTACATATTTTGGATGATGTTAATCTCTTTAAATTTAATGAATATTGCTTCATGACCTAACATATGGCCTATACTGGGGAAATTTCCATAAGGATTTAAGAAAAAAATGTGTATCCTGCTGTTGCTGGGGTGGAGTTTGTTAGGTCCAGTTGGTGTATAGTGTTTAAGTCTCCCTTTTTCTTGTTGATGTTATGCCTAGTTGTTCACTCCATTATTGAAAGTGAAGTGTAAAAATATTCAACTATTGTTGTTCAATTGGTTTCTCCTTTTAATTTTTTTCAGTTTTTGCTGTATTTATTTTGCTGTTAGTTGCATATATGATCATAATTGCTATATATTCTTGATGGAGTGATCATTTTATCACTATAAATTTCTTTCATTTCAGTAAATATTTCTGTCTTAAAGTCTAGTTTGTCTGATATTTGTGTGGCTTCTCCAACTCTTCCTTGGTTATTATTTGCACATTATATCTTTTCCATTTTACTTTAAATCTATTTGAATCTAAAGCATGTCTCTTATAGATAACATAAAACTGGATCATGTTTTCTTAAAATCCATTCTACCAATGTCTCTCTTGTGATTGGAGTGTTTAATCTATTTGCATTTAATGTAATTAATGGAAGGTAGACTTTACATCTTCCATTTTGATATTTATTTTCTCTATGTCTTATGTGCTTTTTGTTCTTCTGTTCCTCTATTGTGTTAAACAGATATTTTCTCTTACTCCATCTTCATGTCCTTATTTCTTTTACCATCTATTTTCTCTGTGATTGTTTTAAATTAAGTTAACATCATAACATAAAAAAAAATACACCAGTTTAATTTTAATGGAATACAAAAACTTTGCAATATGGTGCTATTTATTCCACTCTCCTCTGTGCTATTACTGTCACACAAATTACAATTTTTCTTTTTTTTAATTATGTTATGTTAGTTACCATACAGTCCATCATTAGTTGTTTATGTAGTGCTCCATGATTCATTGTTTGCATATAACACCCAGTGATCCATGAGATATGTGCCTCCTCAGTACCCATCATTGGGCCAAACGATCCCCTCTGAGGAATTCCCCTCCCCTCTAAAGCCCTCGGATTGTTTCCCAGAGTTCATAGTCTCTCAGGTTTCATATCCGCCTCTGATTCCCCCCCCCCCCCCGCCCCATTCATTTTTCCCTTCCTTCTCCTAATGTCCTTTATGCTATTCCTTATGGTCCACCATACTGTTAAACCATATGATAATTGTCTTTCTCTGCTTAACTTATTTCATTTAGCATAATCTCCTCCAGTTAAATTCATGTTGATGTAAATGTTGGGTATTCATCCTTTCTTATGGCTGAGTAATATTCCATTGTATATATGGACCACATCTTCTTTATTCATTCATTTGTTGAAGGGCATCTTGGCTCTTTCTACAGTTTGGCTATCATGGGCATTGCTGGTATGAACATTGGGGTGCATGTGGCCCTTCTTTTCACTACATCTGTATCTTTGGGGTAAATACCCAGTAGTGCAGTTGCTGGGTCATAGGGTAGCTCAATTTTTAAATTTTGAGGAAATCCACAGTATTTTCCCAAAGTGGCTATACCAACTTGCATTCCTACCAACAGCATAAGAAAGTAACCCTTTCTCCACAACTTCTCCAACATGTGTTGTTTCTTGCCTCATCAATTTTTGCCATTCTAACTGGTGTAAGGTGGTATCTCAATGAGGTTTTGATTTGAGTTTCCCTGATGGCTAATGATGTTGAACATTTTTTTCATGTGACTGTTAGCCATTTGTATGTCTTCTTTAGAGAAGTGTCTATTCATGTTTTCTTCCCAGTTTTTGACTTGATTATTTGGCTATCATGGGCAACTGCACTACTGGGTATTTACCCCAAAGATACAGATGTAGTGAAAAGAAGGGCCACATGCTCCCCAATGTTCATACCAGCAATGCCCATGATAGCCAATTAATAGCTTGATTATTTGTATTTTGTGTGTTGAGTTTGAGAAGTTCTTTACAGATCTTGGACACCAGCCCTTTATCTGTAGTGTCAGCCTGATTTCAAGCTATATTATAAAGCTGCGATCACCAAGGCAGCATGGTACAGACACATAGATCAATGGAAAGAATAGAGAGCTCAGATATAGACCCTCAACTCTATGGTCAACTAATCTTCAATAAAGCAGGGAAAAAATATTCAATGGAAAAAGACAGTCACTTCAATAAATGGTGCTGGGAAAATTGGACAGCTATAAACAGAAGAATAAAACTCGACCATTCTCTTACACAATACCCAAAGATAAACTCTAAATGGATGAAAGACCTCAATGTGAGACAGGAATCCATCAAAATTCTTAAGGAGAACATAGATAGTAACCTCTTTGATATCGGCCACAGCAATTTTTTTCATTATGCATCTCCAGAGGCAAGGAAAACAAAAACAAAAATGAACTTTTGGGACTTCATCAAGATAAAAAGTTCTGCATAGCAAAGGAAACAGTAAACAAAACAAATTACATTTTTATACATTATAAACCCACCAACACGGTTTAGTAATAATTGCTTACAATTATCTTTTAAGTTAGCTAGAGAAGGAAAGAGCTACGAACAAAAATGTATTTACACTGCCTTTTATGTTTACGGATGAAGTTGCATTTTCATGTGCTTTTTATGTCTTCATATGCATTTGAATTACCGTCTTTTGCTTTTTTGTTTGTTTGTTTTTTCATTTCAGCTTGAAACACTTAGTATTTCATATAAGGCAACACTGCTAGTGACAAATTCTATCAGTTATGGTTTATCTGGAACGTCTTAATTTCTCCTTCATTTTTGAAGAATAGTTTTGCTGAATAGAAAATTCTTGGCTTATATTTACTTGCTTTCAGCATTAAATTTCCACTGTTCTCTTGCCTTCATATGTTATGATGAGATGTCATATATATATATATATATATATATATATATATATATATTTACATTTTAAAAATTAGTTTCAGAGGTAGAATTTAGTGATTCATCATTTTCATATAACACCTATTGCTCATTACATCAAGTGCCCTCCTTAATGTCCATCACCAAGTTATCTCCTTCCCCCACTCCCTCCCCTCCAGCAACCCTGTTTGTTTCCTTGAGTTCAGCTTCTCTTATGGTTCACCTCCCTCTCAATTTTCATCTTATTTTATTTCCCCTTCCCTTCCTCCAAGTTCATCTGTTTTGTTTCTTAAATTCCACACAAGAGTGAAATCATATGGTATTTGTCTTTCTCTTTCTGACTTATTTTGCTTAGCATAATATCCTTTAGTTCCATCCATGTCATTGCAAATGGCAAGATTTCATTCTCATTGGCTGAGTAATATTCCATTCTATATATATATATATACCACATCTTTATATAAAGGGCTAGTATCCAAAATCCATAAAGAACTTATCAAACTCAACATGGACATACCAAAAAATCCAGTCAAGAAATGGGAAGAAGGCATGAACAGATATTTCTCCACAACACATACAAATTGCCACCAGACACAAGAAAAAAAGTGCTCAATGTCACTCAGCATCAGGGAAATACAAATC
Organism: Mustela erminea; assembly: GCF_009829155.1. NCBI lineage: Eukaryota > Metazoa > Chordata > Mammalia > Carnivora > Mustelidae > Mustela > Mustela erminea. Next base: position 1,728,872 of record NC_045629.1, read on the forward strand.
AAAACCACATTGGGATACCACCTGACCCTTGTCAGAATGGCAACATCAATGATATTTTTGCTGATGGCTTCCTTCTAACATGATGAGTTGCTTTTCTCTTATTGATTTCAAGAGTCTCTCTGTCTTTGGATTTTGATAGTTTGATAATATATAGGTTTAGAATTCTTTGAGTTTATTCTATTTGAAGTTTGTTGAGCTTCTTGGATGTGCAACTTAATGTTTTTCATCAGATTTAGAAAGTTTTCAGCCATTTTCTTCAAGTATTTTTAATGCCTGTTTCACTCTTTTTTCTCCTTCTGGGACTCCCATTATGCATATGCGTACTTGATGATGTCCTACAGGTCTCCAAGCCTCTTTTTTCTTCATTTTTTTTTCTTTTTATTCCTCAGAATGGATCACTGATCAATGATCAGCTGTTTTCAAGTTTACTGATTCTTTCTTTGATTAACTGAGATTTTCTCTTGAGCCCTTCTGTCATATTTTTCATTTTATTGATTATATATTTCAATACTAGAATTAATTTCTTTCTTTTTAAAAAAAATCTATTTGGGGGGATTTACTTATTTGATCAGAAGACATTGTCAGACTTTCCTTTAGCTCTTTAGATATAGTTTCTTTTAGTTCTTTGAATATATTTATCATGGGAATTGTCATGGATATATATATTTTATTAACTTATTGTCCCATGTTTTTCCCTGTGTAGGAGCAATACTTTTCTGGTTTTGTTTTTTGTTTTGGTGAGTGTGTGTGTGTGTGTGTGTGTGTGTGTGTGTGTGTATCTTTTGTTCTTGTTGAAAACTGCATCTTTTTTATATAATTTAGCAAGAAGTCAGAAACCCTTTCTCTCTTTCCCCAGGATTTCTTGTTTTTGATTTTTCTTTAAGCGACTGTCCTGAAATAATTCTATAAATTCTGTATTTTTTGTCAAGTTTGACTACTAAAATCTGGTCTGTTAGCTTAGTGGTCAGCTAATGATTGGACTGAAATTTTCTTAAATGTCTTCAACCGGTAAGTCTTTCACTATTTGCTGAGGGCCTCTATGTGGATGTTGGAGCATACTTTTAAAATTCTGGCAGTTTATGACTCTGCCTTAGGTTTGATTTCCTACTTGTGTAAGGTCTTTAGATTTCCAGGGTTTAGACAATAGGATTCTGAGCATGCACACAGCAGCTCTGTATATCACATATCCCAGCAACATATCAGAGCTTTTCAAAACTGCTAATAGACATCTCATTCTTCACATCTTGTTTTTAAGGTTTACAAGTAGCATATTGTTTGCCCCAACTGGTACCCTTCTGTCAGGAAGAACAATGTTAAAAAATTCCTATTGATTACCTATTGATTATTTTCAACAAAGATCTTGGACATAGGACTATTCTCATAGAGTAAGCACTGAGTCAGACAAGATAAAAACAAACCCTGGGAATGGGGATTTTCTTTTTTTTTTAAAGAGAACTGACAGACAAGTCAAATAGTGACACTTAACTGGTGAAAGAACTTTTTGGAGCACTCCAAACCCATTTTGTTCCTTCCGGTGTCTATCAGGCTTCTGGTTTTCACAGCAAGTGAAGTTATGAAGTTGGCAATTTCAATCTTACTACAGAGCTTAGAAAAAGGTGTGAATGGCAGAATAATGAACCATTACCTCAAATGCTCACTTAATCTACAGAACATGTGAATATGTTATGTTGCATGGCAAAGGGAAATTCAGTTTGTGGATGGAATTAACTTTGACAGTTAGTTGACCTTAAAGATTGTCCTGAACTGTCTGCTTGGGCACAGTGTAACTGCAAGAGTCCTTAAAAGGGATGAGGGAGGTAGAAGAAAGGTTTGTGTGATGTGATGTAAGAAGGGCTCAACCCTCCATTGTTGGCTTTGAGGTTGGAAGAAGTCGTGAGCCAACCTGAACAAGACTGAGAACAGCCTGAAGAAGTTTTAGAAGGCAAGGAAACAGATTGCTCCCCAGATCCTCCAGGAAGAAATGTAGTTCTGCCACCATCTTGATTTTAGCCCAGTGAAACCCATGTCAAACTTCTGAACTAGAGAAATGTAATATGATAAATGTGTGTCGTTTTAAGCCACTAAATGTGTGCTAATTTGTTATAGCAGCAACAGAAAACTAATACAAAGGAGACTGGAGTAGAATAAATTAAAAATGCTATGAAGTTCACTGTTCTTACTGAGATTTAGCTATTTTTCTTTAATGAACAGTCCTTGGATTATTATAATTCTTTGGATGATCTCCAGAGTTCTGAAAAGGTTGATGTTGAAATTTTTTTTTTCTAGTGTTATTGTTGCTTTTATGGAAGAGCAGATCTTTGGATGTCTTTATTTGCCTTCCCAAATTGCTTTTATCAAGACAAAAGTTCTGAAATGGTGCTTGTTTAAGTCTTAGGAAGTCTGCAGGAAGTTTCCAAATGTCATTTACTATAGGAGACCAAGATATGGCCAAGACCTCAGGCCTTTATCTAAAAAGTTTAAGCTAAAGTAATTATGTTTTTCCATTTAATATATTGGGTTTCCATTTAAATTTTATTTGAAATGTTTGTTTATTGAAGAAAACAAATTAAAAAACCCTGTTCTCTCCTCTTTCCCTAACTTTTCACTCAGTTCTTACAATCACAAATGAGATATATTAAAAAAAAATTGCAGGATGATCACTTTCTTTGTGGAAGGCCATGCTTACTCAGCATGAGTCATTGCATTGTTGTAAGCAGAGGTGGCTGACAGCTAATTTCAGATATGAAGGACATAATAAACAGGTCATTACTATGGAACTGCCAATCAGCTATGAATTAGTTGACTAAATTAGGATGTGGTAGAGGGAGAAATATCAGTCTGAATTGAAGAGACTAGAAAATGAGGTACAAATAAAAGACATTAACAATAGTAATCAAGTCCAATAAAATTTTAAAATTGAATAGAATTACTTATTGAGTGTTAGAGCAAAGTGTATCCATAGAGGTCATCTGGTATAGCACCCTCCACCCCTCCTCAGTTTATAGAGATAGCTATGTTGTTCTTAAGTTCCATAATGAATGCTAGTTAAGAAACAGTTCCATAATCTTCTGAAATAATTACAAAAACCTAGGACAGAGTCAATGATGAGATGGAGGACCCACTTCTAAGTGGCCTTGAGTTAGATGGCTATAGGGCACCATCCTGGAAGCAATCTGTGACCATAAAAACAATAGGATTTAACATTGAGTTCTATGAGTTTAACCCTTAGACCTATTTAAATTCCACTTCTAATGACTAGTTGTGTGAACTTGGGGTAACATAATTTAGTATCTCTGAACCTTGTTTCACTTACTCTGAAAAGAAACCAGTACTTATATCTCAGTAGTTAGTGGGATGACATATATAAAATTGACTAGTATAGGGCCTAGAGTCCAGGATCGCCCTTCTTTGACCTGTTGAATGATGTTTTGGTTAAACCCTGATTATAGAAATTATAGACATACCTCAGAGATATTCTGGGGTCTGATTCCAGACAGCCACAATAAAACAAATATTACAATGATTTTTTTTTTTTTTTTGGTTTTCTAGTGCATATAAGGTGGTGTTTACACTATACTGTTGTCTATTAAGTGTGCAATAGCATTTTGTCTAAAAATGCTTAATATTAATCTTAATTTAAAAATACTTTATGGCTAATAATGCTAGCTATTATCTGAACTTTCAGCAAGTTGTCATCTTTTGGCTGGTTTTGGGCCCAGCCTTGATTGGGGTGGTGCTTACTGACTGACTGATTGGGGTGGTGCTTACCAAAGGCTAGGCAGTTGTGGCAATTTCTTTAAAAAAGGCAACAATAAAGTTTCCTACATCATTTGACTTTTCCTTTCATGAGCAATTTCTCTATAGCATGCGATGCTCTTTGTTAGCATTTTACCACAGCAGAATTTCTTTCAAAATTGAAGTCTGTCCTCTCAAACCCTACCATTGTTTTATTTACCAAGTGTCTATAGTATTCTAAGATCTTTGTTGTCATTTCAACAATCTTCACAACATTTTCGCCAGGGGTAGTTTCCATTTCAAGAAACTACTTTCTTTGTTTATCTATAAGAAGCAACTCCTTATCTGTTCAAGTTTTATCATGAGATACAGTCATTCAGTTATATCTTCAAGCTCCACTTCTAGTTCTCTTGCTATTATTTCTACCACATATGTAGTTATTTCCTCCACTGAAGTTTTGAACTCCTCCAAGTCATCCATGAGGGTTGGATTCCACTTCTTCCCAACTCCTGCTTGTGTGATATTTTGACCTCTCTCTTCCCATGAAGGACAAAAGTCCTTAATGGTATCTAGAATGGTCAATCCTTTCCAAAAGGTTTCTGATTTACTTTGCCCAGATCCATCAGAAGAATCACTGTCTTCAGCTATAATCTTATGACATGTGATCATTAAACAATAGGACTTGAAAGTTGAAATTACTCCTTTATCCATCCCCTGCAGAATGGGTATTGTGCTAGTATGCATGAAAACAACAGGAATCTTCAGTGTTCTTCAGAGCTCTTCAGTGACCAGGTGCATTGTCACTAAGCAGTAATATTTTGAAGAGCTCTTCAGTGACCAGGTACATTGTCACTAAGCAGTAATATTTTGAAAGAAATCTTTTAATTTTGAGCAGTAGGTTTCAACAATGGTCTTAAAATAGTCAGTAAGCCACATTGTAAACAGATGCATTGAAAATCCAGACTTTGTTGTTCCATTTCCAGAGCATAGACAGAATAGATTTAGCATAATTTTAGAGAACCTAATGTGTTCAGAATGGTAAATGAACACTTGTCTCAGCTTTAAGTCACCAGCTCCATTAGTCCACAGCAAGAGAGCCAACCTGTCCTTTGAAGCTAGGCATTGACTTCTTTGTAGATATGAAACTTCCAGATGCCATCTTTATATCTATAGATATAGATATAAAGTGAATATTTTTGTCTAAATTGAAAAATCTCTTCAGTGTAAGTAGATCATTAATTATCTGAGCTAGATCATTGGATAACTTGCTCCAGGTTTTACATCAGCAGTTACTGCTTCACTTCGCACTTTTATATTATAAAGATGTTTTTTTCCTTAAACCTCATGAACCTGCAAGCTTTAAACTTTTCTTCTGAAGCTTCCTCACCTCTCTCAGCCTCCGCAGAACTGAAGAGAATTAGGGCCTTGCTCTGGATTAGGCTTTGGCTTAAGGGAGTGTCTTCCTCAATAAGTTTAATCATTTATGGCTTTTGATTTAAAGTGAGAGACATGTGAATCTCTTAACTTGAACACTTAGAAGCATTGTAGAATTATTAATTGGCTTAATATTTTCAATATTGTTATGTATTAGGAAATAGAGATAGTTCAAGAGAGGAAGAGAGATGGGGGAATGGCTGGTCGATGGAACAGTCAGCACATATACAACACTTATCAATAAAGTTCACCATCTTATTATGGGTGCATTTCATGAGACTCCAAAATAATTACAATAGCAACATCAAAAATCATGGGTCACTATAACAGATATAATAATATATAATATATAATAATAATGAGAATGTTTGACATACTGTGAAAATTATCAAAATGTGACACAGAGACACAAAATGAGCAAATGTTACTGTAGTGATAGACTTGCTGGAGACAGGTTTGCCACAAACTTACAATTCATAAAAAGCACAATATCTACAAAGTGCAATAAGGCGAAGCACAATAAGATGAGCTGTGCCTGTCTTTTCTGCTAGAAGAAGTGATATATGAATCTATAGAAATAGTGATTCATTTATTGAATGTATACCTCCAGCCATTCTGTTAGGGTGATGGTGGCTTTCAGGATAGTCTTTTATTTTCATAAGGATTAGTTTGACTGCATGAAAATATCCTTTAAATAAAGATCTTAAAGTAAAGAAATAAACCAATGATTCTCCTTCTCCTATGCCCAGTTCATGTTGGCTGGTTGACCAGTCATGTGCTTAGCATATTATTCTTAACAATGACCCTATTGCTCACCTCAGAGACATTTGGCGATGTTTGGAGGCACTTTAGTTGCACAAAGTGGAGCTGGTGACTTAAAGCTGAGACGAGTGTTCATTTACCATTCTGAACACATTAGGTTCTCTAAAATTATGCTAAATCTATTCAATGCCCACAATAAAGTAACCTCTGGTCTAAAATGTCAATAATACTACTGTTAAGAGCCCCTACCCTAGTTATCGAAGTTAATGGGACTGAGTACCTATATGATATGCTCCTTTTTGATTTCTGTCTGCAATATCTTTGAGTTATCTGAATACTTTCTGGAGTGTGTCAAATGCTCTTCTCCTCCCATCTTCCATTAGCAGGTTGTTGAATGGGGACTAAGGCTCATTAATTAGCTTTGCAGTCTGGATAGAGCAAAACTCCTAAATAGGGCAGACACATGTACCAGTGTTACTGCATGGGGGAACACTACCATTCCTACCACCATTTATGCCCACTTTTCTCTTTTCAGTTGATATAAAATTACTAGGTTAGATGGTTGGGATAGAGAGAGATGAGAAAATCATTATGGGTCATAGGTCATAGGGAAAGGGGGACATTAGTGAAAAGAGATTACTTGCTTCCTTTCTTAGAATATGTCTTCCTCCTCCTCTTCCTAGACAAGCAAGAGATTAGGGATTTTACAAAAAGTCCAGACTGCCATTTTATTTCCCAACTTAGGTGTAAGCTTTATAGATGCCTATCTGAGTTGGAGAGAAATGGTGGTGAGTGAGGAGAGGTTGGTGCAGAAGCCATCCATATTCTATTTAATGTCTCAAATGCACACTGGGCAGGAAGATGCCAGCCTCATGAAACTCTGGTGGGGGGAGCTCAAAGGAAGGAGAAGGTCAAGCTGCAGAGGGAATGTCCACTCAGGGGATCATGCGGGGATATGTTCCATGAAGTTGTTCAAAGGGCCACTCCATCATTCCCCCAAAGAGGTGGCATTTCACAGTCGGACAGATGGGATAGTAACTGGTCAGCATTAGTTCGAGAAGCATATGGACACAGATGGTATCTGGAATGGTCAATCCTTTCCAGAAGGTTTCCAATTTACTTTGCCCAGTTATAAACAATGAGAATCTTCTCCTGTTTCTTCAACCTTCTTAACACAAACTGAAGGAGATAGTTTTCGAAGAGACAGGAAGGGGTCCTCTCAGAGGAACAGTACCACCTTTCCTCTTGTCTAAGAAGTCAGCGTCCCACTTGACCCTATTCTGTAGACTGGGTAGGAAAGGAGATTTAAACTGGGTTGAAAATTGAAATTTTAAGTGAGTATGTGATTTACAAACTGAAATCAGGAATTTATGAATAAATTTTGGGAAGAGATAGAAAAGAGAGATTCCAGGAATCAGCAAACTTTCTGTAAAGGAGCAGGCCTTAGATGGTTTAAGCTTTGTGGTCCGTATGTTCTCTGTTGGAACTATTGTTAGAGCTCTGTTGGAACCCGCAGTTGTAGCAAGAAAGCAGCCATAGGTCATATATAAACGAATGGGCATGGCTGTGTTCCAATAAAAGTTTACTTATGAATATAGGCATTTGGCCAGATTTGGTGAGTGGGTTGTAATTTGCCAACTCTTGCTATAGAGTATTCTTGAACTTAGAGACTGGAAAAACAGAACTGTTTATGTTGTATATTCCAACTCCAGCCCCCTTTAAAAAATTAATTTCAATTATACCTCCCAAATCTCCTCAACCCCTAGTACCCTTCTTCATGTTGCTTTCCCCAGCCATGCTGGCTGGGCAAGTGCCCACCCTCTTCTGAGCTCCAGTTCCCCTTATCCGCAGGCTTGTGGGATCTCACATGCTTCCTTTGCATTCAGTCTCATGAGTAGATTTCCACAGGACAAAGTCACACATTTTCGTTTGTGTTAACATTTTAGCTCAAGGTGTTTTTTATGTATTGGGTAGCTAGTCTTGACTTAGTGGATTAAAAAAAAAAGAAAGAAAAAGAAAAATGAACTTTAAAGACAGAAGGTATACTACTTTTGTTTGCTGCACAACAAATTGCCACAAACTTAGTGGCTTAAAATGCCATTTTTTTTACCTCACAGTCTCTGTGGATGAGGCATCCAGGCACAATTTGGCTAAGTCCTCTGCCCAGAGTCTCACAAGGGTGAAACAAAGTTGTTGGCTAGGGATAAGATCTCATCTGGGGCTTGGCTGGGGAAGGATATACTTCCCTGTTAGCATGGTTGTTGGTAGCTTTCAGTCTGTTGCAATCATAGAACTGACAGCTTCAGTTTTCTGATGGGTGCCAGCCAGAGATGACCCTCAAGCTTCTTGCCACATGGGTTACTCAGCATGGTTTTTTCCTTCATCAAGCCTACAAGGACAGTTTTTAGAGTGAGTCAGCTTGCAAGATGGAGTTCTATGCAATGTACTGTAACCACAGAAGTGACATACCATCACCTTTGCTGTATTCTGTTGGTTTGAAGGAACTCACAGTTCCTGCCTACACGTAAGGAGAGAAGATTGCACAGAGAGTGAAGACTAGGAGGTAAGGGTCATGGGGTTTTCTGAAGTCTGTCTACCACAGATGGCAAGACTTTCAGATAGGTTCTGCAAAACATTTACTGAACTGAATTAAATAATAGTAAGATGAGGGAGGGGCCAAGTGAGGCCCTTGCACCTCACCTGCCTGAGTGAGTATAGGCAGTGGAAACAAATGAATTTTCTTCAGAATCTCCTGCAGGGGGCATTGTCTCTATGCCTCCTTCTCCATGATTGACAGAAACAAACCTGATAAGGAATTTCCTCACAGTGTTTGCTTTGTCTTCCAGAAAAATGTTGCTACTTTGGAAGGAATTTTAAGGTCTCCATCTAACTGTAAACCTATCTCCCCATGGAAACTATGATCTCAGAAAAGCTTCCTTTATCTGGACAATCAAAATCCCTGACAGTCAAATTCTTCCATTTAGGGGAAACTGAGGAACTGAACCCAGAGACTCTGAGGGCAAGTTGGCGTGCTGGTGGCAGTGCTCCAGGTCTTCTGGGGGACATACTCTGGTATTTGATTCATCATATAATGCAATTTTTCCTTTAATTATAGAGGATACTAGAGAAGTCATGAGCTTCATTAAGAACCACTGGTTCTCTCACAAGGAGAAAATTGATGGAGAATATTATAACTATTATAGCAAGTAAGTTCCAAGAAGATTATCTTAAAGAGAAACTCAAAGTATTTTTTTCTGATATTGAACTCTAGTACTACTGTCCATATTTTTCAATAAAAGTGTTTATTTTTCAATATTACTCATTATAACCAGAAGAATGTTGGGTATTAATCTATCTATTAACACCTTGTAGAATTATTTACAACCAAAGTGGACTGCTAATACTTCTTTTAACCAAAAAGATGAATTCCTGATTAAGGTCTTGCACATGCTAGCAGTAGTTTTGGGACTGTAGGGAAGGGATTAAACCTGAAGCTACCCTGAAGAATAAAATAAACCCAGGCATATGAGAAGTGTTTCAAATGAATACTCAATTCTAGTTGGTGGAGCAATGGACCTCAAGGGTTAGTGTGCACAAAATCGAGAAGGACATCTTGTTTAAAATATAGATCCCGGGATTCCGCCCCAAGATTCTGATTCCCTAAGTCTGCTAAAATATTCTGGAATTTGTCTTTTTAACAAGCATCCCAGGCAATGTGTCACAGGTGATGCAGAGCCACCCAGTGAGAAACTTGGAAGCCTCACTGCCTCATCCAATGCATTATTTTATGTAGATGGGAAGCTAAGGTCCAGAAAGGCTAGACAATTTGCCCAAGGTTGGGCAGTTGCTAAGGATTAGGATCCATTCTCAGATCAGTATGGTCTCCATTCTTTCATCGTATTTCCTAGAAAGATTTCTTCTGATTTATATTTTCAGGAGAAGAGGCATTGAAAGAAGGTGGCTTACAGTAGAATTTGAGGAAACTTCCCCAAATGGTAACTTTGCAAAAGCAAAACATTTAAAAAAATTAACTACTATTAATTGATTATTAAACTACTATTAATCCTTTCAGTTATCCATTAATAACTACTATTAATCCATACAGGTTGGTTGGAGAGACAGATGGAGTCATAGACAGAGTCACAAAAGAAAACCGTTTCTTTCCTGATAGCGTACTTTGTCACTACTGCTTCCTACTTTCTTGTAGTGTCACCTTGGTGCCTCTTGGAGATCTGACCCTGGCCACCCACCAGTCTCTTCAGCAGCAGGCACTCAGGACCATGATAGAAGCTTTCCTTGAAGTTGCTTGTGAATATCTCTCAATACTTGTCACAAGACTGGCAGGTTTGTGGTATGAAGCACTGGGACTTGTATGGTGTGTCCCCCACAGTCAGATAACAGGGTCAAGGATCCTGTTTGGCTCAAACTGTGCTTCATACCTACCTTTATGTTCTAAAGTGGCATTTCCCACCCCCTAACCCATTTGGTCTTAATTCTGAAAACCAACATATTTGACAGCAAAGATCAAAATAGAACAGAATATAATTAATTCTCATACTGGGTAAAAACTTCTGCTGAGACCTTAAATCAGAAGTTAGTTATTTTTAGAAAGCAGAAAAAAAATATGGTTTTGATGGGAAAAGTTAATTGGGCAATGAAGTTTATTCCTTTCCTGTAACCTCAGTGAAAACCTGAAGTAAATTGACCATCAGGGAAAGCATCCTGGGAGCTTTTGTGAACTATGGCACCCCTGGGACCTGTTTGGACAGCACTGGCCCCCACTGAGGAAAGGGCAGGAATAGCAAAGGCCCCTATGTCACCATGCCTGAGAGAGGGCACCCTAAATGCAACTTATACACCCTGTTCCAGATCTTGTAACATAGCACCTGTGCCTTTTATCATCAGATGATAGAATCTTCTTTGCAAAAGATGGCAGAGTTCCAGAGTGACTCCCTGCCAAGCTGTGTCTCTTTCGAAGTTCTACAATTCAAATGGGCCTCACGACTAAAGGGTATGACTATCCTGCTCAGTTTGACTTGGACGGCCAGGGGAGGCCATGCCTGCTCTCTCTTTATGTTGTAATAACACTTCGCTAACAGCAAGATATCGTGGGGGTGTGGCAGAGTTGAGATGCGAGAATGATTCATGAAAAGAAATCTCAAGCTGGGGACTTGTTCCTGTGGGATTCCCACGTTATGTGGGAACATGTGGAGCACACTGTACACATCAACGCCAGAGCCAGCTGTTTGGATTCCATATTTTAAGTGATTGGCCCCTGCGGGCAGGCTAAGTGTCAGGGTGTCTTAGCAGCAACACCCACACAGGGAGGAGCCCTAAGGAACTGCTAGATATGATGTCAAATACCCATTTTTAGTAGTCATCTAATTTTATTTTTTCCAACATGACTTAATCATAAAAAAGGTTGGGAAATTTCAAAGCTGGAAATTATCAATTTGTATCATACATCCAATATATTATAAAACAAACAAGTGGGTCTTGAGGGCATTGTGATAATCCATATTTGAGAGACAGCTGTATGCTTTAAAGGTAAGTTTTTAGAGTTGCCATCAACATGTATCATAAAACTGATGAGGTGGAAATTTGGTTTTCATGTTACATTTAAAATGTTTTATATTAAAAAATTATTATATTTAATAATATTTTATTTATTCCTTGAAATATTTTTATCTTATTTAATTTTTTAAATTTTTATTTATTTATTTGACAGAGAGAGAGATCACAAGTAGACAGAGAGGCAGGCAGAATGAAGGGAGAAGCATGCCCCTGCCAAGCAGAGAGCCCGATGTGGGGCTTTATCCCAGGACGGTGAGATCATGACCTGAGCTGAAGGCAGAGGCTTAACCCACTGAGCCACCCAGGCGCCCCGATTCCTTGAAATATTTTTAAATTTAAATTTTAACTGTGTAGTCTTTAATGTGAGATTTGGAAACCTAAACTACAGCTCTTTGGAAAAAGGTGATTTGAGTATTTAAGATTTGTTGTGATTTGGTTATAATACATGTATTGATAGAAATAATAAAGTTGATTAAGTTTTTTTTTCTTTTTAGAGCTTTGATTAATAGATTAAGTTTTTAAAAGAAAATTAAGCCATCTTGTTTCCCTGTAAAAGGTTTAGGATAATATTAAAATGTGGCTTAAAATTGTCTGTACTTTAATAATAGCTTTAATATTAATATTGCCATTGTTTATTAGTGGAGGTCACTTGTTTGATCTGTAGTGCACTGCTGGCTTTTGTTTCAAATTAATTCTGGTTATGAGCTAAGTGGAAAAGATCAAATATTTTTCTGTATCTATTATTCTGAATCCTTTTTACAGACACTCCATAAATAAAACTGGCCGGTTGATGAATCTAATGGACTTTGCATATAAAAGTGGCTTCAAAATCTCAAACTTCTTATCTCAGCCTAAATCAAAGGATGACTATCCTGGATTCAGTTCCAAATTTACTCCATTTTTCCCCACAACTGAAAATTCATATATATATTTAAAGCATAGAAAGATTTTTTTTTATCAGCCATTTTGGGGGAACATGTGTGGAATTGGAGGACTTGCATGGACTTGGATGTGACTATTTTCTTTCCTGGCTGGCCTCTATGATGTATCCTTGACTTCCATGCAGGGGGAAGCCAGAGGGAAGAGAGGGGCTATTCCTTCCTTCCTCGCCATCATCTGAGAGCTTGGCACAGCTTTCACCACATGGCAGGCAGTTGATAGAATTTGTAGAATTATTAAATTAAATGTTTGATGATTTCATTTTTTGGTCAGCCCACTGATAAAAAAGACCAAGGAACTTTGGGAGAAGGTGTGTAGTTATGGGACACCAAATGACTATGCTTGCATTGCACTATCCTCCCCAGCCCTACTACTCACTCCTTGCCTGGAGAGCTATTGTTAGGGAATATATTTGAAAGTTCTTCTGAAACCAACCTAAATCTCTTTCTCTATAAAATAACATGTATATATGTATATGTAATATATATATAATAATATATTTATTTATTTCTCTTTATATATATAAATATTTATATATATAATTTATATATCTCTTTATATAAATTTCTCTTTAAAATAACATATATATAATAACTATATATATATATACACACATATATTCATAATAATATATAATTTTGTATTTTTTCCTCCTTGAAAAGCAAACCATATAGGAATAAAAAGGAAAACCACAGTTTCCAGCCATCATGCTGCTTACTTGCTTTGAGGCCTTAGATTCTTTGACTGTAACTCATTTAAAAAAAGATCTGACTGGATGATTTGTTTACTTTAAAAACTGTAAGGTCTGGGTTCCCAGTCCCTGTATTCCCACTTTTCAAAGAAAATTAAAATGTTCTAAAGAAAATAGAATGGTCTAGCCATCATTTTTTTTTTGTTGTTGTTGTTATGCTTCTATTTTCTCATTTTAAAAATTGTATTAAATGTGTATTACTTTTACACATTACAATTAATCAGGCAAGAACCCCAATAAATGTCATCTCATAGAATGGATTTAGGCTATGAAGGCCGTGCCAGGTTCCCCTCCTATCAACAGCGTGAGAAAAGTTCCCAGGGTGTTCCACAGTCTGGGAACCTGCTGTGCAGCTTTGTCACCTGGCCGCTTGCGAGGCCTGATGATCCTCTGAGGCCACACCACTAGCTGCCTGCAGCTCACCTTATAGAGTCCTGGCCCATAGGGCAGCTTTCCCACACGAGGCTCCTGACACTTGGCTTCCTGGGATTGTGAAACCTGTTTACTGAATGTGTTTCACAGCAAGCTGTGGATTATGCATTTCCCACGAAGCCCTGCCCTTTCTGTGAGGGTGGATAATTAGTTCACAGGGTTTAATTTTGCTGTATGGCCTGCCAAAGCTTTGAACGCTCTCACTTTCTAAGGGTTGTTGCTGGTCACCCTGAGGATTGCAGTGCAGTTGACGCCTTTTCTCAACTTGGGAATCAGATACAATTTGGTGACACTCATTCAGTGTGTCTTTGTTTAACAAACTCACAGATCAAAACATGTGTGTTTCACACCTTACAAAAGCATACTGCCAAAGATAAAATAAGAGTGAAATAACTGACACTTGCTCTTGCCAGAGCTCTCTCCTCTCCTTGTCCATCCCACAGGCCTTTCTGTGCTGCTCAGAGAGCAAAGAACTTTGGCTCCCTGAGGTTTATAGCCTTGTGCTCTGTGGGGAGAATGAGGTAGGGGTGGAGGGCTTACTTGCTTATCTAACTCCACTGTAATCATGGACAGACTCCTCTGTCCAAATAGGAACTTGAGGAAAGCATCCATTTGGGGAATGTTTTGTTCTTTCTTCAGAACTCATGTATAACCAACAAGCACTGAGTTATACGGGGACTAGGACAAGCTAGAGAAAAAATAGACATCTCGGAACTTAAATGTCTGAGAGGTACTCTTTGCCTTCTTTATCTTGATATGCCTTTGCCCCAACCTCAAGAAGTCCACTCTTATAGCAAGAAAACAGATGACTTCCAGGAGCTATCAGTCACAAAGATGAAACAAAATGTCAGCTAGAACATACTTTCTGTGCTTTGATTACCCTCTCAAGCAAACTCGAATTGGCCCAGTAGGCCCATAACTGCCCCTAGGTTGAAGGGTGCTCTTGGGGAAAGACTCACAAGACTCTAGAGAGTCAGCAGGAGGGCATGCTGGAGGAGTGGCAGCAGATATCAGCTCAACCCAAGACACAAGAAGGTGATCCTTTAGTCCTTTGCTCATCATTCTGTTTTCTGATGCAATCTATTATTTTTTAGTGAAGAACAATTAAACATATACATGGAAGTAAACTTGATTTTCTCTCTGTGCTGGAAACTCAAGAAAATGGAATCAGGTGCTCTTTTTCATATTGTCCTACTGCTTCCCACTGGTGTTAGTGATGGCCCTCTCGTTATTCACTTTTCTGAGTAATGCAGACTGCAGCTTCTAAATGAATGACTCTAAGATTTTACTGCTCTTGGTATCTGTGTTATGAGAAGAAGTTAGATGTTCTTTAACAATGACTTTTGCTTGTAATGTTACTGTCACTTCTGGTGATGATTGGGATCCACTCATCTGTTCACTTAGTATTTGTTAAAGACACCCTAGGTACCAGGCAGTGCACTAGGCACTAGGACACAGACAGAAACAAAATCACTCTCATCCTTACTCTGGCAGAGTTTACCATCTGATGAGAAGGAGGATAAACAGATGTGGCCAGAATATACTGTGTAGTCTCTTAATGTCGATTATATGTCTTCTTTAGAAATTATATTTGGTATATACATCATTTATGTAGACAATATAATACAATAGTACATGTGCATACTTCGAAATGAATACTTATCCATATATTGGGTAGATGAATTCAATTGGTTTTTACCATAAATAATTAAGATAAAACAGATTTAGAGAACTTTGGTCTGAAGGATGGGCAATGAATTAAAAAGTCAAAAGGTTGAAAGGTTTGGGATCATTTATCTTAAAGTAAAAACAGCTTTTACTAAGTAATAAATCTTGAAATATGTTAGTACCATGCTCACCCTTGCTTCTGTGTCCCACACCCACAATTCTCTGTGTATTCTTTCCTGGTATTTGCACCTGATTCACAGGCATTTACTCTTCTCTGATTGGCTGACCGGTTCTGTCCTCCAAGGAGACTTGGCGCGCCCAAACAACAGAGACATGCTTCGTTCTTCTCAGGTTCCTCCAATGAGCATAATGGGAGCCCTTCATGGTGCTTACTGCTGAGCCTGACAACTCCTAACTCTGATACAGCACCTCTTCGGGACAACATAGACTGCTTTGCATTGTTAGCCTCTGCTACTTGTATGTCTCTCAGTATCTGATAGTGTCTGTTCCTTGGTGTCCTTGTAGGGCCCTTTGGTTGAAGAAAGCCTTGAGGAAGAGAGAGGGAGGTAGCCGGAGGGCAGTGCCATTCCAAGGATGAAGCCAGAACAGAAATTATTGTGGAGCTGGGTGGGAGGCATCACCCTTAGTAAAAGGCACTAGTCACACATAAACAGCATGTAGGCAGGCCCTAGAGTATGGCTTTACTGGGAAAATTGCTAGAAATGTTTAAACCTATAAGAGGAATGCAACTCAGTGGAAGACATCAAGGGAGTACGTTCATCTATGTATCTCTTTTTAGGCATATAGTATGCAGAGATAGCATTAAGACAAATTTGGCATGACATAGCACTTAATCCTCTTATCCTCTAAGGATTAAAAAAGATTTCAAGTCCTCAGATCGAAAATTTTAGCTTTTTTGACTTCACCGAGCACTGTAGAATTTATACATGTAATTTATGATTTCAATTAATTGATCTAATGGCCCTGCTTAATTCTAGGCTCTTGGTACTACAACAAGCCTCCTGGTCAACCACTCAACTTGTAGCCTGTCTCCTCATTATTGTGGTTTTGTATTTTACCTTTGTTTTTATCCTCGATTTGCCACAAAACATTCTGGGTATATGACAAATATGTGAGAATTGCCTAGTTGTGACAACCAAAAAGTCTCTAGACATTGCCAAATGTCCTCAGGGGCAAAACTTCCCCTAACTGAGAACTGATGGTGGAGGGCCTCAGTGTTGTCCCCTGGATCCTATGCAGTGGCCAGCAGATAGGGGAAGAGAAAGCCTGGGGAATTGCAAGAGAGATGTGAGGAGGGCCAGAGGTGGAAATTGTGTGTTGCCCCACTCTATTACCCAGACACAGTTCTATGACTCTATAAAGCAGGCTGAGAAATATGGTGAAGCTGTGAAAGTGGAAAAAAAAACCCTATAAATATCCTAAAAGATAGAAATGATATTTTGACTTAAAAAGACAAAAGTACACACAATTTATGAATACTTCAACTCTGTGCAAATGATATCTATCTTCATTTATTTCTGAGTTTTTCTTCCTTGTAAATTTTAGTTAATGTTTGGTTGACATATTTTACATATATATTGTGTGTGTGTGTATACATAGAGGATTTCTCCACCGAATTTCTCCTCCCGATGTAATTATCAACTAAAGCAGCAGAAATTGATATGATATATAATACAACCCAAACCAAACCAAACAGTTGATCCTTTGTGTTGGAACAGAATGGAAGCATGTTTAATCACTGTAAGAAATCTTTCAAAAACTTGGAATATGATGGTTGTGGAGGGAGGGAAAAATAACCCCAGGCAGGTGCTCAGGTCTTAGAAGTTTCCATCTCCTTCTGTATGTGGTGGGGGAGGAATGATTACTTGCACAGTATAAAGTCTGTAAGGAAGTGTGTGTTTTAGGAAGAAGATTAGCCAAAAAATCATGGTACATGTGATCTAATGTATTATAATACTATATATAGCCTTTTTTTTTTTTTTTTTGAGGAAATAGATGTGGTCCTTAAAAACATAGGTCTAAATACTGGACAAGTGACAATGTTCACTGACTATTAATTCTATGTAGACTGTTGTACCGGGTGTACAGGCAGGTACAAAGGAAATAGAAGTCATGGCCCATGTACTCCAGGAATTTACAGGCAAATAGATTATATACACATGCCAGTGAATGTGGATCATTTTGGCTGACAGCCAGATGTAGATACATTCGCTGTTCACTCTATCTTCCCACATTTTCCGCTAAATATCTCACACAAAACAAATAGAACAGTTTGAAAGAGTTCTTCCTCAAGCAAACAAGTATTTTGTGTCCTTTATGATATATCACAGAGCAGCTGGAGATTAAGCACGGATCTACATGGGCACAAAGAGAGGAGTGGAATACGTTTTGAGCAAACTCAATCAGTGTGGATTATTAGTTCGGTGGTTTTGTTTTCTCTCCACTCTTCTTCATCACCCACAAGTCTACAAGTGCCCTATATAAGTCAGATTTCTGCCAGAACAGAGAGCCCTAACTTTCCAAACTGCTTTGCTTGCATAGGTATGGCTTGGGTCATTGGGAGCATTACTGAAAGGGGTGTCCAGGGCTGCTACTGAAGCCTGTGTCTGATTCATATTATCTGGGGCTAGTTCATTTAGGAAGGAACTAGGTCAGTGGTGTCATGACAAGGACTCTGCTTTTCTTCAGGGAGGTGACCCCCCTCTTAGAGGGTACTCTAGGACCAGAGGATTCTTCATATTACTGTCTGGAGTGGAGGATCATGTAGGCTTATAGTCCTGTGTAAATTTGGGTTTTGCTGGTCTTCACCTTTGTTAAACAGGAGCAAAAGTGAAGCATTGAAGGACTGCTTTCAATTTTCTTTTTCCTTTCTTCCCCCTCCTCACCTGTGCTGACATCTGGCAAATTATTTAATGGTCAGGGTATTGCAGAAAAGGCAAGGTCCAGCTGGCCACAGGCTCCCACTTTTGAACAGAACACAGGAACCAGAGCCATGGGGCCTTCATGGAGCTGTGTCATAGGCACTTGGGCTTTTAAGCACATTGGTGATTTTGTTTGAATTTGTGTTGGAGGAAAAGACCCAAGTGAAATAGTATAATACCCATTCAGGCTAACATCAGTGAAACCCTTTCTAGTTTTGGAAAGTGAATTACTTCACTTCCTAGGTTTCCTGTGATGCTGGATTATCTTTATACACTGATCAATTTCCAAACAGCTAGCTAAAAAATAATCCCAAATAGAGTTCTTCCTCAAGTAATCCTAGCAAGTATTTTTGGGCATGGATCCTTATCTTGTTTTGTTTTAGTTACACACTGTTCAGTTTTTTGATAGCTGTGGTCTTGTGAGAAAAGCTGACATTAGCTGAGATCCTGGACTTCTACGAAGCACCATGAGGTGGGTTATCTTGTTAAAATCTCATAAGGAAACTGTGAAATAAGTACTTCTTAATATCCTCAGTCTATGGAAGAAGAAACTGTGGTAAAGGAACTTAGATTACCAACTGCTACAGAGCTGACCCATCTAGGGACCAGACTCTGAATCTAGATCCATATACTCTGAACTTGGCTTACAATGCTCACAAAGCTAATGTTTTGGTGAAGCCATATGGGAAAGAGCTTAAGGACACCCTGAAATTACTTGGTAAATTAGTTCCTCCTATCTCCCCTTTCTACTCAGTTTCTCAACAATATTTTGTTCTGGGAAAGTTTTAGCTGTCTAGCAAATGTTTATACTTCTCTTTTATTTCTTCGTAAGACCATCATGAAGAAGTACATGCTTAGAGCAAGGGAATCTATGCCATCTGCAGTTTCTCTTGAAATCATTGACTTGCATTCTTACGGCGGTCTGTCAGGGGAACAGCAAAACCAAGGATGCATGCAGAAACAAAACCTTTGTCTGGAAGTGACTGAGATGGACTGAATCATGTCCCTCCTTCTCCCTCCTACTCCCCACTAAATGCATATGTTGAAGCCCTAACTCATAATGTGACATATGGAGATAGTTAGGTTTTAAGATCATGAGGGTGGAGTCACTTTGATGGGATTTATGTCCTTATAAGAAGAGGAAGTGACCAGAGTCCTCTCTCCACTATGTGATGGCACAGTGAGAAAGCATACATTTGTAAGCTAAGAAAAGGGCCCTCACCAGATACTGGATCTGCTGGCACCTTAATCTTGGATTTCCCAACCCCCAGAACTGTGACAAATAAGTGTTATTTAAGTCACCCACCCAGTCTTTGGTACTCTCTTATAGTAGACCATGCTGATTAAGACCTGAGAATGATTCTAGACATTCTGCATAGCCCTAGTTGCAATTACTAGAACTACACTGGCATTTAACATTAGTGTTACTTCTGATAGACTGGAAATCTGTATTTTTCCAAAACCTCCCGAGGTGAGATTGTAAGGACCCATCATATTAAGAAAACACTCACCCACATCAGAGGTGGGCAAATGTTTTCCACAAAAGGGCAAAAATAGGGAACGTTTTTAACTTTGCAGGACATGCGGTCTCTATTAAAATTACTCTGATGTTGGAGCATGAAAGAAGTCATAGATGATACTTTAAGTGAATGGCCAGTTAGTTTTGGCCCATGGGTCACAGTTTGCCAACCTAGATTATTAGCATTTGTATTAGTCAGCTGAGGTTACTATAACAAAGTACCATGGACTGAGTGGCTTAAACACTACAGACACGTTTTTGTTTATGGTTCTAGAGGTTACAGGTCCCAGATCTAGATCCGGCAGGGTCAGTTCCTGGTGAAGACTCTTCCTGGCTTGCAGATGGCCACCTGCTCACTTTGTACTCACTTACGTCATGTCTTCCAATATTGTCTCACTGGGGTTAGGGCTTCAGTGAATGAATTGAGGGGGGCAGTGGTGACACACAAACAAAAAGTCCGTATCAGTACTCCCTAGGCTAATATGTAGATGGACTTTTTGAGGATTTGGGTTTGGTTTTAATGAGTTTTTACTCAACAGGCATTTATTAAACATGGACCATACATAGGCAAATATAACAGGTACCAGGTAGATAAAATGTCCCAACTTCTAAAGAGTTCTTTATAATAGTGGTTCCCAAAAATTGATTATCAGAATTCATCTCAGATGTGTTAAATGCAGGTTTTCATTCCTTACTCACACACCTAATCCTACTCTCTGGAGAGGCACTAGTAATCTTTACGTTTTATAAAATATTCATTGGTTATATGGGAAGAAAACTGATCTGGGATTATGAGTATAAGGGCTGTTTTCTGAGCTAACTTAAGGGCTGTACTCTATTCAGTATCATTCTATGATTTCTGTAGTATTAACCATGAGCCATGGTATAGAGGAAAGAACCCTTAAATTAGAATCAGAAAACCCATGTTTAAAACTTGGTATAATTACTCATTAATTACGTGACCCTGGGCAAGGTATGTAATCTACCTGAACTTCTGTTTCCTTACATGTTTAGGGGATAAAACACTTATGTAGGAGAGTTATCGTAATAAAATAATATATGAAAGTATTTTGACAATGACAAATAGTGCATATAATAATTGTTGTTGCAATATTACTGCTATGAATCAAATCTGGCCTTACTCGCACAGAACCATCATGGCTTCCAGGTCATATTGGGCAACTATAAATTGGGTGGTGTTTTGGGAGAGGAATAGGGAAATAGAAAGAAAACATTTTTATTTACTTTACCATCCCACTTTCATTATAGACTAATTACAACTGAAGAGAGCTATTAACGATATCATTTGGTGATACTTAATATAGGTCTGCCAGTCCTTAGAGGCTCAGCTGAGATACCACTTTTTTGTTCAGATTTCACTTTCCTATTAAATCTTACATGGATAAGAACCCAAAGTATGGGAAAGCCAGATGGGCTAGAAATCCTTATAGCTTAGACATGCCTTTGTCCTCAGAATGAAGATTTTTCTAGACCATTGGTTAACAGAGATGGGCCCTTTGAGTATTTTGAACAGTTTAAAGGAAATCAGCCCCATAAATTTAGTTTCCCTCAACAAAACAGATTTGCTAACTCAGTTTTCCATATAAATCTATTCCCACAAGAGTTAATATCTTCTGTTTCTCCTGAATGACAGAAGTTCTACTATCAATAAAATTGAAATGAGAATTTTACACTTTGAGTTAACATATCAGTATACATAAATGAGTGAACTCCTGTGTTCAGGGGTTCTAAAAATAAAGCTCACTGAATCAGCACTCACACACATTCCTATGCCTGAAGAGTGGAGCATTGGTTTAGGAGTATTTGGTCTTTAGAAAGAGAGGAGGCAGGCATCACCCCTCATGCCACATTTTTTTTTTTTTTTAAAGATTTTATTTATTTTATTTGACAGAGAGAGAGATCACAAGTAGGTAGAGAGGCAGGCAGAGACAGAGGGGGAAGCAGGCTCCCTGCTGAGCAGAGAGCCCGATGCGGGGCTCGATCCCAGGACCCTGAGATCATGGCCTGAGCCGAAGGCAGCGGCTTAATCCACTGAGCCACCCAGGCGCCCCACCTCATGCCACATTTAAATGGTAATGAAATGTCTGTGAAAATTCATCTGTGGTCAGATGGAAGTGCAAGGAAAAATGCCAGCATCACTGTAGGTCTGCTTGGGCATCTAAGAAACAAAACAGGGTACAGTTAAGACAGAATTCTCGGTATACCCTTTTCAAGAAGTTACAAGAATTTTTAAAGTCCCAAATGTACTGATTAAAAACTAAACCAAAACAAACAACCCATTGTTTTTCCCTGTTTGTAGACCTCCCTGTCAGGACTTCAAGGCAATGCCTTGTAGCATGGTCTCTGGTTGCCCAGGCTTTTGTGACTTGCTTCTTCCCCCTCCTCACAGCCCTGGGCTCTGTGATTCAGCGTCCTCCGGGATCTTTGCCTGGTTTGCAGGATCCTGGCACTGTCTGAAAGCGCCCCCCACCCCATCCCGAACTGCTGCTTTCTGTAGTACAGTCGGCCCCTAACACCAGCTAGACACCGGCAGAGCCTCATAACCTGACCTTTCTTCTGCTTACCCTAGATCCCCACAAGCAGATCCCGAAATAGTATGGAAGTTGAAGGAAAGGCTCATTGGCAGGCACTGTGGAAGTTTTCTTTCGAGTTGCTATTTATTCGAGTGAGCAGGCCTACGAGGGGCACAAGGCCCCTTGCGTGCTGTGAGTACTACGCCTTAGTCCACCCCTTAGGTGCTCCTTGTGGTTCCTGCTGGCTCTTCCTCAGGACGCTGTCTTAACACACTTCCGGGAACATGACCCGCAACCTCTTGGCCAAAGCGCTCCTGGATCACTAGGGGGTGCCCGCCTCTCGCTGCCCCGCACCCCGCGTTAAGGTAGCTCAAGCAGCCAAATGTGGGGCCAGCACCAACGCAGGTTAGAGCACGCGGGAAGCAAGCAAGAGCCTCTAGCCACAGGAGGGCTCCCTCCCGCGGGGTGGAGCCCAGCCCCAGTCTCCGCAGGGCGCCCGTAGGACTTCGGGGCGAGGCGATCACATCTGCCCGCCCCCTACCGGGTGCTCGGGGCGGGGCGGGGAGGCGCCGCTCCAGCCGGCCTCCGGCGGGCCTAGGTGGTGGATGGCTGCACTGGGCAGCCTGCATCCACCGTGGCGGCCTGCGTCCGGACCCCGCCCGGCCGGCTCCGCGTCGCCAGGCAGCGCACGCCCCTGCACCCGCCGGCCAGACGAGGAGCCCGTTGCTCTTGGCAGTCGCTGTCGGTGCCTGCAAGCAAACAAGGCTTGCACTCTTCTCCCCACTTGCAGGGACTGGTCTCCTTCCCAGTCTTCTCCCTTCTGCACCCCCGCCACTCCTCCCCTGGCTCTCCCAATTAATTGCAATTTATTGAAAAAGTCCGAATTGAGGCTTCCAAGCGAGGTTTCCCTCCAGAGAGGCGCTACTCCCAGCTTGGCGCCGCTTTCAGAGGCCAACCCTCCTGGGAAGCTGGGGGCGGGGGTTCTGGGGAGGAGCGGGGCGCAGATGCTGCCAGCGCCGGCTCGGCTTCCGGTCTCTCCATTCCCACCAGCCTCTCCCTCCACGCATCTGTTTTCATTTTCCTAGCGTTTAAACTTGATTCTCCCCCCACCCCCATCTCCGTGTCCTCCCACCACTCCCAGGAAAGACAGAAGATGGATTTCATCTGAGCCCTGAAAGAGGGCAAGGAGCACTCAGCAACTGGGGACACCAGGAAACGCAAAGTGCAAACTGTCACCTGGGCCTCCTCCAGAGGAAAATAAAAGAATGTTACTAGCTTTAATTAAGACTCCAACTAAAAGTTCCATTTTTTTTTCCTTTAAACAAGCTTTACCAGCGGCATGTGAGACCCATGAACTAAAAGTTTTCTCAGCATAGTTATCTTTTGCCTTTTTTAGAAACATTGGTAAACTGTGGAATCTTCAGACAGTTCATCACGTCTCTCTGTGCCTCAGTATATGGATCTTTAAAAATGACCCTAACCCTATTTACTCCTCATGCTGCTGGACCTAATTAGCTGCTGCACCCCTCATCTCAGTACAGGTTGTGGGAGAAGGTGGTAAAGAAATGTTTGCACAACATACTTCAAATTTTTCTCTTTAAATTGTGTGTCCTAGGGCTTGAGAAGAGAGGAAAGAGGTGGAAGGCATCAGGCCAGTCAGTGTCAGCAGCTGCCCATCGCCCCCAACCCACAACCTGCCTGAGCTCTCCAAAGAGTGCCCAGTCATAAAATCTTACAGCTTTAGGACAGTTGTGTTTTTATCAAAAAAATTTAAAATTAAACTTAAAGCTAAGGGGATTAAGCACTGTGCTGAAAGAGGCAGTTGAGAGTGATGAAACACCTCCCAAATCATATCATGGAGAGAGGCCCCCATGGAGGAAGAGTTGTTTTCTCCCAACTATCCCACAAAACTCACTTCTCCAAGGATTTCCATCAGGTGGCTTGTGACTTCAGGCTCACTCACAGGAGAACTTGACTGTGTTTACTCTTTGAGATGTACTTAGGGTTCATTTCCATTGCATTGTGGGTGGGGGAAATAACTGCTTTGCTAGACCATTCTTCCAGCAAGGAGGAGGTGCTGTGGCTGACGTACTGGGCTTTTTCCTGCATCTGTCTGTGGAGGCAATTTACCTGTTCTTCAGAGCCAGTATGATGCCTCTGACATGGTACTTCAAAAGGACTCCAGATATTTTTGGGATCAGTGTCAAAACTTGCTAAAAATAGGATTTTTGTTTTTCACTTGAATATACTCTTTATAGTTTCAGCTGATAGGACAAATTCTAAATTGCCTAATACAAAAAACCCAAGAGAAATTTGCTATATTGTGATAAGAAAATAAAAAAGAATGAAAATTCTGATTTGTGTCCATGTATGTTTCAACATATAAATTCTAACTATTTTAACATTTAATGTTTTTATACTCTATTTGTCATTATACAAAACATACACAATACAGGAGCTCTTGATAAGAAGTCAACATGAAATGACTTATTTTAACTTAGAGATTTCAAAAAATTGGTTTTCTCTTTATTTGCTTTGATTTGTCTGACAGGCTTTGTACCCAAGAGCACAAAAAGATACCAGAATCTGAAGCCAGCCTCTAGGTTAGCTCAGTCTCCAAATCAAACATGCTCCATAGTCCCCCTTGAAATGGAAACCAAAAGTGAGAGTTTTCCCCAACCCCCTTCTCCTTCCTCCTCCTTCTCCTTTGTATTAAATAGCATTGGAAACAATCAGCAACTTTTCTCTGGCAATGAGTAACTGGCAGGAAAGCAGAAAGAACCATTTCAGAACTAGGGAAGAAAAACATGTCAGTGACCCCTCTTTCATTTTCATCTAAAGAAGTGGGCCAATGAAAGTGTTACTATGGTCATCAAGGTCTGCCTGCCTGTGGAGCTCTTCAATGACTGCTTTCCACATGGCCCCAGGGGCCACCCCATTCCCAGCAGCTTCAGAATTGCCCAGGGCCATGAAGTTAATCTCTCCCATGGCCTTCCCTTTGCTGTGAACTCTGGAGAGGCTGAAATTGTTCTCAATGCAGCACCTTCACTGGAATGGTGAATGGACAAGGAAAGAAGATTGAGAACTACAGGGAAAGTAAGCAACACAAACATTTCTCAAAGGAAAGGTTGTTTTCAAGAGGCAGTTGGTGACCCTTGCCTTGATGAGAAGTGAGGGCACAGTATGCTGTTTGTGAAGAGCAAACACTGTACCTTTATGCAGAGTTTGGGAGGTTAATAGGTTTGAGAGTTATGGAAACAAGGAAGGATTTAAAAATAAGAATAAGAAGAAACCACCCCTTGCCTGGCCGCAGGTGCAGGAGCGGTGGGGGGCCTCTCCTTCCCCATGGGGCTAGGAGTCTTGCCTCAAGCAAGTCAGTGTTAAGTACTGTTCCCTTCTGCGGGACCTTATCTGACCCTCTGTGTATTGGGATCAAGATACAGTGAGGAGGTCAAGGCTCCACTTGGAAAGAGAAGGCTTACCTTCTGGAAACAAAGTTGGGATATGGAGGATTTGAAAGGTCCTAGGACTCTGGCGGATAAGCCTTGAAATTCTATGTTCTGGATTGCTGCAATCTCTGGAATCCACTCTTCTGAGTCTCTGTATCTCCCGTGTCTCAGTTGAGCTAGGCATGAAGAAAGGCAGCTTGATGTAGTGGAACCAGATAATGGTTCTACCCAGAGTTCCTTTGGCCAGTTATTAAATCTCTCTGAGCAGGGTTTGGAGTCAGCCTTTTTGGGTTTCAGCACTAGCACCAGCTGTGTGATCTCCAGTAAGGAATCTAACCTTTCTGTACCTTAGTTTCTTGTCTATAAAATGGACATAGTGAAAATGCCCAGCTAATTTGGTTGCTATGTGCAAGAACCAAGGAAGGCTGGACCTTGGTGGCCCTGAGTGCTGGTTGGGAGTCAGGAGCTGCCTCAGGACTGGGTTCCACTGCCATGGGGAAACTGCCTAACTGTGGCAGAGAGGGAGTCTTTTTCTCTGGATTCAGTGGTCCACCTGAAGAGTAGGATGCAAGGCACCAGAGTGTATATTGAGGGAAAGTGGAAGTCAATCCCTCAAATAGAATGAAGATTTAGATGTTGAGTGAATAATCAATGAAAAATACCCACTAAGACTCAAAGTATGTAGAGTAATAACACCTTGCAGTAGAAGCTCGTGGTTGCAATGATATATTTTTCTATATTCTATGAAATGGTTATGATAACACCTGCCTGAAAGGCATAAAGGCATAAAGACCAAGTCTAGTATTTAGCAGGTAATAGTAATAGTACATGCTTCATGCACTCTAGCTGGTATTATAGGTATTATAAGAATAGTACAGATGAGTGAAATTCATGGATAAATGACAATATTTTAGTCTTATTAGTGGCTTTAATGTTCTCCATAAGTCACTTTAAAAGCTACTATAAAGTAAATGCAGTCTTGGACATGTTGAGTCAATTTGATGTTAGGACCTAAGATTTTTTTCTCTTTTGTATGGGAAGATATACATAATAAAATCTGCTGTTTTACCATAAAAAAAAAAAAGCCACCATAAAGGAGCAAATTGACTAAGTTTCCTCTCTTTGGTTTACTTTTCTACTTTACTATTGACACATCCTTGTAACCACCCCCCCACTTCATGAGAGAGAAAACATTTGCTGAAAGCTGAATTTTTTCCTAAAATCAAATTCTAATGAAAAATGTACACATGACACAGAGAACAGCATATATTCATTTTCATGTTAGCTTCTAAGTCGGGCAAATGCTTATTTTTAACTTAGAAAAATATATACTATCTTAGAAAACAAATGTGCATGTCACTTTGCAGAGCTTTTCACAAGGTTGGAATTGTATGTGTTAGCAATTTTCTTAGGTTTTTGGTGAGAGCAAATGAACAATGAGAGTTTTTAGTATTTTGTGTATTTCTTCAGCTCAAAAATGTAACTTGGTATTATCAGGGATCAAGATCTAGAGGAAAGGAAATGGGTCTGCTGCAGGCATCTCCTAGAAAGACACAACTCTTAGATGATGTGTTTCTGTATAAGGAAACTACAAACTTTGCAAGGTGCCACAGTTACATGTTTCCATAGCAATCTGTCCTTCCAATCCTCCTGCACTTTGTTTAATCTCTTTTGCCGCCTTTAAGATCCATAAGGGCAAGAGTGTTTGCTTTGTATCCCCTGGGAGGCCCAGCTGTGGATTAGTACTTGGACTTTTAAAGTGGATGACCTTGTTGAAGCATCAGATTTGCTGCGTATGACCTGCATTTGTGATACATTTGTGATGTGACCTGCACAAGTGACTTCTACGCTCTGAGTTTCTTCTTCTATAATGTCAAGGGTCGTATGTCTTCACCTTATTACGTACCTCCAAGGTTAAAGGAGGTAACAATGCCTGAAAACTGCCTAGGACAGTGTAAGGCCAACAATAAATGTCAGCAATGAGCTAGTTGTTGACTGGCTGTGTTGTAGGTCATCTGTCTTGTAGTGAATGGATCTTCCGACCCCAAGGATGGAAAACTTTAAAGCCATTTGACACCAACTGAAATATCAAGACCATTTGCAAATGGTCTATTAGAGAGACAAACGTAAAAGGCTCAGGATTCAGGATGCATTCTGGAAACAAAACAATGGAAAACTTGAGAAAGCCCTTGTGAAATATTCAGGTCTGGAGACTGGTTTTGATGACTTAGAAAAGCTGATTTAGACAGCATTTTCCATTTGGGGCAGGAATTTGTTTATAGTGCTCACCTGAAAGCAAGCCAGTGATTCTAGTGGTTTTGAATGACCCTGCACACTTTAGCTCACTTGGGAAGTGGGTTTCTGCACATTGGCAGTGTCATAGAGATGTAGAAGGTGAGAATATTAAACAGAGTAAGCTGATGTTGTTTTTCTGCCCTGGCAGCTGTTCACTCAGTGAGATGGCTGTTGGGGAGTGGGCATTGCTTTTCCAAAGTGCAGTTGGGTGAAGATAAATGTACAATGAGGGAACAGACACTTTGAGTCATGAACCTCCCTCCCCACATCCCCTCCATTTTAACAGTGCTGTAACCATTTTAAGACCCTAATTAGGGTTTTATAAGTAAATTTGACTCTGAAGCTACAGGATAAAATGCAACTGTCTGCTGGTAAACCCAGGTCCCTGTGCTCAGATGTGGATTTCTCAGCTGCAGGGCCCTCTTCAGGATTCCTTTTGAATGTGCATTTAATTTTTCACGGAAATTGAAGCTGCTGAGAGATTTAGACAGATGGATGAATGCCTTAGTCACACAACTTTACTGGCACCCAACATAAAATTGTGAAGTACAGCAGGTAGAAGCTGGTTGATTACGTTGGGTATTTGCTATTCTGTGAATCCAGTGGGCAGCCCCCTTTGTTCACATGCACTCGGGGTCCACATCCATTCGTTTTTGTGGATGCTTCATGGGTTTGTTCTCTCTCAGGATCTTCCATCTTTTTGCTACTTGCTCCTATAACTTCAGTATCATTGGCTAGGTTAAATGAAATCCGTCTGTATCTGGCTTTGTTCTAACCTTTTCGCTATTTTCTTCGTACTGAGTACAAGAAGAAGTGGGCTTTGGGCTTCTGAATGTCCAAGCTAGAAGGACAAAAAGTTCACTGACCTATGTTTATAAGTAGTCTGATGGTTAGAATGTGCTTTAGAAAAGTCTTTGGGTGAGGGGGAAAAGATGGCAATAAATTGGCACTATTAAAGATGGTACCTTCATAGAATAAACATCCAGGAGGAAACCGCAATATTGACCACAATGGGTTGGACCGCAGACCACAGACCGAGAATAGAGAGGCGACCACTTCCTGAACACAGCGGCTTTGCTTGCCAGGGTCAAGGAGGAGGCAGCTGTGAACAAAAGTGCAGGATTCACCTGGGCTTTTGCTTGTGCAGGACACTAAGGACCGAGAGTCTGCTAACACCTGGGTTTCAGATTTCTCCTGGAAGCAGCTGTTCACACAGAGCAGGAAAGAAGACAAGAGGGCCCCCTATCTCACCCATGCTATACATCTTCCATCCCAGAAAAGGAAGCAGCCAGAGGAGACAGAAGAAAACCTCAAATTATTTTTTCTCTGTCATGAAAACATGTCTTATCTATGCTTCATTCAGATTATAAATTGGTGTATAGAAGAATACATGATACAACTCCCTATTTACATGAGCATATCAGTGTGCTTTGCACACTCTTGTGAAGAGTCATATACTTAAGGCATAATGAAGGCATTCCTTATCTATTACCACTGAAGCACAATTTAGAATCTCTGTGCAATTAGATTTGGCTTGAAATGGTAATTCATTTCTCAGCAGGATTGCTCACTGAATTACTTTATTGTCTCTTTGTTCCCTTAGTGGGATCTTTTCATACCAGCATAGAAGAAAATGCTGTGCTGGATAAATCCAGCCCCAAGGACAAGGAAGTGACTGGTCATTTCCTTGGGCCTTGCTTACCAGGTCTATTTCTTTTCCTACTATTTGGCAGAAAAATAGAGTCGAGAATAAAAACCTAAGGTTTATTGCTTTTATATAAAGAGAACCCCAAAATGTGTCAGGTGTGGAAATTCATACTCAATAACGAACACTCTCTTCCACACTGAAATACTGATCCCCAGATCAGACTTTCAACTCCATGGGACATTTTCCCCTTTGTTTAGGCATCAGGATTTTTTTTTTTTTTTTTTTAATGAGAGAGGGAGCATTGTTAGGAATATAACTGTGGTTCACAAACACCTGCTCACCCTCCCACATCATGCGTGCATGTACAAGTAAATTTTTCAGCAAGTATAGGTCTATTTCCCAATTGCTTCAACAGGTAAAAACTGGCAGAATTTTCTGGCATAACATGCACTCTAATTGTCCTTCTAGCTGATACCTGTTCTAAGCTGCTCCAAATGGATTTATTATAAAGCCCTCCTATGATCATCCAACTATGAAGCGTTCCAGTGGGCTTGCTTTTAAAGCTTGGTGGTTGCACAGACCATATAGAAAGAATCAGAGAATTACAAAGTTAGAGGAAGCACTGTGTGGCTACTGTTGGCTTCCCAACCACCCTGGGCAGAACAGGTGTATGTAAAGGTGAGTCTTACTCCTGGGAGACGGCGCCTCAGGAAACTGCAAGCCAGGGCATGCAGAGAGGTTTTCAGGAGTGAGGTGTAAAATTCCAAAGGTTTGGGTTCAGTTCAGATAAGCACCCACATGTTTGGATCTTCAGCAGAAGCCTGTCTGAAATGTCTCAAACAGCCTGTTAAGTTGGGCTGGAAATCTTGCAGGAACTTCATTTCTCCTGAGGTTTTTGGTACTTCCTGTAAGAGTCAGCCCAGAATAGCCTTTCCATGTCTGAGCCAAAGACGGAAAAGTAATGAAACAGCCTTCTCACTTTCTATTGTTTTGTGTTAAAAGATTGTGTGTATTTGATGGTTGTGAGTGCTTTACACAGAGATGAAGTCATAGGAAAGTTCAGACATTTAGGCTCCTGTTTGGTTTGGGAAGTCTGCAGAAGCAGTGTTGGGAGTGGGCTCTCATTTCATGCAGACAGTGTGCCCATATACTGCCCTTTCCCTAAAGGTGGTTGTTTTTAGAGAAAGGGGAAAAGAGGCATGGCTGTATAGTGGATCCACATTATGCTGGTGGCCCCAGTTTCCTGGAGTTTATGAAACGACTATGCTGATCAACAAATGTGATTTGGTTTCCTGGAGATTCAGCCCCTTGAGGCAGCACCAAGAGGGGAAGCATTTTACCTGTCAGTGACACTGTAAAGCTGGCCAGCAGGACCCCAGGGTTTTTCCAAGGCCCTGGCTACTCTTGAGTATTATATAAGGGACAACTTAAGGCCTTTTCCTGCAGCAGAGGCAAATAACTAAACAGCTACTTATGCCAGTAGCAAAACTGCATGATTTTCTCCGCTGGGAACAGAGACACCCTTATGTTTGGTGTACTTGTAGCCTAAGACAGTCTCCACAGAGCCACCTCTCTTACGGGGGTAGCAAGACTGCAGAAACCAGACTTTCAGAAATGACAAGGCCTGGTCTGAGTGTGCCCCGGTACACTTTCTTCTGGTGAGAAGTGAGATAGTTTGTGCCTTTGTAGCAGACAGTTTCCTCGTGTGTTACCTCTCCTTACCGATCATCTGATTTTCAGAATGGAGCAGGACTGGCAAGCAAGTCCGCTAGCCACTTCCTGCATTTTCTCAGTGTCCTCTTCTATTGTACATTTTAATACAACATCAACACGATTTGGAAAAGATTTTCCTCAGAGGTCATTTTGGATCACAAGACCCATCCTCCAAGCTTTCCGTCTGGTCGGGCTCTTCTGAAGTACAGGGTGGGGTGTGGACTGTTGGAGGGCCTCCTCATGGGGGCCTGGTGATTCAGCTCAGGAGGCGGGTCCTAGACTTGGCAAGCACCCCATACTAGGAAGCATCGTGGGGCTGTGAAGGGCGGGGTGACTCAGCCCACATCTCTGCTAGCACAGGGGAAAACCTGCTGTCTGATGTGAGAGCTGAGCTGTCTGGGGACTTGGGGGGGAGGTGGAGCACCCCTGGGTTTGCCAGCCTGAGCAGGTTTGGGATTGGGACCTCCATTCGGAGACCAGCGCCCCCGCCCACCCTGTGGGAGACCCTTGCTGGTCTGCAGCCCTGGGTCTTCGGCTACAGAGCAGAGAGGTCAACCAGAGAGGCGTCTCCTAATTGTGGAGAAGTGTAACGATGTCTAAAGCTGAATGATACGGAACATTTGGAAATATTTGAAGAAAAGATCAAAGCCTATGAATTTAATTACCCAGCCCCACCTAATTAGCTCCTGCCTGGCTATTCAGTTGTCTGTGCTGACAATTATTGATGGGCTCCTGTCCTCTGTGCTCCCTCCTCCTGGCTGGGCTGCAACCGGGGGCGGCAGGTTTTCAGAGGTTTGCAAGGGACAATTAATGACAGTATGAAATGGGGGCAGTTGGGGGCAGAAATGCCATAGCGGAGGGACAGAGGCCTTGTTAGTGCCTCTAACATGTTATGGGCTTGTGTGTACTTGTGAGCGTAAGTCTTGATTTTTCAGAATTCTGAGGCTCCAGAGTTACTGTCTGATAGACAAACTACAGAGGTATGAGAGGTGAAACATCTCCAGCAGAGAATGTTCTTCTGCTAGAATTGGCTGGGTTTTGGAGTGGGTGGGTGGAGTTACAGCCTCTTAGGGCAGTGTTCTAGATGTCAGGGTGTCAGGGACCAGGGTTGGCTGCAATCCAGACTTTGCCCATTACAGGGGCATGAGGAAGCACTTCTTCAATCAGTGACTGGAATCTGGGAGCTATCCTGGTTTTCCTGGTCTTGCTTGCTCTGTGGAGGTGCTGACCCCTATCTCAGAGCAGAAAAGATGTTTCTGGGAGGTTGGCAGGCAGTGGGTCTCTGATGCAAAGGGAATGGACACCAAGTGCTTCATAACTGATCTGAATAAAACATATTCTTCATCCAACTATCGTGAAAAAAATATACTCAGAATCTCTAACATTATTTTGCTGAAGTTTTGTCCTCAAGCTTTGCAGAGCACTTTGATGAGCAAAACCAAACCAAACCAAAAATGAAACAAACAAACAAACAAATCACAAAATGATACTTTTATGTCTTTTAGTTAATGCTTATCTGTAAGAATAAAAGTTGTTTTGTTTTCTTGTGCATGCTAACACAGGAATTTAGTAGTATGTGTATTTTTAAATGTTCATACTTCTTGAACTTCCCTTCACACCTTGGCTTTTCTGTGGGGGGTTGAATGTAGCAAATATACACAAGGTGAATTCTGACTCCCAAGAACTCTGGCCCTGCAGTTGACCTTATGCACTGGTTTCATTTTTCTGTGTGTCTCAAATACTTTCCTCAGGAAATATATTTTAGGTGACCCACACCCCCCACCCCGCCAATATCACAAAGTTTTCTTGGGACTGCCTCTTATGGGCTTCATTTCAATATTGGTTCTTTGGTTTTCTCTTCCTTTGCAGTATCTCAAGGCTCTCCTTTTGTCCCCCACCCCATTTTCTGGGCATCATAAGGTTTTGGTCTTTATATTCAAGACACCCCCATCTGTTTTGTATTCCTGAACTTTCTTTAGCTACCACAGACTTTGCTGAGTTCTGGGACCCCAACAGGAAACAGGGTCTTGCAGGTTCAAGGAACTCCTGGGGGGATGGAGAAGGAGTCCACTCTGGATACATGCAGCCAGGAGTGCCGGATCCATCCAGCAGTCTCCGCATAGCACATCAACTAACATGCTTGACAGAAACCCTGATCCTTCCTCTGGGAAAGAGGTATTTTCAAATACTGTATTATTTTTCTAAGCAACATTCTGGAAGTTCTGTATTTAATTTCTAGGGAATTTTGCTAGTCTCCATTCTCTTGAGAGAAGCCTGGGGAAGCTAGAGAAACCCACCAACCAGACTACAGCAAGCTGGGGCACTTTTGCAGAAAATGTGAAAGGAGGCCCAACACACTTGCCTTGAAACCCCCTCCTGGAGCTTAGCCATGTGTACGTCCTGTTTCAGGGAGCAGTGCTGTGCATGTGGTGTTTTGGGCCTTTATCCACCTGACCGCTGAGTCTCTACATTAAAAAAAAACAAAAAACAAAAAAAAACCCAACCCTTGGCCCTTGCCCTTTAGCTCCAACATTGCTCTAGGTCCACAAGATCTGTGGAATGCACTCATGCTTTCTAAATCTTTTGTTTGTTTATCCTTCACACATGGTCTGCTGCTGAGACAGCCAGAGTGGGGTTCTCACTTCTTTTTTTTTTGGTGTGTAAAAAGCACAGACATGTCATGTTTATTATTGTTGAGTTTTTCTCAGCTAAGCTGAAGACATACCTTGAGAAGGTTTTACTCAGGGGACTGAATTCAGACATTTTACAACATATAAATAATGGTCTTTAACATGAGCCACTTATTCTGTCTTTTTTGTTCATGAAGAATTTTCCTTATTTAATTTTAACAAAATGACAAATGCACAGTTTATGAGCTTAGTATGATTATAGATTCTTGACCTGATCTCATGCATTGTTGGCACTGAGAAAATTTCCTTTGAAATGGTGGTAAAATCTTTGCTGAGTCCCATTGTGTGCCTACCACACATGCAGAAGGTGCCGGGAGTGTCCAGATCAAGAAAAAGACCAGCAATGTCCACTTTGGGTTCAATCATAGCACATTCTTTCAGTTTGGTCTGAAATAAACTTGTGTAACAACCATTTGTGTAGCCTGAATTAGAAAGCCAAAGGAACCTTAGTAAATCATAAAGCCATAAACCAATTTCTCCCAGAGAACCTTAATCCTAGATCTTTTTAAAACTCACTGGCCATTCAATCTCTGACTTGGAGCTTCTGTTAGTTTTTCAAACATAATACATCATACTTTCTGGAAAAGGGCTGTGTGCAATGGCTACTCTGACCTCCCAGATTTTGGCATCTCAAAATGCCTACAGGCATGTCTGAACCAAAACTTGTACAGCAGAATCTTTCTTTGTGATAGCCAGCCTGCTTCCTCTAAAGTTCACATGTTCTTTCTGAAACCATGTGGTATCTATGTGAATCAGTAATTTTGCAAAAGTCATGATTTAATTTAATAATGTTGATTTTGGTTGCCCTGACCATATAAATGAACATTTTCTGAGCTCTAAGATGAAGTTGGAGGCTATTTCCTCTTCATCTTATTTCTATAACTTTGCAGACACCGATTTGGCACAAAGGAAAATTGCCAAAATGCAGAACATTTGGGACACAAGAAAACTCAGGAGGCACTATTAAGCATTTAACATCTAAAGGTTCCGGATTTTAATCCAACGTATTATTTATAAATGTTTTGGAGCTAGGCAGACTTGGAATTGCATCCCACTCTTGCCACCATTAGTCTTGTCCCTGAGCAAAGCTTTTCTTATCCAGGTATCCTTTTTGGAAACATGAAGCAAATAGGCACCTACCTTCTAGGACTATGTCTATGCATGATGGAACACAGTAGGTGCTCAATATGGGGAAATTTGACTAGTTGTGGCATTTTTGGCTCTGTTCCTTTTTTCCACCCATGTGATCTACCAAATTTAAGAAATTGGATCCCTTAAATATCAATCCCCATGTGTTCATGGTTAGTGGACTTTTTCTCCTAAGAAAGGAGGGGAGAATGGGGGCATGTTGGAGACTGAGGTATGCAATAGTGATGGCAGGAACAGAAAGTTGGATCAGGCTAAATTTGCTGATATGGGCTTGTTAAGCAGACATTGTGCATTGGAGAGTTAGGGCTTTAACAATTTGGTTGATTGGTTCACCAAACAATGGAACAGGACGGACCCCTTTGAGAGAATTGAAAATCCCAGACACACCTTGGTTTACATATAGTAATCCAAAGACTTAAGGACATTGAGATTTCAGAGTGGATATGTCATTTGTCACCCATGCTGGGAGGGTCCAGAGACATACCTTTTATAACCATGAGAAATAATTTATGATGGGAACCTGGCACGAAGAGCTCTGTGTTTTTGCTCTGCTCTATAGGCCAGATCTCAGTAGGAACTGCAGTCACTCAAATGGAAAACCTAAAAGTGATTAGGGTAATTGGATCCTGGAGCTGCTGGGGCTAAGAAGTGGCCCCCAGCCACCAAACACAAGGAAAGTGTGGTGACCATCATAGATACTAGAATCAAAGCTGCTATCACAATGGTCTGATGGTGCAGAACTTTGGTGTTACCTCATTGATTGTGGTATTCTTAGAGGCGAAATATGTGGGAGGCCGGTTTAAATTCTTACTTGATCTGTATGAGCAGAAAAATTCAAGGTCAAACAAGCAAAAGTTTAACCTGAATCTTAAAAACAGAGTAACAGCCCCTAACTGATTCTCAGACTTGAGCCAGGTCACAGACCCAGAACCTCTTGAATGAAAAGGAGGTAGGATCCCCTCTATAAAGGACCCTGGTACACTGCCACTGGTGAATTAGAAAGGGCTCTAACATTTTGTTTGTTTCATTAATTTTATACCATTAATCTTTCTTCTAGTCTTCCCAAAGTTACACACAGCCTTTAGATTTGAGATGCAGATTGGTCTCCTAGGTCTGCAGTCTACTGGCCCATCCTATACAGATTTTGGACCTGCTGCCTTCATAATCAGGTGAGACAGATTCTTATGACAAATGTCCCTCTCAGCACACATCCTTTTGGTTCTGTTGTCTGGAGAACCCTGACTTATATTCAAAGTAATCTTTCCATCCTATGTTCATGGGTTAGAAGGTAAAATTATTAAAGTAACAATTTGTTGTTAATAAATTGAATAAAATATGTCAGTTCTACTCAAGCATACAATGTAATCTCTACCGATATCCCAATCACTTTGAAGAATGGATGACCAAGCTGTGATATTTACATAGAGTAAAATATTATTAAGCCTTAAAAAGGAATGAAATCCTGAAATTTGCTACAGCGTGGATGAAACTAGAAGATATTATTTTGAGTGAAATAAGCCAGACACAAAAAATACAAATATTGTATAATTTCACTTATATGAAATATCTAGGATAGGCAAACTCATAAAGACAGAGAGTGGAATAGTGGTTGCTGGGATGGAGGAAGGGGGAATGGGGACAGAGTTTCAGTTTGGGATGATCAAAAAGCTTTGGAGATGAATAGTGGTAATGATTGCACACTAATGTGAATGTACTTTATGTCACTGAATTGTACTTTATGTCACTTAAAACTGGTAAAAATGATAAATTTTATGTTATATATATTTTTACCACAATTAAGAAAGAAATAATCTTGTAACTGTACAGGCACCAAAAGATCAATGCGTAATGCTTCATCTCTTAAAGTAGTGTTCTGCCCACCACCACTAGGAAAGTTGGTCCAAATGTAACTGATGACACATGTGCGTGGTGGGAGGCCACAGTGGCTTCTGGGAGCCATTGGTTCATTCTAAATAAAGCAGATTCACTAAAGGAAAAAAAATGAGCTGCAATTGCAGAAAATGTTCCTGAACACACGATTATTGTATTAAGTTCCCTTGAACCATGAGCTCTTATTACATGAGTCCTTTGCCCATGTCTGGAACTCTATCTTGTGGTCAAAAAAGGGAAAATTTTGTTAAAACTTTGAGGATATATATTGCTTATAGGGAGAAAGGGGCCAATTTTTAAAAAGTGTCTCAAATCACTTGAAAAACAGCTATGCCTAACACCCTCAGAGAGACTGGGCAGAAATCACTGTATGGCTCTGACTAACAACCCCCTCCTTTGTGTGGGCTCCATTTAAACCACATGGCTTTAAGGTTGCAAAGTGGGTGTGGCTTATAAATACCCAAATTACAGCAGCAAGTCTGCATGAATGATTTTTTCCCCTTTGTAATAATAATGTCAAGACTGTTATTACACTTGGCTCCATGGGGGAATTGGAAGTGTTTCTCTGAAGGGAAGTGCTTCCAGCTCTACAGCTCTTTCAAGAGCTCCATTCCCATGTACTTGCTGGAAACTTTCAGGAAACCACATTCCTTTTCACGTCCCCATTTAGCAATGTGATCTCTCCCAGCCAGAATGCTTCCCAGACCACCTCATCAACTGGGCCTGGGAATGGAATGCGCCCATGAGGGGCTATGCATTGGGGTTTAGGTCTTGTTTCCATGTTGTGTTTGTGAGTAAGAGAGGAAAGGAATGGTTTTTTTTTTTTTTTTCCTCCTGAGAATATTTTGTCAACCCCCAGCATATTTCAAAGGATTCAAAGTCTCTAATGAATCAAAGGAGTCAAAGTCTCTAATCTGGGGATGAGGGCCAGTGGAACCCGAGATGACAATGAGATCAAATTCTGTCTCAGAGTGGCCAGAGTTGGCCTGGATTTTAGGTCAAGAGGCATTTGACAAGTGACAGGAAACCCCATAAGAATCTTACTGTAATTTTCTGTAACTTCTTTTGGAAATCATCTGACAAAAATAAATGAACTATAAGAAGAGTGAGATGGTGAGCCCTTGTTTTAAGATTTATTAAAAAAAAATGGGGAGGGAGGGAAAGAGAAAAAATAATCAATTTTTGTAAAACAAGCTAAGGGTTGTAAATATTATATGATTTACTTTATATAATTTTTTAAAAATTAGAGGGAAGCAAATCTCAGCACAAAGCAAGAATATCCAACAGATCATTACATACCATCCTATGTCACTAGTAGATAATGCCACAGAAAGACTTGGCCATAATAAAATTCCTTACCACAAGGGGAATGGTCTCGGGGGGTTGGCCCTTTGATCTTGTGTGTGTGTGTGTGTGTGTGTGTGTTTTAAATATTTAATTGGGTAAGTGTATGCGGGGAGTTTTGGTAGAAGGGGAGATGAGATGGTGGGGGTAATAATATTCAAAAGGGCAACAATATTTAATGGTCAGATACAGCACAGGTTTTATTTTTTTCAGGTATGTATTTGAACTGAAATCATATTAGTAGTCAAAGATGTCTAGGTAGCACCAGAAAATACAGAAAAGGCCCTTTTAGTACCTAAAGTACTCTGTGGTAGGTAATTTGACTTGACCTTCTGTTTCTTAACAGAAAAATAACTGGAGACAAACAAAGAAATCTGTTTGTAGAGTAACAGAATCCAGTACTTACCAGAAAAGTGATAGCAAAGAAGCAACTGTTTATGCTTCTTACCTCAATACATTCTTTAATCATGAGCTTCTGTTAAGTTCCATAGAGATTTTTATATATTTTTGAGAGTTCATTATTATTTAGATCCATACACAGGATCAGTAATGCCTCTTGTGTCTTTCTTCTGGTTTCATTCCCCACCTTTTCAATGTGTATCCTTAGCAGTTATTTCAGGGAAGGTCTGTACTAATAAACTTTTCTTTTCTGAAAAACTTGTTATTTTGCTCTCAATCTTAACAGTTTAGCTAAAAGTATAGAATTCAGATCATTTTCTCTCAAAACTTAGAAAATAATATTCCACTGTCTCCTAGTATCTTTCTTTTGAGGAATGCACTCTCAATTTAAATGTCTTTTCTCTGTGGTTACTTTTAACATTTTTCCCTTTTCTTAGAGTTCTGAATGTGTTTAGGTATGGATTTATTTTTAACCTTTCCAGTTGGGGCCTAATGAGATTCTTTATTCTCAGTGTTTTCCTTTGGATTTGAAAATTTTTCAGGGACTTTCTCTTTAAGCTATTTTCTTACCTCCCCTTATGATTTCCTTCTAATCTCATTTTATCAGCTAGAAAGATTACATCTGATGCATCTAGTAGAAAACACAACTTAGAGGGGTTTATTTTTTTCTCACATGACTAGATGTCTGGAGATAGGCAAGCTAAGAGCTTTTCAGCTTTCTGCTTCATCATCCTTTGCATGTTCCTACAACAACTGTTCCACTTCTAGCATGGTTCATATATCCACACAGATATAATGTTTGGGGGTGGAGGGAGAAAGGGGAAGATTTTAAAGAACATCCTGAGGAATTTCACTTTGGAACTTCTGCTTCTATTTCATTGAACAAAATTTTGTTACTTAGTTATCTGTTTCCTTGGGTGTGCTGGGAGATAATTTTTTTATCTGGACATATTGTCATCCCAAACACATCAGTAATCTGTGAGTAAAGACAGCAGAATGGAATTTTAGAAGTAATAAGCAGGATCTGTCTTGGCATATGTTTTGTACTTCATCTCATGTTTTCATGGCTATTTATGTTACTACCTCTTTAATCTCTCCCTGTCTCTAGATTCTGGATGACTTCCTCTAATGTACATTCCAGTTCATTAATTCTTCCTTTACCTATGTCTAAGGTGGTGTTTAAATGAATCATGAATTTTTGGTTTGTACTTCTTACCATATATTTTCTCAATAAAAGTTCTACTTTTTTTCAAAGCTATGTGTTCCTCTTTTAAAATACCTTATTTCTGCATGGATTCTATTTTTCTCTTTTATCTTCTCAGTAATGCAAAAATACTTATTTTATAACTTACTTGAAAATACTGTTCTATTATTTCAAGTTTCTGGTGTTTTTTTGTTTGTTTGTTTGTTTGTTGACTCATTTATGATACTTTCTTTCATATTATGAAATTTCTGATTATGAGATTCTCTTGTGAGACAATTTTTTTTCTCCTGAAATCTTGTGTGGTCTTGATTGAAAGAATGTCCCTCAGAGAAATTTTTTCCTTGCTTCTCCAGGCCCTCAGGGATTCCTGAACCATAAGGATATCAGATCATGCAAGGCACTATTGTGAAGTTTCCTATTGTTCATGGGAGCCTTTCAGTACCACCAAAGTCTAGACAGTCAGCATGAGCACTGGACTTGGCACAGAGATTGGGAGGCTTTGGGGGACACGAGTGTCATGGCAACATTGATCCAGTGAGATATTTTTACTAGCATGAAAATGAAGAACAAAAAGTTAGAAACCAAAAGGGAATGCAAAACATTATTTTTTTAGTCCTTAAATGTAGGACTAAGGTGCCTAAAATCTCTGGGAGTCTCTTGTCCTATCTTTGGACACTGCCACTTGCCACAAGTAAGAATTAATGTTGGGAAAATAAAATTATTGAGCTATCTGTGGCTAGTGAAATGTGGAATGCATTCAGGCAGTGAATCCTTACCAATTTCACACCTGCCCACCCACTGTGGACAAGGCACTGTGCTGTCCTGGTGGACAGAGATGAATGAGACAGAGTTTTGATCTCAAGTATGGAGTCAAATACACAAACAAATCAGTCTAATGTTATTCATGCATATCTAGAGTATTAAGGGGCACAAAGGAGAGGGGGGCTTGGCTTTGGTGAAAACTCCATGAAGAAATAGCATTTAGGCTAGGTCTTGAAAGATAAGCACAATTGTGATAGGTGAATAGGTCATGCAGTCAGTTAGCAAGTTATGAATATGAGAGAAGGAGGAGATTTTCTTTCTTGAGAATTAATGATTTGAGTTTTGAACATGGTAGGTTTGAGTGCTTATGGAATATACAGTAGACAGCTGGAGTTCTACAATTCTATAACTCAAAAGGATGGGAGTTAGAACTGATGTGGAAATCATTGAACAATGGTAAACAATCATACTCAGGACTAGGGAAGTGATGGAAGTGATGGAGGCACTCAGTGTGACTGTGGGAAGAGGAAGAGAGAGGAGAAAGGAGGGGAGGAGAGAGGAGTGAGGAATGCTATAGTAAAAGGCAGAGAAGAAGAGACATAGAAAAATAGTATGACTGCCATTGCACAATGAAGATGAGAGAGTCTCACAAATAGGTGAAATAGTCATCAGTATTAGATGCTGCAAAGAAATCAAGTAGGAGGAAAATCAAGTCTTAAAGTAGCAATTTCTGGAAGCTTTAGTAAGACAATAAATTATTGCAAGCATTTTCCAATAGTTGCCAGAAGTACCGCAAGGAAGATGGGAGAGGGTGCTTACCCTGAGGAGAGACAGAACTCAGAGCTAGTGCGGGGGGTGTTGCTGAGCCCATGGTATCCCCCACACAAGTGAGAAAGCAGAATGGCAAAGCACTTGGAGTAATTTACTGTTTCTGGGCTTGCTTCTCTGTCTGTAGGAGGATTTATAGAGAGCACGCTGCCAGACATGTGGAAGGCTCCCCAAAACATTTGCTCTCTCTCCCTTGCATGTGTGTTAAAGGCAGAGATTCCAGGATAGGAAGGAGGAAAAAGATGAGCTTGGAAGGGAAAACCAGGCACATCCCCCTCTCCACTGGTGGGAGTGAGGAAGGACACAGACCTCTGAGGCTGGTGGGGAAGGAGAGAGGAACAGGCACCTGTCGGACCTGGAACTTCATGAGAACTAGGGGTGCATGCAGGGGAGGACTGTCACCCTGAGGATGGAGAGAGGGGAAGCCTGGGACACCATAAGGTATTTCTGAGAGATATCAAGGGTCCTGTCAGAAGTGGGAGTGTGACTCTTGAATGGTTCTGATATCTAAGGTGACCTTGCCATCATCCTGGCCATGACATTCTCCTATAGTCCCCTGCTAAGTGATTAGTAGATGACAGGTGCTCAAGATAGGAAGAGTCAGGGAAGAAGTGACAGTACTTCCCACAACGTTCCTCTCCTGGAGCACCATTCATACCCCTCACTGGATTCCACCTCCCTTCTGCATCTTATTCCTCTGGACTTTTCCCACTCTCACAAACATCTGCTGCTCTCACAAACATTTGCCTAAGCTGGCTGCTTTCTGTTCCTTTCCCACCTCAGGGCCTTTGCACCAGCTGTCCTTGCTGCCTGGAGTAAGCTCCTCTTCGCTTGCCCAACTTGGCTCCTTCTCATTCTGATCTCATTTCCGGTGCCCCACCCCCACCCACCACTCCTTGCAGAGGTCATCCCCGTCAAGCCCCTTTAAAGCAGCTTTGCTGGGGCACTTGGGTGGCTCAGTGGGTTAAAGCCTCTCCCTTTGGCCCGGGTCATGATCCCGAGCCCCACATCGGGCTCTCTACTCAGCAGAAAGCCTGCTTCTCTCTCTCTCTCTCTGCCTGCCTCTCTGCCTACTTGTGATCTCTATCTGTCAAATAAATTAAAAAAATGTAAAAAAAAAAATAAAGCAGCTTTGCTATACCACTCTATTGCAAGGGTCTGTTTACTTCACTTTGTAACACTTCAATCTCATATTCTTGTTTGTTTATGTATTTAATTGTCTATGTCCATCTTCCCTAGTAAGACT
Organism: Mustela erminea; assembly: GCF_009829155.1. NCBI lineage: Eukaryota > Metazoa > Chordata > Mammalia > Carnivora > Mustelidae > Mustela > Mustela erminea. Next base: position 1,771,779 of record NC_045629.1, read on the forward strand.
GTAAGGCTCATAAGAGAAGGGAAACTTTTTTTTGTCTTAGTCACTGTAGTATGTCCAGAACAGAGAGAAATATTGAACATATACTGATATATATGATTAATTGTGTGAGTGAAATGGCATGTCCGGCTTCCTAACATGGGTAAAAGGAGTTAGCTCCCCCTGAGCTATCACTCTTGGGGGTCCAGGTACACAGGAGTGGCCACTGCTCTGGGGAGTGCTCTGCTCTTCAGAGCCTTCTTGTGAGCCTCTGGCCAATCCCAGACTCCAAGCTTTCCATCATGTCAATCAGGATTCTTCTTATTTTCTTATTTCCTTTTTAAATTTTATTTTATTTTTTTTACAGAGGGGATAAATAATTTTTCTTTTGACATTTACACATAATAGCCACAGAATTTACTTATCATAAATGACTTGAATTACTTAAAAAGCAAAGCAGCTGTCTCCTCATGCCTTTCTGAATTGTTACTCTATCTGGTTAGCTTCACCAGAAGAATCTCTGTGTCAGTCAGATTGTGTCCTTTTTGCTTTGTATTATGCAGATCTGGAATCATCTTAAGGTAAAAAAGGAAAGAAGAGAAAAAGAACAAAAAGAGAGAAACATTCCAAATTCAAAACAGCCCACACCTTCATTCTCTTTTATGTTTCTGTGAATTAGGCAAGTAACTAAGAAAGTGTGATGCTTAGGATGTATCTCCATTTCCTATACAAAAACAGTGAGCATTTCATTTTCTAAGTTTCTCTTCTCTCCAATGGGAGCAATTACCTGGGTACAGGGTCAGCAGATTTAGCCTGAGTTTTACACAGAAGTCTCCACAACTGTTTTCATAACAGGCACCCCAAAATGCTTGCTTGCACAGAACATGTCATTTACTAAGAAACTTAACACAGATCCTTACTTTTCTTGCCCTCTTTCTGTATTCTTCCAGAGCTGCTATGTTTATAGAAGAGACACTTTTTTGTAGCATCTATTTTATACAGAAATGTTTATACTAGAAAACATAAAGTAGACTGAAGAATTTCACAATATTTCAAAGTGGGTAGTGTCTTTCACTAGCTTCCTGGGTTTTCAACTGACCCCTTTCCCACCCAACGACTTTCTGCCCCTGAGATGAGCAGCAGCAGCACCCTGTGTGAAATCTGTCACCCAGCCAGGCTCTGCTTGGGGGAGTGTCTGCAGCCACAGGCCAGCTGAGGCCAGGCAGTACCTGAAGAACGCCTTTCAAAGAAAGACATTTCCGCTGTCTTCAGAAGGGAGCGTCCTTTTGTTCTCTTTCCAGAAGGTCACATGGCCAGTCAGACTCCAACAGAACAGAAGAAATTCCTCAGGAGTTCCCTTGAACTGTGCTTCTGTTCTATATCAGGCCACAAGTGGTCGGCGCACTGTTTACAAGATACCCTGTGGCTTCTCAGAGTGACCTGGTTTCAGAGAGGGGGTCTCAGGTGAAACATGAAAGCTGTCCAGGCGTCCAAGGCATTTGTCTATGAGACACGTCATGCCATTTGATTTAGAGAGAATGAGTGCCTTGGGAAAGGGGTTTGCATGATGGGGTTCCTTCATTCGTTAAGGAATCTGGCAGACTGTGTTAATTTGTGCAGGCTAATAAGCCTCCAGTAATCCCTCTGCCTGATAAAAAAACCCCTTCCAATCATTTGATACTTAGGAAGCACAAGATCCCAGGAAGGAGAAAAGTCATTATTTTTTGCTTCTACAGAAAAATCAATATGAACACATTTCCCTTCTTCTCTGTTACCGTTTTTTCCCTGGAGTTCATCTGTAGGCAAACACATTTTAAGTCATTTTGACAAGAGAGCAATTGGATCTTCTCAGTGTTGTTGGAGGAGAAAAACACCAGTTGAGTAAGAGTTTAAAGTTCTATTAAGGGAGTAGAGCAGAAGTTGTTTTTCTTAATTAAAAAGTATAAAGTCGGATTCGATCCCCCTTCATCTCCTCTCCACCTGTTAAACAATCCAATTAATTTTTAAAAAGAAATTTCATGAATACATGAAAGAAAAGTTTTACTTTGTACACTGCTTAAAAATGCGCCTTTCCACCTGTCCAGGGATACTCATTTTCAGAACTGTCTCCTCTGGATGTGCACTTATTGGCGATAGGTTTGGGAAATATTAGAAAATGTGAACTGTATATTCTGCTTGGACATTACAAAGATTGCTCAGCCCCATGGAAGACAGAGAGCCTAAACTTTGTGGGAGAATAACATCATAATATAAATGAAAGACGAAGAGCATGCAAGAGTTAGAGATGAAAGGAAAATGAAAGAGGACATCTTAGAGGCAGAGCTCGGTTCTCAAGTCCCATTAAAGGATACACCAGAGTTCATGAAGGTGCTGGGCCCACTTTATCCAGTATTTATTTTGGCCAGACATCAGCCTTCCCTATGAAGATTGGAGAAATATAGGAAACACCAGTTCTGAGCTGTGGAGCTCCTGCATCTGATGGCTACCAATCTGTAGCATGCAAATAGTAGAAAAGCCTCCATTAGTCACTGATGAAGCAATAAATATTTTCATTTCATTGTCCTCAAAAACAAAGAATGGTTTAATATAATTTGAGGCCTCAAATTCTACATACATGTTCTCAATCAATGATGAAAGGATCAGATTCTCCATCAAGCTAGTTGTAAACAAGCATGTCCTCTGTTGTGCTTTTCAAGATATTGCCTCTCTCCCAAAGGGTGACAATTCATACATAATTCCAAGTATTTTCTTAGCTGTCCCTTGTTCACTGCAATCTAAAATTTCTCAGAGGTACCATTTTGAACCAAACCAAAACAACAATAGAATGGTATCTAGGAAAAGTTTTTATATGCTGCCCACACTTATTTCAACTCTTCATCTCTAATTCCCTAAAATGCAGGTAGGAAAAAATACAAATATGATTTTACTTTAAATGCAGCAAGTTAGAGAAAAACTAAAAGGATTTACCTGAAGTCACATAGTTTTCAGCAAGGAAGGAAAGCTCAAATTTCCCCATCTTTGTGTTGTTCCTCATATAGCCTATATAGGCAAAATAATGTTTGCCTATAAATGCAATCCTTTAGACTTTTTCTAAGGTCTTGATTTCTGTGTTTTTGTCACCTAACACTATAATAAAGATTAGTGGAACAAAGATTTTGTTCCCAAAAGGTGTTGGCAACAGGAAGTCTCATTTTGATTGCATGACACTCTTTATACCTAATTACCTTCAACAAATCTGCTCTGCACATTCTATGACATAGGTCTTTGACTGGCTTTATACTCTGTATGCTCAGGCTGCTGTCAAGAAGAAATGACAAGCTCGTATGTATACATATACATCCATGCCTTCATGGTTAGGGTAGTCAGTATTCTCAGGAAGTGTCCTTTCAACATTTATGGAAACTCAGTGTGTCATTGGGAAAGCCCTGGGATATTATGACATCGTAGATGCAATTTTGGGAGGAGCCCTACAAGTTCAGGTGCATCAGGTACATTGTACAGGAATGATGCTAGGGAGTGGGCATTTGGCCCTAGGGCTCCTCTACTGCTAGTGTAGACTAATCATTTCACCTATTTCAGCCTTCATTTCGCATGTATAAAAGAAGCTGCTGGGGTTAGAAATGCACAGGGCATAATGCCAAAGCCCCTCCATCTCAAGATTGGGGAGGGTTGAGTTGGCTGAGCTCTGAACTTCAGTCTAAGAGAGGGCAGTGTTCAGCAAGGCCTAGATTGGCCTGTCCTACAGAGTGGGCTGGACTGTGGGCAAATTGGGCTGGCCATAAAAAGGCATGCTTAGGAAACCAGAGGGTGCCAGAGGCTCGGTAAATATTAGCCCTAATCTGCAGTTCACGCCCTACCTCTTGAGAGGCTGGCAGGACACAATATGGCATTTTGGTAAGAGCCTGGACTTTGGACCTTGGCAAAGGACAGACTAGATATTAAATCCGTGACCTGTCACAGTGAGTCAACCTCTCAGGGTGCTCACCTAAAAATGGGGATAATAGTACTGACCTCACAAATTTGCTCTGAAAATGAAACAGATATGAGACAGTCTTTAATTTACAACAAGTATCTTGTAAATGTTTCTTCATTCTCAGTGCTTGGGGATTTGGTCTGTTGAGTGCTTGGTCAGGGTATTAGAGCCTCAGGGATATCCAGCAGGGCTGGTGAGGCAGGACCCATGCAGCCAGCTGATGACCCTTCCAGCTCTGGCTTCCTTGTTAGCCTTTCGAGGCCAAATGTGGTCCTCGGAACCCATTTGAAGGCTTTTCTGGGAAGATTCCTGTTTGGTGGCAACATATTGGGCTGAGGTCAAAGGGGTGTTAATGCTGACAGTGTAGCTGGGCCCTTCCTTGAGAACCTAAGGCAGGGCCTGAGGGTCAAGGATGGGAAGAGGTGGGCACACTATGCTGCTTCTATTCTTTTAGCTCTCCTTCTTGAGGTCTAGAAATGCTAAGAGGAGGCTTCACTCTTGGCTTTTAACCTTGACACTTAAATACTGACACAACCCTTGGTTCCTGTTATATTGTAGTGAGTAATATCTTGGTGCATTCACCCTGGAAGCATGCTTCCCTGTTAAATGTGACACATGCAGTTCAGAGGTGGTCTGACTAATATTCTTTGCAACTAGTAAAGAGGTTGTAAGTGCTGTCACAGTGCATGAAGGTTTTATCTTGTCTGTGAATGAGTTTGCAATGACTGGAGTGCTGACCCTCATGCTACCTCCTTCATGTGGGTGCTGGCCCACTCTCAAGGCACAGTCCCACCTGTATGACAGTCTTGCTCAACCCCAGTCCCAGGAGTGGAGCAGAGGGAGGAGTGACTAGCCCACTGGATGAAGGGATTGATTGTGCTAGGCACATAGTTGGTAATGAAACACTACCTGAACAAAAGTCTTAGGTACAGCACAGGGAGCTGCATGACCCCTACTCATTGTTGTGAAGCTCCTGTATTACTCAGGTCTCAGCTCAAAGTCTAGAGGCCTCATTGCTGCTGATCCAAGGACTCTATTATATCTTCCTGTGTATGTCCTTTTTAGTTCTTCTCCTACCCTCAGACAATTTGTAATTTGTGTATACTTGCTTGTTATTTATTTGCCCCTCCTACTACTCTGTCCCATAATGTAAGAAAGAGTTTTCTAGTCTTATTCAATGCCTAGAATCTCACCTTGTTGAAAGTAGGCACCCAGTTTGCTGAAGTTTTTAAGGTGACCTATGATGATCATTAGATACACACAGATACAAAATGCAGCAGTACATCAATTACATACAAGTCTAAATTTCAGCAACATTAATCATCGGGAAAGTGTCTTTGAACCCAGATATGTCTGAAGTATCAAGAAAATACTCCTTACACATGAAGCTAGTACTCCATTCTTTCAATCCTGAGAGAGGGCCACACTGACTTCTAGGAGCACAGAAGTCTTAAACTGGATTATCTCATTTTCTAGCTTGTACCAGATTAGAAGTAAACATGAACAGTATGGGAAGTAGACACTGATGTGATAGCTTTTTGCCAGAGCAAGGAGAGAAGTCAGCCTAGGGTTCTATGAACACATAAGACAGGAAACTTCTAGTTAGGTCCCAGTGTCCTTCAGTAAACAAATCCTGCAGTAAACAAGGGGAAAATAGTTCACTGCAATATATGTACACATAAGGCCTATAGAAGTACTTAAATCTATTTATTTATTTTAGAGAAAGAGAGAGAGAGAAACAATGAGTGGAGGGAGGGGCAGAGAGAGAGAGGGAGAGAGAAAATCTCCAGTGGAATCCCACTGAGTGAAGAGCTCTACCTCACAACTCTGAGATCATGACCTGAGCTGAAATCAAGAGTCTGACACTCAACTGATTGAACCACTCAGATGCCCCAGTCTACAGAAATACTTTAGCCACATATTGTTGCTTTACAGTTGGAGGCACTTGAAAAAGTAAGCTTTATTGTTCTGGTGGTCATTTTGCTATTTTTCCATTCCTGTTGATTTTGTTGACATTGTTCATTTTGTCTTAAAGAGAAAGTATCATGTTGCCTTTGAATTCCCACATGAACACATTTCTTTTAATATTTAAGGTTTCTTAATACTTAGACTTTACAAAATTACTTAGATACATTCTAGAATTAGTTCTCATCTCTAGACAGTTATATCTGGAATATGACTGAGTTACCAAAAAAGATTAACAAATTAGTGTTGTAAACAAGGCTATGTGTGCCTGACACAGCTGCTCTTATTTTTAACTGCTTTTGTGTGAGAAAACAAAGAGAAATATTACATAAAGAACAGGATGTTTTGGACGGCCACCTCTACTGCATTACCTAATACCGTAGTTGCAGAACTTGTAAGATTCGTCTGCAGGTGTTGAGAGCATTAAAAATGTGTATTATTACACTCTAAGCATTGGTAACAGAGCAAAGTTGAAAACACAAGTATGTTGGAGGTGATGCCGGAGTAAGTCATGTATTACCTTGGATTGGAATGACAGCACTTAGTGTAAATGATTTAATTCATGGGTTGTCTCCTACTTGTGTCATCAGGGGCAGTGTTCTAACTCTTGGGGGAGGCTTGGTTTCTATATTCCTGAACGGGGGAATACAATCTGTCTGTGGCTGTTCTGTGAGGGTGACTTGCACAGTCACCTGAGCTGCTGGGTGGAAGAGAATTTGAAGCACTGGGTATCCCCCATGGGAGTCATTCATAGTTCTTTGAATTTTTACTCAGATACATCCTCACCTCTGAATCAATTGTTGCAACAACCTGTGAGGTGCCCATGTTTTACGGCTGAGGAGCCTCACTTCCAAGGTCAGTTTAGTGGGAGATGAATTTGGATTTTGTATCTCTCAGCTCCTGTTACTCAAAACAACATAGATTGTAAGACATAAAATTAGATAAGGTACAACTCTGTGACTATTGCTTCAGAAGGGTAAGAACATGCCCTGCCTCTGAGAATGCAGAATTTAGGTCTCCTTGAACTCAAGTCAGAGCAATGTTGAAGAAGAACTCTTATTTTTCCAGTTAGAATGGCACTGAGGATTTCTCAACAAAACAGACTTAACTTTAATAGCCTCTCCTTGTCAGGTTTTGGTCTATCAGAGTTTCCTAAGCCTGAAGCCATATGCACAATTTCAAGGAGTGTGGCATCCTGATTCAACAGTGGATTGGGGCACCATCATTTTCTCCTCTGATGTGAGTATAGGTCCCAGCTTCTCTTAGTCCACTTGGTGATGTTTATGGAGAGGGGAAACAGAAAGCAAACTCAATGATTTAATTCTGGTACCACTTCCACTCATTGACAACTACTCTGAGGGATAATGAGAGCATCATCTCATTTACTCTTCTCAGGAGGCTGCTTACTCGTAGTGCAGAATTTTTATTTTATTTTATTTTTTTAAAGATTTTATTTATTTATTTGACAGACAGAGATCACAAGTAGGCAGGGGCGGGGGAGCAGACTCCCTGCTGAGCAGAGAGCCCGATGCAGGGCTCAATCCCAGGACTCTGGGATCACTACCTGAGCCAAATTCAGAGGCTTAACACACTGAACCACCCAGGTACCCCTAGCAGCACAAAATGTTTTAAAGACAGATGACCTGGATTGAAATCTTACTTCCCTCATCTCTGTGATCTGAAGCAGTTACTTAATCATCTGGGCCTCAGTTGCCTCATCTATGACATGCCTGGCATCATAGGGCTGCACTGGGATGTAAGTTAGATCTGGCTTAGGAAAGTCACATAGGCAATGCTTACCACACAGTTAATCCTTGGTCACTGTGAACTGTCATGTTAGTAGTAAAGCCTATCTTCCAAATGGGAAAAGTGAGGTTCAAGAAGTGAAGTGAGGGGCGCCTGGGTGGCTCAGTGGGTTAAGCCTCTGCCTTCAGCTCGGGTCATGATCTCGGGGTCTTGGGATCGAGCCCTGCATCGGGCTCCCTGCTCAGTGGGGAGCCTGATTCCCCCCTCCTCTCTGCTTGCCTCTCTGCCTACTTATGATCTCTCTCTCTCTGTCAAATAAATAAATAAAAGTAAATAAAAAATAAAAAATAAGAAGTGAAGTGATCTATTTAAAGACACAAAATTAGGCAGCTAGACTGCCAGTTTCCCTCTTAAACACAATACATGTCCAAAGCTCACAATGAAGGCTGCAACACAGGAGGAAACTGAGGAGTGGAACTTTGCCCTCTTTTGAGTAGGGCCTCCCCTTTTGACCCAGGCTTTTGTAAGGTTAAGGCCAGGGAAAGGCTTAGATTCTATGAGCAAAACCTGGCAGTTTCCATTTTCAACAGCTGTCATTTATTCCGATATCAATTCTGAAGTATCTGCATCTTACTCAAAGAAATCAAATACAGACCACAAATGAAGAGTACTACTGCATAATGGATAAAATGCTTTTCTTGTTTTTTTCTTTATAAATCTCACCAAGATAAAATATTTTTTCTTGAAATCATATGCCCATAATTCTCACTAATGACTTGACAGAAGGTGGCGTGGTCTGAGGGTAACATGGATTTTTATTTTGGTTTATCTTTGCAAGGGGTTTGGGCCTTCACTCATGCCTTTTGTAGTGTACAATGACTTCTAGTTTTGGTTAGCAGACCTGATTGCTTGTTCTTTTGGCCAAGCTGTTGGGGTGGCTCTTGCCTTGAAGTCAGAGAACACTATGGGAGAGTTTTGTGGAGATACGTTCTCCACAAGGTAGGCTTATGTGTTAAATCAGGGTTTCTCACTGTGGCACTATTCACATTTTGGAAAAAGTCATTCTGCATTGAGAGGGAGAGGGCTGGGTCCTGTGCATGGTAGGAAGTTTAGCAGTATCTTTGGTCTCTACCCACTAGATGCCAGTAGGACCGCAGTCATGACAACTAAAATGTTTCTAGACGTTGCTAAATATCCCTTGGGAGATAAATTACAATAGACAACCACTGCTTTAAAAGTTTGGGGTTCTGGGCTTTTCCAGGATGATCAGAGGTAGAGGGGATTTAGCTTGCCAGTCTGGGTCTGCATGGGATAGGGAGGGACAAAAGATTATATGCATATTAAAATGCCTAGTAAATAAATATGATGGCTGTTTTGGCTACATAGGTATTCACATTGTGACACATTTGGCTTTTTTTTTTTAATAGTTAAGTAAACTGTTTTGCATTTTTTTCATAGTTAACTAAGTTGTTTTGCAATGGTCTTGTACATCCATAGGCATATTGGGCATTGTTTTTCACTGTTTAAAAAAACTTGTTATATGTAAATATGTCTGATCCTTATACATACCACCCTCATCTCTTTAGAAAATAAATTCCACAAAAGAAGAAAAAATGTTTGGACTAACTATCATATTAGGACTACTGTGTGGTTTTTATTTCTCCTGTCCTGGTTTCTCTGAAGCCCAAAACATGTCTGCGTGGCTGGTCTAAGTCTTCCTCCTTACCTCTGCTGGGAAGAATTAAGACAACAGGAATAAGAAGAAAGAAAAAAAAAAAAGGAGTAGATTTTTCCATGGTAGAATTAGAAGTGCCACCCAGTGTCCCTGTGTAGCCACAACCATTGTGTCTCAGGGTGTGTGTGTATCCGTGTGTGTGTGTGTGTGTGTGTGTGTGGTTTGGCTTTGATTGTGTTTGTCCCAGTCTCCTTTAAACCCAGAACAGAAAGGGGCAGTGAGGAAATATACTGAACTGTGGCTGGGAAGATAGAGCTGCTTTGTGGAGCTTGTTTCAAGTGGGTTTTGTTTTGAATCCACAAGTTCATTCAAATCCAATCACGGCAAAATTCATAGATTGTGATGTCATGTGGACAGAAACCAAAAAAGGGCTGTATAGGATGCTTTCTGCCAGATGTTACTCATGGCTTCAGGAAACTCCCCCACCCGCCAGTGTTTTTCTTTCTTGCTTGCTTTCTTCTTATCCCCCCCTTTGCTTTCTGAGACAAGACTTGTGGACTGTGCTTTACTAAGCCTCACTTTCATTTACAGATTTTTCTTTTTTTAACAGCCCGTGTGTCTAAGACATGCCATTTGTGCTACTATTTCTCTACATTTATATCACTACTTTATTTTCACATTAAATAAATTAAATAAATTTTCACATCCTTCTAATTGTATAGACAGCAGTGTTGTCTAGGGCAGGGGATGAGGGGTAGGGCAGAAATTAATCAGTAACCAGGTTCACATGTTTACTGTTTTAAAGCTACTTGGATTGAGAAGGTCCCTTTGTGATGGCCCTTGCAGAGTCCCACGATGTGACACTAACTTCCCCTGGCCTCTGGGCAGACTGTCATGTTCACTTTTTTTCATCACTGTGTGGTGGAGCCACAGTTTACTAGACCGGGTTGTCATTGGGGATGACTTAAGGAAGGGACATACTGTAAGTCTGTTTAAGGGAAGGAGCGAGCCTCAGGCAATGGAAGGTTAAAGAAAGGTTAACGGAAGAGGATGGTTGAAGCCGGAGGATATGGAAGATAAGAGACCCAGGTCATGTTCCTTTACCCCTGTGTCTGTCACACTAGGGTGTTGTGCTAGCTCACTACACTGTCTCTCTAACCTGGCCCAGCTTCTGCATTGCCCCTTCTGGACAGGAACTGTACCCACTCCCTGGGGATTGTTTTAGAACTAGGATCACAATTGCTTGCTTGTGCTGAGTATTTTCTAGCTAGAGAAAATCAAATCCCATCTCCTCCTGATATAATTCCTGAATGATACCCAATTGAAAGTGTGTTAGCTCAAACTATTAGACACAGGCATGAAATCTTAGTAATCTAATTAACAAACAGAGAAGTGGTTTAGAAGTCAGACCTAGTTAATGATCTTTGTCTCAGTCTAGGTATCTGAATGATCTCAATTCCCAGGAGTGTCACCAAACAATTTATTCATTCTCCCCAAATTGCCAAGGATGCTCAGATATCACCACCCACTATGTTAGGTCCTCCTTGGGTTTTTTTTTTTTTTTTAAGATTTTATTTATTTATTTGACAGATAGAGATCACAAGTAGGCAGAGAGGCAGGCAGAGAGAGAGAGGAGGAAGCAGGTTCCCTGCTGAGCAGAGAGCCCGACGTGGGGCTAGATCCCAGGACCCTGGGACTATGACCTGTGCTGAAGGCAGAGGCTTTAACCCACTGAGCCACCTAGGCACCCCAGGTTCTCCTTGGTTTTTCGAGAATTATATACACTTTTTTTCTGGACTGTGGTGCTCATGTGCTAACTCTTATTACAATGCTTGCCATTTTTGTGTCACAGTGTTTTTGTCCATGTTCTCCTCCTAATGTCACATTTCAGAATGTGCATTTCTTCAGAGAAGATATGACTTCTCAGGAATTGCCTTTACACCATGCACGCTAAGCAAACGTGCCTGTAAAATACTATTGAGAAAAGAATTAACAAATAAATGAGGATGAGCCCTCTTATACAAGAGCCCCCTGATTGATCCATTATTCTCAGTTTGAAAATGCTATGATGTGGTAAGCTAGACACAGGTATGAAATACCCACACAGAAGAGACAGGAGGACTGTGCTGGGGACTCAGGATCTATAGCCATACAATATACAGAGTTATTTTATTTCAGTCAGAATGTCAGTTTTCCTGGCAGAAGTCATCCTCGAATTGGGTAGTTTGAGGGGAGCATAAGACCAGAGAAGGCAGTCAACAGAAGCTGGAAACAGGGCCTGGCACCTGGGAAATAAAGAGGTTGCAGGGAGACAAACAGAACATCAACAAAAGTGGGCTGCGGATGAAGTACCCACATAGGTGGATATACTTGTAGGCTGTACTTGTATGGTAGTACTATACTTATAGGCTGAAGATTTTAAGGTTTGGCTAGAATTTACCCTACTAGAATTTACTAGTTTAAATTTACTAATAAGCTAGTAAATTTACTAATTTACCCTACTAGAATTTACCTCTACCCTACTAGAGAGGAGGAAGGTGTTTAATCCTCCTTCTCGAAGTTGATGTGTATAAAGACTAGCTCTCCAAGACAAGGTCTCCAGCACGCTGGCAGTAGGGCTGCCCTAGCAGACAGCTGATGGGAGGACAAGAATCTCCACCCAGGGGCAACTCCTGAGGGAACTGAAAGGCACAGTGGAAAAGCAGGTTGGCTCTGGCCATACAGATTTTCAAGAATAATAAACACAATCTTTTTCATATTAAAGCAAAGGTGAAGTACCGCAAGGCTTTGAACAGGGCATTTGGCTATGGTGTAATGTGGTGTGACTGGCATGGCAGTCCTGTGCTGAGTGGGCCATGAGTGGAGAGCTGCTGGCTGCCTTGTTCACGCTCACATCTCCAAGCATGGGGTAGGGCCTGACACTCAGAGGGCTGCTACAGAAATTAGAATAGGAATGAGGGCCTGTATTACTGAGAGTGTGATGTTATCTTTGGGAGAAGTTAGAGTCAGGAAGGCCGAGTTAGTTGAGTATGGGAAGGAAGATAATGCATTTGCTTGTTGAGGTACCGAATTTTTAACGATGATGTGAAATTCAAATGAAACGAAATGTCTCTTTGCAGCTGAAAGGATAAAACTGAAGAAGATGTCAAGATTTAAATTTCAGAGTCATTAGTATAAACTCTGAGTATAAGATGATTGTTGAGGAATGCAGTATGTAGAGAAGAACAGAAGGCCCAGATCTCAGTCCAGGATCAACCACCATTACACAGGAGGTGAGGGATAGAAGCTTTAAAGAAGTGAGATGTCTGTCTGGAGGGGGTGTCCAGCAGAGACAGAGATGCTGGAGGGAGCTTCATACAGAGAGAAGCAACAGAGAAATAGCGGTAGCTGGAATAGGCTTGCCAGAAAAAACACAGTATTGTGTTTGAGTCCTCAGTTCAGAGGAGACACAATCAAACTCGTGGATACCACCATTAGTTCAGTGAGACCAGGCACTGGGGTCCATGTGAGCGGTAGACCTGGGACCCAGCTCGCAAGGATTTTCTAATTGGTTTCTGATTATAAGTTTTCCATGGACAGACTTCAAACCATGTATTATGAAGGTAAAAGTCCTTCTAGATAAATAATTTTTACTATTTCAGATTTTACCTCTAAAGAAGGACCAATTATAATTAAGTCACACATGTGAAGATGTTTTGAGTTCAGGGAGTAGAGCACGTTCTTGATATTTCTATAAGAATTCATCTCTCATCCAGCTTAATATTATTTTAAAATAGTGCTTGTGGTTTAATCATTTTTTGAGATCTTGCTACTAGATTTTAAAAATCTGTAGCTAGATGCCAAGATAATTTGCTCATATAATTGTTTTTGAAACAGATCTTATGCAAGCTATTTTGTACTGGTAAAGCTGCACAGTGCATCTGCTGACTTGTGGCCAGATACCAAGAAGGACCCCAGCTGATTAGAAAATTGTACCCTTGCCAGAGAGTGGATCTAAGGCACATGTGGCTGTCCTCATGACTCAGAGGAGGTGGGGACTAAAACCTTGTGGGATGAAAAAGGCTGGCTGGATGCCGGGCTCCTAATGCTGCTGAGATAAGCAGTTCTTCTCTGGCCAGCAACATTTGCCCCCAGTCCCTGAGGACTTGGCCCCAGCTTCCTCTCCCATTCCCCAGCATCCTTCCCCTACCAAACTTCCTATGGGTTCCTGAACTATCACAACACATCCCTGGAAGAAGCATTGCCCATCCATGGCTTCTACCTGCAGTCTTAACTTTGGGGTGCACAGTATCTTTTTGCTTATGTTAAGTCCTGAACAGGGTCAGTAAATCCACAGCAGGACTGGGAGGCTCATCCAGACCATTTGAGCTTGTGATGTTACTGTTCCTGGATCCTTGAGTCTGGCAAAAGTAGGGAGGAAAAAAAAAAAAAAAAAAAAGATTTCAATCAGAATTACCATAAAATTAAAAACAGTTTTCAGAAAACATGGCCACAGTCTGAGTGAAGCTGGTGGCTGCTAGGGACTCGTGACTGTTTAAAAAAATGGTTCATGTCTTCTTTTTATTATAACTTAGCTAGCAACAACCGTGTAGGCGGCAGGCGATCAGAAATAAATGTCTAACTTGGATTTTGCACAATTGGGTCCTGTTCCAAAGCACACTGCCTGCCCACTGACCCAGCTTGAGTTTTACAGGGACAGCAAAGAGGGATAGTTTCAGGACTCGCAGGGTCCTTCTGGGACTGCCCTGGGGATTCGCTGGTTTGCAGGTTGCTTCTGATTAGAAGGCTGACAGCTGTCCTGCTTCCCCGTTCTATTCCGGGAACACCGCAAAAACACATCTAGTTTCTTTAAATTTTTTTCCCCCCTGGGGCATTTTATTCTTCTTTTATTCCTTCTGTTCCCTCCTCTTTCTCTTTCTCTTGTTTTTACAATCTCCCGTAATGACTAATTGGCAGCGTTTCCCAGCTTTTTTATGTTTCTCTTGCTCTGGTTACAAGTCGTACTAACCCAGGAATATCCACAGGGACCTATAGACAGCCAACATTTCCAAATGATATACAGCATTCCTTTTTCTTTTAAAGTGTAAAACATTTACAAGGAAATGTACAAATGTATCAGGAACATTTCCCGGGTCGGTCATTAGCGCAGGCCCTCCCCGCGCCCAGGGAGCGCCGCCCGCACGGTCCCCTCCCGGGCGCACGTTTCCGAGTGCCAGTGGGGCGGCCCGCAAGACCGCAATTGCTCTGGCCCAGATTGACGAGCCTCCGATGCCCATTTACTGCGCGCGGCAGCCACTCTGGAGCCACGGCACATCTGGATGGAGTCAGCTGCCGAGCGCCAGGGGCCAGCGCGGCCCAGCCAGCCGAGCGCGGCGGCGAGCGCGAGGGAGGCCGGCGCCCCGGCCGCCTCCGCCGGCCCACCCCCCAGTCCCCACCCGGCTGGGTTTCCTGATGTAAACAGAGCGGCGCTGCAAGAGCACAGCGACTCTGCTGAATGTGTCATTTAGTGCTCTTTATCTGCTTGGGGTCAAAATAGCAACTTAGAAAAACAGAAGCATTGCTTTGAATTTAAACAGGGAGAAGCCATAGACAGCATTGGTCTGGGGGTGGGGAGGGGAATGCCTGAAAACCTAGCTCCTGCTTTTGTGTTTACTTGTTCCACTTTATGGTAATTTGGGGGCTAATTTCATTATCTACAGCCACATTGGAAACAAGACGCTGTTTCTGTTAATGGTGCTAAAGGCATGTGCGAGTTTCTGTGCAGTAGGTTGAAAGTTCCAACCACAGCACCAGCGCTCAGTGCCCCAAAGGCCTGCACTGGTCTGCAAAAGTGTTGAGATTTTGATTTTCCCAGAGGGAAGCAGGCAGCCCTGTTTCTAAGAGAAGTGCATTGCTTTCTGTCACTGAATGCCAGCCAAGAATGTGTTTCCTTCCTGGGTTCCCAGAAAGGCTCAGCTTAGTGCCTGGGGGATGAAAGCACAGGTTCCCTTGCCTACATGGTAGATGTGCTGCTTCTCCCATTTTTTAAG